>NC_090446.1:464262388-464572332 GCF_031143425.1 Pleurodeles waltl | reverse complement strand
TGCCAGCTCATAAATGCTCGATCACTCTAAAAAAACAAGCACCACATCTACGACCTGCTCACAGACACACAACCTGACTTACTATTCATAACGGAATCTCGGTTGGGAGATGACATGGCCCCAGTGTTGCACGAAGCCATTCCTCCGGGCTATCAAACCATCACACAAAACGGTATAGGCAAGAGAGGAGGTGGACTAGCTATTATATTTAAACAGGCAATGAACCTCAGTAAAACAGACAACATCTCCATAGAAGGTTGTGAAGCCCTCCTCACCAGATGCTACCCTACTCCAACTTCCTCCTGTAACTTTCTCCTCCTTTACAGACCTCCACCTAACAACTCAACATTCCCAGATGCTTTTCTAGATACAGTCTCAAACCTTATTACACTATACTCCAACCTATGCATTCTTGGGGATCTAAACATTTGGTTTGACAAACCCAATATGCCCCATCCAAAAGCTATCACCACTGGCCTAGTCGCATTGAACCTACATCAGATTGTATACAATCCCACACACATCACCGGACACATCCTAGATGTCATTTTTGCTAAGCCTGAACTAGCTACAGTTCATAGCATCACACCAATCACTTGGTCAGACCATCATTTGCTAACTTTCCAACATAAAACTCCACAAACAAACACACCCCACTGCTACTTACATACATGCACCTATCGACCATGGAGATGACTTAGAAACACAACTAACAGCCAACACAGATCTAGATACAATTAATTCTGAGCCAAAACTTTATGAGTGGCTACAGGAAGCTCTTGATATCCTAATACCACTCAGAAAAACTAAACACAACAAAAGAAAACCAACACCTTGGAGAAACACAGAACTTACAAAGATAAAGCAACAAATCAGAAAGTTGCAGCAGACCTGGCTTTAAACAAACAACAGTCAAGACAAACTGCAGCTACACAAACTTAACAGAATATACAAATCATCTATCCAAAAAGCTAAAAAAAGGTACTACTCAGACAGAATTCAAAATGCTCAATCTACAACCAAGGAATTTTATAAAATTCTCTATGAATTTCGAAAACCTACATGCATGGAAGGAAGTCATCCCACTACTCAAGATTTCACAAACAAATTGGCAACTCATTACATAACCAAGGCAGACACATTGGGCTCCTATTTAAAACAGAAGAAAACCATCAGCACCAACCCCTTTCCTAAAATACCCTCTAAGAATAAACCAACCCAGCCTCTACAGTCCTTCCAACAAATATCCCATGGTGAATTTATGGATTTGGTCAGAGCAAGCAGACCTTCCGGTTGCCCTTCTGACCCTTGCCCACCACAAATCTTCAAGAACATTCTTCTATCTACTTCTGCTGCCACACCTGTAAGAAGAATCATCAACAACTCTTTAACTACAGGAACTTTTCCTAGAGACCTGAAAAAGGCATACATATGACCGTTATTAAAGAAAACAAACCTAGACCCGCAAGACCCCAACAACTACAGACCAATCACAAATGGACCTTTCCTGGGCAAATTGATAGAAAGAGCAGCATTCGCCCAGATGTCACAATTCTTTGAAGACAATTCTATACTTTCAGACTTCCAAACTGGATTCCGCCCAGGAAGAGGCACTGTATTGGCACTCATAGCAATCGGGGATGATCTTAAAAACACAGTCAACCGCAGTGGAGTTGCTGCACTACTTCTCTTGGACCTCTCGGGTGCCTTTGATACGGTTGACCATGACACTCTAATTCAAAGACTCCACGAAGCCGGCATACAAGGAACTGCTCTTGACTGGATTATTTCCTATCTTTAAAAAAGATCTAATATCCTTTCGTCCAAACCCTACCTCACAAAAGCAGGGGTCCCCCAAGGATCAATCATCTCACCTAGGCTTTTCAACATCTAAATGATATCATTACCAGAACTGATCAATGATTTCCATCTCACATGCTACAACAATGCAGATGACACACAAATACTACTTAAATTAGAATGCCCCAAAAACATTGAAAACTCAGAAATCTTCAGTTGCCTTAGAGCCGTTGATCAGTGGATGGACCTGGAGCCATCTCAAACTAAATAACTCCAAAACAGAAATACTCATATGTGGTGACTGGAAAAGTTATGACCCTCTGTGCGTATGTCCTGACTATCTAGGACCACCTCCTCAATTATCCAAGGAAGTTAAAAACCTTGGAATCACCATGGATTCCAAGTTAACTATGAATGCCCAAGTGGACAAATTAGCACGAACAAGCTTCATCATCTTAAAGACTCTACGACGCATCTTCCCCACCTCGGATTTCGACACAAGGTGCAAGCTACTATCTCGCTTGTATTATCCAAACTGGATTATGCCAATGGCCTCTACCATGGATCATCTCTATTATGAAAAAACTACAACGTATTCAGAACTCCACAGCCAGGCTACTATTACATGTAAAGCTGAAAGCCCACATCTCCCCTGCCTTGAGAGCACTACACTGGTTACCCGTTGCCAGAAGATGCACTTTCAAGCTGCCTTGTATCACCCACAAAGCTATACATGGAACAGGACCGCTTTTTATCAGAAACAAAATAACCAAATACATCCAACAAAGAAACCTCCACTCAAGATTGGCACCCCACCTTAGAACACCAACATACAAGAAAAAGACTATAGGTGGTACATCCTTCTCCGTTCAAGCAGCCAAACTATGGAATTCATTACCCCCAGCTATAAGAGCCACAGATAACTTTCTTGTCTTCAGAAAACTATTCAAGAGTTGGCTCTTTCCTTCATAACCACCATATTCAAACAACTATGGACTGCATATGCCTATGTTGATAAATATTTTTTCTGATTATGTGTCTATTTCTAGTTATGTATAGTTCTTTAGATAATATGTATCACTACTATGTCATAACAATAAAATACACACACACTCTTTAAACCTGTTTGACTAAGTGTATTTCCCATGGTTCTAATTATGTATTGTATGTATATATATGTGTGCATGTGTGTGTGTATTCATGTGTGTTTGAATGTGTGTGTGTATGTGTGTATGTATATACATATATATGTCTGTATGTGTGTATGTTGTTCTGTGCTTGGCATGTTTGTGGGTCACTGCATGGCTCCTCGGTGGGTTGTTATACTAGTTATCTATGAATCCCTGCTCTCATCTCATCACACTTATCTACCCATCATCATATGTCATGTCTCTATCAATCTATCTTCCATGCCCACTCTGACTCATCCCACATCCATTCTACTACTTTCACCTCCTAAATAACTCTGCCTAACCTCTTCCCTCCGCTCCCACATCTAACTCACCAAACCTCACTCTACTACCATGACCTCCCAAACAACCCTACTAAATCCACCCTCATTTATCTCACCCTTCTACTATGATCTCCCTAACCCTTCCCTCCTCCATCCCCCTTTACTCATCCCAAGCCTTTGGAATGAGTAACTGAAGGATATACTCCCAATTAACACTTCTGGATTTTTTTCCTCCTCCACCCCTTCATTACTCCAGTCAATCTAACTAACAAACTCTCATATCCGCGGCTCAAATTAACTTATAATAATACTAAAACTGAACTCATATTTCCCGATACTAATCCATCACTAATTCTTGTTGGGTTCCGGAGTAGGATGCTACTCGCCAAAAGGCACTTCAACGCCTCGTCAGGGGTAGTAAGCGCTATATAAATACTATTACAATACAATACTTACTTGTGCAGCCAATTCTCAACTTCTTTTGTGTTACAAGAGAATTCCAGAAGTACTTTTTAGAAATCAGAAAGGTCACAGGTTCCAAAGAACACTTGTTGAATTCTTTGTGGAGTTCAAGTATTCAAGTATGGAAGAAATTTTGCTTGAATTCATGTGACAGGAGTACTTTTGAGCACGTGTAAATAGTTTGTAAAAATGGAAACCTTTTATTCTTTTTTCCTTAATTTGGAAAATATGTTTCTCCAAGTTGAAACCCTTTCCTCTAGACAAAAAAAACACTTTGTGAGTTTTCCTTCTCCCCTTCTACCTTCAACAGGGATTAGCTCATACTCTTGACAGTTGTAGATCCCCAAACATATGCAAGGTAGGAATGTGCCTGCTAAGACTTCTGAATACCTGTACATTTGCATGTTTTTGAGTGTTCATACAGGCCAGGCACTTGCTAGAAAGACACCCATGCTCTATAACGCCCAAACCTCACAGCTTGGAGCAGATGTTCTCAAATGTAAATCACCCTGTCTCAAGGTCTAGCCAACGATTCAATGGTATATTTAGACTCTGGGAAACATGGTAAAAGATTGGCTAACATCAATTAGCCTTTCCGCTTGTTAAGTAACACCACAGTAATATTACACAGAAAAAGTGAAGTCATGCTGTGAAATGTAGATGTCACATGTACGCTGCAGTGTAGATTTATACCACCCTCATGAGTGACTTCAAAAACATGATTTATGGTATGCTTTTGTGCCCTGAATGGCTGTGGCCGAAACCTACAGTAGCAAATATCAATGTAAGCTATCTTTACCTGTAACTTTACTTTTTAAATTACCTGAGTTTCCCATCATCATCATCGTAAATTCTTTATTTTACTTGAATAGTTCTAAAAGCTCATAGCATGATACAAAATGTTATTGTACAATAAAAACAATAAATCTATAAAACATCAGTTACGATTCCCAGTAGATACAAAGATTTCCCATCCTGTCTACGAAATGGCAGCTGTTAGCCGTAACGATTCCTGATGGAAAGTGCTTCTCTTGTAAAACTTACAACAGCTTGGCAAATTTCACGGGAATCAAGAGATAATAGGAACCTAAAACCTTTTTGGCCTGAGCTGAAGCTACACGACCTCAAAAGGGGAAGTAAAAAAATAAAAAGTTTGATCTTGTGGGTCTATAAAGTGCACAGAAAAGAAGAAAGTGAAATGTGCATTGTCGGGAAGGGTTATCACAAGGGCATGGGGGAAGGTTCTCTAGCAATCAAACTTCGACTGGGAATGCAACTAAAAAATGTGCAGTGTCCAAACAAAGCCTGGGTAAATAAAATCTGTATTGGAGATTTGATATATAACATAGATAAAATTGCATCTTATGACTAGGAGGCACAACATCATAGTGACTCGGGAAAGTAAGTTGGAGGGATTATCACCAGCAGCTGATATGTGCCCTTTCAAGGTATGCTGTCTTTATTTGGGCTCTGGCTGAGGATGAGATGTGGGTTGGATCATAAAAGATACCGGTGAAGTCCAAATCGTCAGAAGTACGCTATATGTTTTCATGATTGACAAAGGTCAAGCAGTCCTGGAGAATATGTTTAGAAAATTCTAGTTTCGGTGTCTGCCATAATTTAACCTGCAATAACAGGGGGCCACGTCTAGATTGTCCTCTATGTAGTTCAGTCCCACTTCTATAAGACAGAAGGTTGTTGAAGAGCTCTGAGGGATCATCAAAGGCCCCCTAAGGAAGCTATTCTCTACTACTCTGAGTTTGGAACAGTTACAGTGCCCCCACATGTGCGCCCCATAGGTGGCAATTGAAAAACACTAGGATTTGTATAGGGCTATTTATTCCCTTATGGGCTTATGTCCTAGCTTGGCCGCAAAGCAAAAAAGTGCTTTGATCGCTCTGCACCCTTAAAAACAGCAAAGAGCCCCACTGTAACTGTGTGTTAAAACGAATCACCAGGTAGCAATAACTCAGTACTTTATCAACAGGTCTTCCATGAATGTAAAAGGTTTTGGACTTAGTTTCCTTCTGACCGCAGACCATTGCATAAGATTTGCGATGATTAATTATCAAGTCCAGAGAAGACATAAACTCTAGGAAGGCATCCAGGACTTTCTGCAAGCTGATGGCAGTCCTTGCAGGGATAACAGCATCCTCAGCATAAAGAATCATGGGAATGAAATGATTGCCGACCATGGGGAAGTCCAGTTTCTTCGCAATAAATAGGCTTCTGGGCCATTTATGGAGATCAGGAACAAAAAGGGGGTCAAGATACATCCCTGGCGAATGTCTTCCGTTGAGGCTAGAGAATCTGTACATTCGCCACCGAGACCATATCGTATTTTAACATTGCCGTTCCAATGTAATCTCCGAATGAGGGTAAGGAGGGATTCTTCCACTCCCATGTCACCCATCATCTCCCACAGCTTGTTGTGGTTGACAGTGTCAAAAGCGCTTGACAAGCCATTAAAGGCTAGATGTAAAGAACCCTTCCTTCACTTGCTACACTTGCCAACAATTAGAGAGACGTTAAGACACTGCTCAAACATTCCCATCCCCTGCCTAAAGCCTAAAGCCGTATTGAGCCCCCGACAGAATGTTGTTTGCACTGACCCACTCTCCAAGTCACGCCAATAGAACCCTTTCCAGGACCTTGGCCATAGAATCAATTAAAGAAATTGGCCTGTAACACAACTGGTCATTCCTTTTAAAAAAAATCAGGACCACGGTCGCCTCTTTCCAAGTTACAGAGAGTGGGCCAATAACAGCTGCTCTAAAGATGATAGTGAGCATTCGAGCCCAAAGGGCAGGGTTGATTTGAAGAAGTCCACTGGTACTCTATCTGGTCCAGGGGCTTTCCTGTACGTGCCTTGCTTAATGGCTGACACCACCTCCTTAACTGAGATAGATTGGCTGAATTGGACAGCCAGATTCCAACCAGCCAGGTCCATATCCAGATAACCTATCAACTTACTGGTGGGGTTGACAATGTGGTAGAAATGTGTTACCCATGCTGTCACTGAGTCAAGGCAATCAATGTTAGAAGGAGGTCCCCCCGAGAACAGATGGCGATTGATGACATCACAATTTTTTTCATGTCTTTTGAATGGCCCGCCACAACAGATCGGACCAGGCTTCAGTTCTAAGCTCAGCCTTTCTGGCTCTAATTATTGCATTCATCATTGATCACTTCCCTGGTTTTTGGGATAGTGTTTATGGGCTTTTGTACAGGCACTATCAAACTACCAAAAACAGGGGGGGTGAGAGTGGGATGTTTAGCGGTATCTCAAGTGATATAATCAAGCAGAAGGTCTCAAAGTCCTTTACCAGGGGTGCAGGAGTATCCTTTACTGACAGGCGCCTATTGATTAGCTCCAGAGATTCGCACACAATTTTTCCCTCAAAAGCTTTCTGGTCGACCTGTTCTCATTTTATTCTAGGACCCTTATTTGGGCTATACAGAATGGGAATAACTGCGGCTTAGGTTCCACTGGCCCAACTTCTAATTGTAGATGGGCTACTAAAGGGTTGTGATTGCTGATGCAGTGTGGAATAACCTTGAAGTCAGTGACCAAACAGTTATGATCATTAGTTATTAGCATAAAGTCAATAGTTCTAGACTTATTCCCTCCTGTGAAAGTTGGAGGATGAGAATGGAAACCTTTCACACATTCAGGCAGGAAGACTAAATCGTTTGAGAATATGATATTGTTCAAGGCATCCCTATAGTGGGAGTGCCTAAAATGAGTCAATGCCAAACCTAATTGTTTTCCACTCCACAGACCCTTGTATGGCTAAAAGCGCAAACCTAGCAATTGAAATTCCCTACCTACAAAAAGGGGAGGTAACTGGTGGTAATTACAGTTATGATTGCCTCATTTAACATAACAGCAACTTGTGCATTTCGCTGGTCAAATATGTTATGGTACAAGTTCATGATCAAGGTGTCTGCAATTCCAGGGCGGGAGAACCAGAGCAGTTGGTACCAGGGGGAAGCAACTAAGGGGCATATATTTTTAATTTGTGGTGCAAAACTGCATTAACGCAGTTTTGCATCAAAAAGTTTTGCACTGGCTTGCACCATTCCTGAGCGCCAGCCGGGCACCATATTTATGGAATGGTGCAAGCCAGTGCAAAGGGTGGGGTAGCGTAAAAAAACAAATTATGTTAGCCAGGTGGCGGTGGCGGTATGGGAGAAGGGGGTTTTGGACCAAAAAATTATGTTAGGCAGGTTAGAGTTAACCAAATCCCTCTAACCAGCCTATCGTCATTTTCAGATGCAAAACCATCCATACAACATGACTCCTGTCTTAGAAAAGACAGGAGTCATACCCACCACCCCAATGGCCAGCAGAGGGGACCAGTGCCCCCTGTGCATGGCCACTGCGCTCTGTGCCATGTAGGGGGGCCAATTTCAGGGCCTCCAATGGCTATTTAAAAAATAACATGAAATACCTACAGCTACCTAACTTTACTTATCTGGGATGGGGTCCCCCATCCTCCGCTGTCCCTCTGGTGTGGGTGGGGGTGTCCCTGGGGCCTGAAGAGGGCACATGTGAGCGTATTCCATGGTGTTCCACCATGGAAATAGGCCCATAGGTCCCCTAATGCCTTCCCTGACCCAAGCGTTAAATAATGGTGCAAAGCAAGCTTTGAGACATTATTTGACCACTCCTCCCCCGTGCATGATTTTAGCATTAGGGGATAAATATGGCGCTAAGGCCATAGAGTCATTTTTTGCACAGGAACACCTACCTTGCATTTTATTGACGCAAGGTAGGTTTCCACATCCAAAAAATGACTTTATCTCCATAACTTTGGCGTTGGACGGGTCTAGCGCCACAGTATAAATGTGGAGTTAGTTTTGCACTGAATTTGCGTAACAAAATGATGCAAATTTGGCACAAAACAAGTATAAATATGCCCCTAAAGTTTAATATTTACCTTGTTATGCTTGACAGAAATGAGAACAGCAAGACCACCCATCGCCCTCCCTGAGATAGCAGGGCCAGTAGGTTTAAGTAACAATGGTACCCATTTATGTGAAGATCCTTCAAGGTCCAGGTCTCCTGGAGGCAAATTATATCAAAATCTGTGATGAAACCTAACCATTCCTCATCCTCATGTTTTAAACAGAACCCCGCAATAGTCCAGGACAAGGCAAAAAGGGTTGAGTCTAAATTGGGTAGCAAAGAGACAGTGTTCACACATGCGCATGGATTCTCTAAAGAAGCTGGCGGCCCCTCGTGGCCTATGATAAAATCCAGTGCTGTAGGAGTTAGCGGGTAACCTGGTTCCATGTATGCCAGTGGGAGTCAATTGTTCTCCTCAAGATTACTTAAGGCGGGGTAATTATTATTGAGTGGGCACAAGGGGGGCTGTGGAGAACCTGCCGGGTTCCCAGGGTCCTTATGGTTTGTAAATGCCACTTTGTGCAAGGCCCTAAGTGTGCTGTAAAAATATCCTAGGTGTAGCACTCTTACTCGGCAAGGAGAGTCAGTAAGGTGTCTTAGTGTGGCAAGTAGGTTCCTCACCACCCTGGGAGATCTTAAATTTAAAATTATGCATTCCTCATCTGGAAATACTGGGTGATAACGTGCCCCTGACTCTTCTCACTGTTAAAATCTCATGCTGATTCGGGGGAAGGTGTAGATATGCCCAGAGCGGATGATTCAGTTTTTTAAGTGCTGTCGCCTGCTGCACACTAATAATACAGCTCTATGCAAGTGGTTCTTATCTCCTCTAGTCCTCCAAAGTGCTCAGGAAAAAGTGGGTGGCCCAGCCCAGCCTTACCTGACTGCGGACGGCCACAGATGAGCCCTCTCTTGGCCGAGTCTTCAGCCGGGCACTCACTTGGATGCGTCCTGTGCGCATTCCATAGCACAGGAGTACATTTGCACTTTAATAGCGTGGGCCAGTTAGTGAGTGACTGACCACTCCCCTGAGCAGGTGGGAGCAAAGGACCAAGCACAATGGGTGCTTGGGGATGAAGGCCCACCCCAACACAAGCCTGGAAAGCAGTTTGGCTGTTCCACAGTGTGGGAGTATGCTGGCAATTTAATAACACAGACCAGTTAGTGAGTGGTCGACCCCTGCTCTGAGGAGGCAGGAGCAAAGGACAAAGCACAATGGGTGCCGTGGTATGAAGTCCCACCCGAACACAAGCCTGGAAAGCAGTTTGGATATCCCGCGGCACTGGAGTATGTTCAAGATTTAATGGCAGGGGCCAGTTAGTAGTGGTCGACCCCTTCTATGAGCAGGCGGGTGCAAAGGACCAAGCCTGATGGGTGCTGGGGGACAAAGTCCCACCCAGTACAAGCCTGGAAAGCAGCTCTGGCGTCCCACGAGTACGGTGGCGCTTTAATAGCACAGGCCAATTAGTAAGTGGCCGAAGCCTCCTCTTATCAGGCAGGAGCAAAGGACAAAGCACAATGGGTGCTGAGGTATGAAGTCCCACCCGACCACAAGCCTGGAAAGCAGTTTGGATGCACAGGAGTATGCTGGCAATTTAATAGCCAAGACCAGTTAGTGAGTGGTCAACCAATCCGCTGAGCAGGCAGGTGCAAAAGACCAAGTATGATGGGTGCTGGTGGATGAAGTCCCATCCCAAAACAAGCCTAGAAACCAGTGGAGTACTTTGGCATACTAATAGTGCGGGTCCGTAAGTGAGTGGCCGACCCCTCCTCTGAGCAGGTGGGAGCAAGGGACCAAGCAAGACAGGTGCTGGGGTACGAAGACCCGCCCCTACACAAGCCTGAAAAGCAGTTTGGGTGTTCCTAAGTCACCCCTTTAAGAGTGATTGTAGCAAAAAAAATATGTGTACCTAATGTAGAGAGGTGGGGCAAAGCAAATATTGCGAGTGTCATGTTTCTTCATTGACAAGATTTAAAGTGCACGTTCACTGACTGGGCTGTATCAGCTTTTCCCTATTACAAAAGCCTACATTACATTTGACCCTGGCAGTCTGAAGACCGCCACATTATGAGTGTGGCGGGTTGGCAGAGGCCAACCCACCACATACCCGCTGATACCGCCAGGGTGGTTGGATAACCGGGCCGATGGTATAACGAGTCAGCTTTCCGCCAGGGTTTCCACAGTGATAGAACCACCACAAAAACCCTGACGGATAGACTACCGGCGACAGGAAATGTATTTCCTGTCACCAGCAGACGACTCCCCCAACCCCTCCACAAGCCCAGTACCCCCTCGCACTCCCTACCAGGACATCACCCCCTCCCCGCAGACACGCACACACACATGCACCCCGCATACACTCATTCATCTACACTTACGTAATCGCATTCACTCACATGCATCCCTACTCGCATTCACTCACACAAATTCATACTCGCATTCACTCACAAGCATCCATACTCGCATTCACACATCCATACTCACATTCACACTTCCAACATGCACCCACTTCAACAATCATACACTCATTCAAACACCCATTACACTTCCATACACACTGACATTCACACAAGCAGACAACACCCACTCACACACACACACACAACTCCTCCCACCCTTCTCCCCTGTCAGACGATTGACTTACCTTGTCCGGCGAGGAGGTCATCCAGGTCTTCCAGCAGGGAACGGGAACAGGCGCTTCCACCGCCGGCAGAACCCCGCCATCAGGACATCCAGGCTGTATTACAGCTGGTGGAGTCCTTTTGGCGGGGCGGGCTGGTGGTGGAACCGCCCATGCCCCTCCGACCGCCAGCACGACTACTGGAGGATTTCCATCCAAACTGTGGCAGAAATCCTTTAGGACTCATAATGTGGTGGTCGGAAGATCGCCAGCACTGGTGGTCTTCTGGCACCCGTGGCTTCGGCCGTGTTCTGAAAAGACTGCCAAAGTCATAATGAGGGCCATACGGTTCATAAACTGCCTTAGGGAGCTACTACCCGAAATAATGCATGCACAGTTGTAATATTTATCGAAAAACGAATTCAGTGATGCACAAATGTTTATGCTAGAAATACCGCAAAGAATATTTTGCTAAACTGTCTTTCTTTTTTTTCTGTGCCTGATGGCTTGTATAATATCAGTGACATAAATTGATGTTTTGAAATGGTGTGGAATTCCTTTAGGGGAAAAACAATAGCCTTAACCTGTGGCAGGACGATAGGTAGAAGTTAACTACAGGCCACCAACTTCTAAGTATCTTGATTATGTCGGAGAGGGAGTGGACAGGGACAAATGATGGCCATTATACAGAACAAGCTGGTACACTGATAGTTGGCATGGGAATGATAAAGGGAGTCCTAGTGGAAGGAAGGCCTTTGCTTGTGTCCTGTTCAAACCAAAGCTGTCTCTGCTTACTGCTGATTAGGATCTGTGCTCAGAACCAGGCAGGTTGGTTTTCTAGTGGGTTACGGATTTTAATAGTAATGCACTTGAATGAGGATTCAGGGTTGTAGTATACAATCATGCATGCCTAAACCACGCATGCCTAAACAAAGTGGTCTGAACCACACCACATATTTACAACTCATGCCTTTACAACGCATACCTTTACTAAAAGTGATGCTCCTGTGGCGCTAGGGGCCTATTAATATGGCCCTTAGTGTGGTGTGAATCTTCGCAAGTTATTAATCCAGGACCCTGTTGTGATATATTAACCCATATGGGTGTAATATTACTTGAACACAAATATATTTACAAATAAAAATCTGCCTTAGAGAATCAGGCCTTCAGTAATGTTTTCCTTTCTAACTGGCCCATTTTCCTCACAGGAGTAGAACTGTGTGTAGATGGAAAATAACTGGAATTGAAGGTTTTGAAGATAAATTTATCTTGATATTCGGTGTCAGGCCACTTATCCAAGGCCTGTGTATCTTAAGGGCATTTAGGGGCCCTTGAAACAAGTATTGCCATTGAGAGTACATGAACCAGGTACTGCTGTGAGCTCACTGAATTACCAAGTGCCTCCTGTTTATGCTTTTACTTTCATAGGGAACCGAGTTCAAATAGTCAAGACTTTCTCTAGGAGAATCATGTGAGGTAGAATGTGCAGTTCAGGTAGCACATAAAGCACTCCCAACAAATGTTAATTTCATGCAAATTTATTTTTTGTAAAAAGATATTACATTACTTATTGTTGAGGTAATATGTTTAATAAACTTTAATACATTTTATGGCTATGTACGTCTCACTTTTGTCAAGGTAAAAAAAACTGCTTTATGAGTAGATGTTCGGTGCCTGTAGTGTCAACAATGGGACCTTTTAGGCCATTTTCCTCAAGAAGATCCAGCATATCCTCTCACAGTTCTAGGTTTCAGATATGAAAGTTTTCTGTAGAGCAACCATCCTTGATATGTATCTCTGAAGGAACACACTTCCTTTCCGTGTGCTTGGGTTGGAATGTTCTTGGGTAAATATTTCAGACTTGGACCTCTGACTGAGTTTTGGTAGCTTCAATCAACTCCTGAAACACTAGCAGGCTTGGCAGGTCTCGAACATGATCTGCCACTGTAGGCTTGAACTACTTCTCCAGAGAGGCAGGTAGCTCTGACTGCAGCATGGACATTATCACAGAATCCAGACCAGCACCAGTGTAAAAAGAATGGAGGCTGCACTTTTGTTCTTGTAAATCAATGGTTTATTAAGTTGCATCCACATCACCCACAGCCAGAAACATCCTCTCAGTGGGGATGCCTTCAGCTGACACCGTATGACCCAGGTTCTTCACTTCACTCATGGCAAACTTACATTTGTCTTGCCTAACAGTCATGCCTCTACTGTCTAATATTGCCAAGGTTTTCCTCAAGATGTCAATGTGTTCAGCCAGAAACTATGCAAATATCCAGAAGTTATCCTGGTTCATCTGTATTCCCTTCATGTTATGGTCCAATGTATCCATCAATTTTTGGAAAATGCTGGCTGCCGAAGCCAATCTAAAAGGCAACCTGAAGAATTTGTAAGCTGCAAAGGGCATTACAAATGTTGTCAATTCTTGGGATTCTGTTGTTAATGCTATTTGGTGATACGCTGATCTCAAGTTGATCAGGGAAAACCATTTTGTCCATCCCAGATTTGCCAGGAGGTCTTGAATCCTGGGTAATGGATGACAATCTATGATGATATTCTTATTCATGGCACGTAAGTCAATGGATAACCTCACATCCCCTGACCTTTTCTGTGCAACAACTACAGGGGCTGCCCATTGTGAAGAACTGGTTGGTTGTATGATGCCTTGTGAACACAGGATTTGCAATGTATTCTTTAAATCTTCTCTAATATTGATAGGGACTGGTCACACCTTGTGTGTGACAGGTTGGGCATTGGTTATAAGTCTGATTTGGTGTTCTACACCCTTCACAATCCCCACTCATTCACTGAATACAGACTGGAACCCCATTACTATATCCTTCACAGAGCCTCTATCACAATCTACTTGACATACATTTGGTTCCTTCACTCTTATGGGATTTTCTGACCCCAGTAGAAGGTATAATCTCATTCATGCCAATTCCCTCTAGCCAATGACGTTTTTCCCTTTTGTCGCTACCAATACCTTGGTGTAAGTTTCTCTGCCTAAGCATTGTACAATGAACCAGAACAATCCTACCATATCTATCTATTTATTCCTAAATGCTTTAGGGTTCACACCTGTTTGATACAAAGAGATTTGTCCACCCCACTTAAATGTTATAGCGTTTAGGATAGTTATGGATCATCCTGACTCTGCCATAACCTGTAAAGAAATAGCATTAACAATGGCATTACGCAATGGATCCTTAATTGGTCTGTTTTTTTCTGCACCATTTACTGTAAGTATTACATTGTTGAAGGTATCAATACAGGTATCAACTTCATTATCTATGTTATTGACCCTTACAGTTCTCTTTGAGCTCTTACAAACGGTCTGGAAATGTCCTACCGTCTTACAGCTCAGACATCATTTCCCTATGGCTGGGCATTTGGGAGAATTCCCAATATGGAACTCGGACCCACACCTGTAACAAGAGACAGACCATTCTTTACTCATTGAATTTGTTTTCTTGTTATCAAATTTAACCACACACACTGACTCCTCTTTGCCAATGTGTTCTGGAGTTACTGCATTGATGTTGGTTGTGCAGTCAGCATGCATTATTTTTGTAGACACCTGAGACCTTTCTATGCTTAGCGCTAATTCAGTGACCTCTGACAAGTTAGGGTTTTGCATCTCAGTTGTCTCTCCTGTATTTTGCGTGAAAAACATTTAAACACAAATTAGTCTCTGATGTAAAAATCCAGGCTATGACCAAACTCGCACGTGGCAGCTAACACTCTGAGTGAAGATACATATTCTTCAATACTTTCATCGTTCAGTTGCTTTCATTTGTAAAAGATGTACTATTCTAACATAACACTAGGTTCATCTGAGAACTGTTTCTGTAGTCTAGCTATGACCTCAATGTAAATGTTCCATTGACTGTCACCTGATTGTGCTTGTGAAGGACTTATGGGTGGAAAGCTATCGAAAATCTATTGAGCTGCTTGACCAATGCCTCCAAACAATAACGCAAACCTTTGGGCTGGGCTATACTCGGTGGCATCAATTGCCACTAAATTGTTCTGAAAAAGCCTGAACCAATAGGACCACATTATAGTAGGTTTTCCAGGATTTTTAAGAAATGGCGGAGGTTGGATAATGTGTTGAGCCATGGAAGTATAAATGTCAACTAAGTATATTCAGTACCCAAATGCAATGCTGTATAAATATAGGATATCTGAACAACTCTATCTGAGACCAAAACAAGTTAGTAGGCATAACAACAAATGTACACAGGGAGCTACACAAGCTGTGTGAATCAGTGCAAGAGAACACTTTGATCTGCTATGTAGAATGTAGCTGTGCAGCAATCATATATTACTTTCATTTATGCCCAAATGTCAGAATTACATTTTCTCAAAAAGTCATAAAAAGCTGTGTGAATCAGCACAGGTGATCTGTGATCAACAAAGGTATCCAGAATTAAGCTGTGTGAATCAGCAAGTCAACTGAGCTATCAGTATAGTGTGGACATAATGGAAAAGTACAGAAAGTGCTTCAGAGTAGTAATTATGCAGGATATTCTTTAAATGTCATGACCAGGGCGGGGGTGCTCTATGTACAGTTGTGCAGCCAAGAAAACTGATGGCGTAGGAAAAGATCATGTGGGAGGTGATCGCGCGACTTGTTTACTAGTGTTGCTTAGCAACACAGTACAGTCAAATCCTACAGAGTGCGTGGAGGGAGAGCGAGGAAGGCTGCCCTGTACACTTTGTAAAAAATTCTTAATTTAACAAAGTTTCTCTCAGTGCAATGTGCACTGTGTAGAATGCGCCATGACAGGAGACTGAATGAAGCTTGTATCCATGTGGGTAGGGTCCGTCAATCTGAAGATATGTCTGAGAAGTGCGAGTGGCCCAAACCAGTCAGGAAAATTTTAGAGGTGCCATAATGTGAATAGCGGTAGGTGACAGAAGATCGTTGCCAAATGTAACAAGAACAGAGGCTGCACTTTCATTCTTGTAAATCAATGGTTTATTAAGTTTCATCCACATCACCTGCAGCCAGGAATGTCCTCTCAGTGGCAGTTCCAACAGCAAACTGCTCACAGTATGAAACCTCCACCAGGTGATATTCCTAACTCGGGCAATACAGATTTGAAAAGAATACAACATGTAAATTACAATAGACCCATGCAACAGCACGTGCATATTATCATGCATATATTATCCCAACCAGCCACCTCCGTGGCACAGTGTGGAAGCATTCTCTGAGAGAGCCCTTTTTCCTTTGAGGGTGCTCTGGTGCTATGTTGTGATCATGCCCTCCAATGAACTTCAATCCTTAAGGTCACTGCCCACTAAGTAATTCATACTGAAGTCATCCCTGGGATCAATTGGGAGCTCTCTGGTCTTGCTCCTAATCTGTATATTGGTGACTGGTTGCCTAAAGCTCTCACGAAGTGAAGTGATTCCATGACAGTGGACCCCAGAAACCTACTTGAAGGATCTACTGCACAGATCTAACAACAGCCAGGTAATCTTAATTTTTAGGAGGGTTTTGTGCCCTGAGTCCCCTCCTTTCTTCCATTACTCACTCACGTCTGAACTTCTTTAGCTCTCCATCTCTTTATGGTCACCTTTCTTCTTTGTCTGGCTGGCACCTCTAGTCCAACCTTCAGGCTGTTTGCAGGACACATTTCTAAGCCATCAATCATTGCCTTGATGCTAAATCCAATCATTAATGAGAAGGATCCGTTTAAAAAAAGGATATACCTGAAAATGTCTCTGCCTTCGAAACATCACTGCTCACAGAGGGTCAGATATTGTCAATAATGTAACAGACAATGCTATGTTTGTTATCATTTTATGTTGAGAATGTGACACACATAAGCTAAATCACAATGAATGGGATACAAATCACCAAAATAAGAGGAGTGAATTTAGATGTTTAGAAACAGTGCTTAAACTCTTGTTCGTGTCCCATGCCTCTTTGCCTATGCCATACTGTACACTCTACCTGTGCTAGATCCGGTTTCTCCAAGCCTGAGCCCACTGTGTCATTCTGACTATGCTTCCTCTGTGGCTCCCTGTCGTTCATGTACCTCCCTGTTACAGGTCCTTCTGTGCCTCTCATTCTCTGCTTCTGTTGTGTATCTTAACTTGTTCCACTCCTGTGCATCACTGCTATATCACTCATGTACCTTGTTCCCATGCCAACCCGTACTTTGCTGCCAATGTGCCTCTCTGGCCATGTACCAATGCTTGCCTGTGCCACCCTGACCCCAATGCCTCAAACTGCACAATCCTCCACACATCCTCTGCGCTCTTTTCCCTTTGCTTTCAACTGCCTTGCATCTGGGTTTCACCCCTTGGGCCTATTGCTTTCTTTCCCCAACTGCTTTTGTGGCTCATTCCTCCATTCCTCTATGAACTGCCTGTGCTTCCCATGTGATACTTAAGCTTCCTTGCTCCCTTTTTAGGAGAATTTGTTAGGTGAATTTATATACCTCTTATACACCCAGTGCTTTAATTGCTGAGAGAGACAAAAAGAAGGGGAGTTGGTTGGAAGAGAGCTGCGCATCATGGGAAAGCCTATCTGAATAGCCATGCTTTCTGGATTTTTCTCAGTCTTAGATAGCTTGGCTCATAGCTAACTACCAGCAAAAGGGAGTTCCACAAAGCTGGGGTAAAGGCAGAAAAGCTTCTGTCTTTTGCTCTCTGGGGCATATTTATGAGAAGGTTGTTTCACATTTGCATCACACAATGTGGTACATGCATGACGCAAACCTCTCAGTCACATTTCTAAGCCACACAGCACCACTTTGCGTGGCACTGAGAGGCTCCATAAAACTGGAGTAAGGCTACACAGTGGAAATCACTGTGTTGCCTTACTCTGCCCAGGCAAGGTCTTTTCACCGGTGTTACCACACAACTCCCATGGTTTTTGACACATTCCCATATTTACCTGGGAATGCGCCACAAAGATACGCCTCCCTAGGAGCAGTGAAACAAGGAGAAATATCTTTATTTATCCGCGTTACTTCCTCTTTCTATGTTTGCTGCATTCTGCAGTATACATAGATAGAGGAATATGCCTCTCAGGATTGTTTTTGTGAAGAAAGGTGTCCCTTCCTGCACAAAAACAATCCTGCATGCAACATAGGCCCCTTGCACCACGGTGTAAGGGTGCCTGCTTTGCACTAGGCTGTCAAAAGGGCGCCAGTGCAGAGGAAAAAGGCAGAAATGTTCTGTATACCTTATACATAGCACATTCCTGCCCTTTCCCAGTGAAGTAGCACAGCAAAATGACTTGCTGCACTGGTATGCCTTTTAATTCTGGGCGACAGAAAAGCAGTTCCCTACTTGTGAATTACTCTATCTGTCACACAAGTGACCTTAAACTGGATTCTCTCTGTAACAGGGAGCCAGTGATCTTTTTTAAGTCAAGGGGTGGTATGATTGCGCCTGAGTAGTTTGGGAATCATCCTCGCAGGTTTGTTTTGGATGACCTTGAGCTTATGAAGGAGAAAGAATGGGCGGCCCAGGTAAATAGAGCTGACGTAATCAAGGCGAGAGACAATGATTGCTGTAATAGTCAACCGAAACGCATTGAAGGACAGTGAGGAGAAAAGTTCTCTTATGATTTTCAATAAGCCTATGTATTTTGCAGTCACTGTGTTGGTTTGAGTGCCCAAAGAAAGTTGGCAATACAAGACTACCCCTTAACTCTTGGCTGACAGCTAAGACAAAGGGGAATGCCTCATTACCATTGGGAAATAACAGGGTGTCCTGAAGTTGAGAACGTTATTGATTACCACAACCTCAGTTTTATCTGGGTTTAGCTTGAGTGAGTTCCTTTGCATCCACTGGCAAATAAAGCTCAGCATAGGTTGAAGTTCCAAGTGGAAGCTATGGGGGCCCTTAAACTGAAATATGAGCTGTGGGTTGTCCCCATAATCATAATTTTTGTATTATGCATTTCATCATAAATAAACAAAAATGGAAGCTACTAGAAGGGTATTGCAGTTTAGATAACTGTCCATACTAATATCAGACTCAGGCCCTCATTACAACCCTGGCGGTCGGTGGTAAAGCGGCGGTAAAACCACCAACGGGCCAGCGGTCAAAAAAATTGAATTCTGACCGTGGTGGAAACCGCCAACATAGACAGCCACTTTAACACTCCGACCGCCACAGCGGTACAAATAGCACGGCGGTCACCGCCAACAGACAGGCAGAAGACAATGTACCGCCCACACTATTATGAAAGGCCAATCTGCCACCTTTTCCGGGGCGGATTCAACGCGAACAAAAACACAGCGGAAACAGGACTTGGAAGGGAAAACACTCACCTCTACACATTCCATGAGGAACCAGGACGCCATGGAGCCTGAACTCCAAATACTCCCTGCGATTGTCTTCCTGCTCCTCTACCAGGAGCACGACCGACGGCGGCGACAACCACAGTGAGTACTGCACCTACGACACAGGGGAGGGGGAGGGAAAAGAGAGTGACACACACACGCAGCACGAAACACCCCCACCCCCACTCTCACCCACAACAACACACACACCAATATATGCTGAAACATTACATTTACACCCCCAACCACCCCGGAAGAACGCAAGGACAAAAGGAAATGAGTTGAACGATTGTAATCATGTAAAATCCATTAATCAAAAATGTATATACACTATAAACAAATATGTACACCAAGAATTAAAGTCCAGGTACTGCACCAATATAGTCCGTGGACCACTGGGCCCAAAATGCATGAGCGAGGCCCAGACAAGATACCCGATCGAAACGGAGAGAACACTGCAGGGGCATCAGATCGAAAAAAAACACAGGCACCTCAGGGAAAAGGGAAGGGGGGGCACCTCAGCCGGATAAGTGCACGACGCCAGCTCCATGAGGGGGCTCCATGCCCATTGATGTATCCTGGGGAGTGCAAAGCCACAGTCTCTCAAGTCTTTCCAGTGGGTGGTTTGCCCACTGCTTTATCCTGGGGAGTGCAAAGCCACAGTCTCTCAAGTCTCTCCTGTGAGTGGTTTGCCCACTACTTTATCCTGGGGAGTGCAAAGCCACAGTCTACCAAGTATTTACAGTGGGTGGTTTGCCCACTGCTTTATCCTGGGGAGTGCAAAGCCACAGTCTCTCAAGTGGATACCAGTCTCCACTGGTTCTGGAGGGGGCTATGTGCCCAGAGTGCATCATCCTGCTAAGGACTGAGGTAGTGGATGTCTTTCTCCACTGGTTCTGGAGGGGGCTTTATGCCCAGAGTGCTTCATCCTGCCAAGGACAGAGATAGTGAATGTGATACTCCACTGGTTCTGGAGGGGGCTTTGTGCCCAGAGTGCTTCATCCTGCCAAGGACTGAGGTAGTGGATGTCTTTCTTCACTGGTTCTGGGGGGGGCTTTGTACCCAGAGTGCTTCATCCTGCCAAGGGCAGAGGGAGTGCATGTCTTTCTCCACTGGTTCTAGAGTGGGCTTTGTGCCCAGAGTGCTTCATCCTGCCAAGGACAGAGGTAGTGGATGTGATACTCCACTGGTTCTGGAGTGGGCTTTGTGCCCAGAGTGCTTCATCCTGCCAAGGACAGAGGTAGTGGATGTGATACTCCACTGGTTCTGGAGTGGGCTTTGTGCCCATAGTGCTTCATCCTGCCAAGGACTGCGGTAGTGGATGTCTTTCTCCAATGGTTCTGGAGGGGGCTTTGTGCCCAGAGTGCTTCATCATGCCAAGGACAGAGGTAGTGAATGTCTTTCTCTACTGGTTCTGGAGCGGGCTTTGTGCCCAGAGTGCTTCATCCTGCCAAGGACAGAGGTAGTGGATGTGACACTCCACTGACGGTGGTGCAAAATGCAAGCTGGCCAGGCCCCTGGAACTGACCACCAGCCTCTTACAAATGACCACTGGGGATGGCAGCCATGTCTGCGGTGGTGCCACTGGCTCAGGATGTGGTGTGGCTGCTGGCGGTGCTGGCGGCGGGCTCAATAGTGGCGATGCTTGCGGCGCTCATTGGGCAGTGGTGCTGGTGGGGGGCTCACTGACCTCGGTGCTGGCGACTGTGTCATGAGCGGTGGTGCTGGTGGGGAGCTCACTGACCTTGGTGCTGGCGGGAGTGTCCTGAGCGGCAGTGCTGGTGGGGGGCTCACTGACCTTGGTGCTGGCGGCGGTGTCCTGAGCGGAGGTGCTGGCGGCGGGGTCCTGAGCGGCGGTGCTGGTGGCGGGCTCACTAACCTTGGTGCTGCTGAAAAGCACAGTGTCTGCGGTGCAGGTGAAGGGCTCAGTATCTTGGGTGCTGGCAGCGGTGCCTGTGGCGGCGGTGCAGGTGGTGGTGCCGGTGGCGGTCTTGTCCGCCGTGCAGGTTGGCAGCGACGTTGACTTGCCTTTCTTTTTCAGGCCCTTCCCCATCTTGGATGGTGGCGCAGCTGTCTTGCCACTCCCAACTGTTGTCCTGGCTGAGCCCTTGGTGGCAGGTGTTTTGGCCTTCTCCATCCGAGATGTGGGCAACTTCTGTTTTGGAGGTGGGGGAATGTCCTTAGCCTCGCTGCTTGGGACACTGGCAGCCCTACTGCTTAGCGCACTCCAGAATCCGGTTACTGCTGGCACCACTGTGCCCGGTGATGTGGTGGCTGAGGTGCTGGGTTGGGATCTGGAAAGGCGGGCCCTAGGGGATGGAAGGGGTGGGGGACGTGAAGGGAAGAGGTCAAGGTTTGACAGGAAAAGTTTTTTAGACACACTGGGACGGGTAGATGGAGGGGGTTTGGGAGTGGAGGAAGAGGTAGTGGTTGTAGGAGGTGTTCGTTTGCTGACTTTGGGTGAAGGTGCATGGGCTGGAGGCTGTCGTGAGGTGGATGGCTGGTGGGTGGGTGTGTGACTGTGTTTGTGTAATTTGGTAGGAGGGCTCACAGACACACTGGTAGAGGACACAGGGGATGTGTGAATGGTAGTGGGGGTGGTGATTGCACGTGAGCGATGTGTGGTGATGGGTGTGCTGGTGATGGAGGTAGTGGCTGAGGATGTAGTGCATGCAGGTGTGAATAGAGACATGACAGGGAGGAAGGAGGGAGACGTGGAGGAGGGGGACACAGTAGAGGCAGTGGATGTTGGTATGTGTGCATGGGTATGATGCTTGTGTGAGTGCCTGTGGGTTGTGTGGTACTTATGTTTGCCAGAGCTACCCTTATGTGTTGAGGTGTGTGCATGCTGGTCTGATGGCGTGCTTGGGATAGGCTGAGGTACAGGGGATTGGGTCTGGGTGGAGGAAGTTGGAGGGGGGAGGTTGGACACAGGGACAATGGCTGCCATTAGTGCTGAGGCTAGAGTCTGAAATGCTCTCTGTTGGGCTGCCTGACCAGAATGAATGCCCTCCAGGTATGCATTTGTCTGTTGCAACTGCCTCTCTACACCCTGGATGGCATTCAGAATGGTAGACTGCCCAACAGTGAGGGATCTCAGGAGGTCAATGGCCTCCTCACTGAGGGCTGCAGGGCTGCAGGGCTGACTGGGGCAGGGGCTGAGGTGCCTGGGGCGAAGGAGATGCCCACCCTCCTGGGTGAGCGGCCACGGGACACATGCTGAGGGGCTGCTGGGAGGGCGCTGCTGGTAGGGGGGGTGGCGGCTGTACCTGTTGATGCGGGGGCACAGAGGGGCCTGCCACTGCAAGGGAGCTCCCATCAAAGGAGGAGTCGGTGTCGCTGGTCTCTGCTCCAGTCCCCGCCGTGGAGCTGCCCTCGCCCTGCGTCCCACTGGTGAATTCTGACTCCGTAGTGTCGCCCTCCAGGGCCATGTGGGATGCAGCTCCCTCCTGCTCCGGTGACACAGCTCCTCCGGCTGATGATGCTAAGGCACACAAGAACAGGGAGACCACGAAAAGGGGGGGAAAGAAAGTAGAAAAACATGTTCAGTACATGCAATACTGCTACTGTTGGCGGACACTACAGACACAGCAGCCCTCTGAACTATGCCATGCACTTAGAGTTCCCTAATTCCTCACAGGGACATGGGGTACATGGCCTATGCCTGATTGCTGCACACATGGAAGTCACAGGAGCCTGACTAGGTGTAGATGGCTCTTACTACTGGTGGGGTTGGGGTGCCACTTAGCCTGCCTCACAAAGGGTCCTTCCCTACAAGGCTCGCCCTAGCCTAGGGGCACTCACAGCCCACCTACCACAGCCAGACACCTCCAATGCGTGCAGAGTCAGATGGATGTGACTGTACTCACCCCCTTGTGGCTGCTGTGATGACCTCAAGTGCCCATCCAACTCCGGATACGCCACCACCAGGATCCGGAACATCAGGGGGGTCATGGTGCGACGGGCACCTCTCCCACGCTGGGAGGCCATCCCCAGCTGGGCCTCCGCCGTCTTCTTGCTCCAGCAACGAATGTCCTCCCATCTTATACAGCAGTGGGTGCTCCGTCTGTGATGGACCCCCAGGGCCCAGACGTCCTTGACGATGGCACGCCAAATATCCTTCTTCTGGTGGGCGCTGACCTACAGGAATAGTACAGGGGAAAGGTACAACATTATTCTTATGGACCATCACAGTCATTGGCCCACGTTCCCATCCTTGCCCTGACGCACATACACTCACCTTCGGATCATGCACGCCTCATTCCCCCCCATCTACCATCCACACCACTCCAAATAGGCATTGCCCATACAGTATGCTCACAGTGTACTCACCTGTTTGTCTGGAGGACCGTAGAGTAGCGTGTACTGGGGGAGGACCAAATCCACTAGTTTCTCTAACTACTTCGATGTGAAGGCAGGGGCCCTTTCCCCAGACACATGAGCCATCGTTGCTTCCAGACTGAGGTCACAGCAGCACTTGCAGTGTAGGTCCTCTCCTGTTGAAGATCAGGTATCAAGTGAGTGAACAGAGAGAAAATGGCAGTCACGTCCGCGCCGGCGTACATTGTCATTGGCTCTTGGGACCCATAGGGTCCAATGTTAACCAATGCAGGATTGCGCTGCGGTCTTCGACCGCCAACCGCGACGGTGTACAACGCCAGCGCAGATACCTCATATCCCCTTGTCCCAAATTACAGGTCAGGCAGCTGCCATTTCAGGGGGCCACATGGCATTATTTTAAAATGCATCACACATATCTAGGCCTTGAATAAACACCAAGACAGGCACATAGCGGATTGACAAATGTGTGCAATAAAGTTGTTGTTTTAGTACCTCAGTGTTGGCTGACCCGCTAGTCGCTGTCCTCATCCATAGGGCACGTCCGCTGGGGCAGGTGAGGAGATAGCGGCATCCTCCGGTGTACAGACCGCTGGTGGACCTGTCGACAATGGAAGAGCGACATGTAATAGTCACCTACAGACTTGATCGTGCCACAATCCAGGAACTGTGTGCCCAGTTGGAGCCAGACCTGATGTCAGCTATCCGCCATCCCACAGGAATCCCCCCTCTAGTGCAGGACCTGTGAGTACTCCATTTCCCGGCAAGTGGGTCTTTTCAAACAACAGTGGCTATAGCATCAGGGATGTCCCAGCCTATGTTCTCAAATGTGTTGTCCAGAGTGTTGTCTGCCCTGCTGAAACACATGCGCAGCTACATCGTTTTCCCTCAGGTGGAGGATTTGCCTACAGTGAAAGGTGACTTCTATGCCCTGGGACATATCCCCAACATCATAGGTGCCATTGATGGGACACATGTGGCCTTGGTACCCCCTGCAGGAGTGAAGAGGTGTACAGAAACCTGAAGAGCTACCATTTGATGAATGTGCAGATGGTGTGTTTGGCCGACCAGTACATCTCCCATGTGAATGCCAAATTTCCTGGCTCAGTGCATGACGCTTACATTCTGAGGAATAGCAGCATCCCTTATGTGATGGGGCAACTCCAGAGGCACCGTGTGTGGCTATTAGGTGAGGACAAGGACCCTATACAGTGTGAATAGTTGTCTGGGTATGGGGTTGTACCTACGGGCTAGTGTGTGTCTAACAGTTGTCCCTCGACATTTGCAGGTGACTCTGGCTACCCCAACCTGTCATGGCTACTGACCCCAGTGATGAATCCCTAGACAAGTGCAGAGGAACGCTACAATGAGGCACATGGGCGAACTAGGAGGGTTATAGAGAGGACCTTCGGCCTCCTGAAGGCCAGGTTCCGGTGCCTCCCTATACTACTCACCAAAGAAGGTGTGCCAGATCATCGTGGCCTGCTGTATGCTGCACAACTTGGCTTTGCGACGACAGGTGCCTTTTCTGCAGGAGGATGGTCCAGAAGGAGGTCTTGTGGCAGCTGTTGAGCCTGTGGACAGTGAAGAAGAGGAGGCAGAAGAAGAAGACATAGACAACAGAAACACCATGATCCAGCAATACTTCCAGTGAGACACAGGTAAGAAGACATCACTGCCTCCTACATCTGATAAAATTGTTAGACCTATCATCTGTCTGTCACATTCACCCAGTGTATGGACCCTAATTTGTCACTTTCCCTTTCGATTTCACAGATATGGGTCTCACTGTGTGACCTCTGCTATGCTACCTCATGGACTAGAGCTATGTGACATAGGTATGTTGACAATAGAATGTACATTGCTATTTCCCTCAGTTATTGCAAATACACATTTGTGAAAGCACATACTGACTCCAGATTGTTTTGTGATTCAAGGGTGTTTATTTAAGTACTAAATAGTGGAGGGGGTTGTAAAATGGTCAGGGATAATGGTGGAGGAATGTCCATGGCAGAGTCCAGTTATTTGGCTCACGTGCATTGTCCAAAGGGGCATAGGAAGTGGAACTAGGGCAGTTTAAGGATGGACAGGGTGACAAAGTGGGACAGAAGGATGACCTTCAGGGTGGTCTCATTTCTTGGCGGGGTCTTGGCATTGTTATCTGTCTTTGTCCTAGTTCTCAGGGACCGCTTGCGGGGTGGTTTTCCATCTGTGGGGGGTGGGGTGCTGGTGTCGTGATCCTGTGGCGGTGCCTCCTGTCCACTAACGCTGGCGGAGGTGGTGGGCAGTTTATCGTCCAGGCTAGTGTCAGGGGCCCCTTGTTGTGCCACAGTGTCCCTCCTGGTGTTCAGGAGGTCCTTCAGCACCCCTACAATGGTGCCCAGGGTGGTGTTGATGGACTTGAGTTCCTCCCTGAACCGCAAATACTGTTCCTCCTGAAGCCGCTGGGTCTCCTGAAACTTGGCCAGTACTGTTGCCATCGTCTCATGGGAATGATGGTATACTCCCATGATGATGGAGAGGGCCTCGTGGAGAGTGGGTTCCCTAGGCCTGTCCTCCCCCTGTCGCACAGCAGACCTCCCAGTTCCCCTGCTTTCTTGAGCCTCTGTCCCCTGAACTGTGTGCCCACTGCCACTGCCCCCAGGTCCCTGCTGCTCTTGGGGTGGTGGGTTAGCCTGGGTTCCCTGTTGTGGTGGACACACTGCTGCTTGACGTGTCCTGGGGACAGAGGTATGGGCTCGCTGGGTGGGTGTTGTGCTGGTGTTTCCTGAGGGGGGAGGCTCTGTAGTGGCCTGTGACTGTGTGATGGGAACCGACTGTCCCTAGGTCCCAGATGGGCTGGGCTGGTCATCTAGATCCAGTTGGAAAGAGCCACTGTCATCACTGTGGGCCTCTTCTGTGGGGGGAGTGGACATGTCTGGAACCTCCTGTCCACTGACATTGGGTATGGGTCCTGCAGGGGTGTAAAGGCATGATTATTGCATCTGTGTGTGCCATGGTGTGCAATGGGTGGGTGGCCCTGTACCCCAGTGCTTACATTCTTGTGTAGGACCTTGTGTGATAATTATTTAGGGGTGTCTGTGGGGATGTGTAGTGGACATGCATTGGTGATGGGTGTCCATGCTTTGTTGTTGCATGCAGGGCTTGGTGTTGGGATGTGTAGTTTGTGATAGTGGGACATATGTGAGGAGTTGGAGTGATCGGGTGAGGGCGACGGTGGGGGTATGTGATAGCATACAGGTAGGGTGGGGGATGAAGTAGTGAAAGATTTGACTTACCAGAGTCCATTCCTACAGCTACTCCTGCGAGGCCCTCAGGATACAGTAAAGCCAAGATCTGCTCCTCCCATGTTGTTAGTTGTGGGGGAGGAGTTGGGGGTCCGCCGCCAGTCCTCTGAACCGCAATGTGGTGTCTTGAGACCACGGAACGCACCTTCCCCCGTAGGTCGTTCCACCTCTTCCTGATGTCATCCCGTGTTCTTGGGTGCTGTCCCACTGCGTTGACCCTGTCCACGATTCTGCGCCATAGCTCCATCTTCCTAGCTATGGAGGTGTGCTGCACCTGTGATCCGAATAGCTGTGGCTCTACCCGTATTGTTTCCTCCACCATGACCCTGAGCTCCTCCTCAGAAAACCTGAGGTGTCTTTGCGGTGCCATGGGGTGGTATGCGTGATGTGTGAGGTGATGTGTGTTGTGATGTGTGGGGTGATGTTTAGGGGTGTGTGGTGTTTTGTGCGTGGATGTGTATGAGTGATGGTGTTGTGTGCCTCTGTCTGTTGAAGTGGTCTTTGCTTTGCTGTCTCTCTGCTTCTTCCAAATTTTTCATTGTAAGGGTTTGTGGGTAATGTGGGTGTGTGTTTTATATTTTATTGGGTGTGTGGGAGTGGTGTGTGTATGTGTATCAGGTGTGTGTATTTTGATTTGTCTAATGTGGTTGTGTTTTGTAAGTGTGTGTGTATTTTGAGCATGGCGGTGTGTGCCGCCAATGGAATACCGTAGTTGAAAGACCGTCACATAGATTCGTGGGTCGTGATAGTGTGGGCGTATTCCTGTTGGCGTGACGGTCGAGGTTTTGTTATCGCCAGTTTATCACTGACCTTTGGTGTGGCGGACTTGTGTGGGTGTCTAGATTTTGGCAGATTCTGAGCCGTGGGTCGTAATAGCTGTGGCGGGATTCCGCAGCCGCGGCGGTGTGTTGATGGTCTTCTGCATTTACCGCCAATGTTGTAATGAGGGCCTCAGTGTTACTACTCTAAAGTGACTCAGACCCAGTAAAAAGAGCTACTTGCTCATCGCAATACATCTAGCACTTCTTTCTGGACACTCTAGCCTAGTGGCCTGCTCCTCTTTTTCCACTGTGATGCTCTTTTATAGTGATATTATCTGGATGTTCTGCTATTTGAGTTCTCTGGCCTTGACATTGTTCACTTGAATGGGATCCATATCACTGGTTGCGGTGATGAGCTCTGACAGGCCCTCAGACCTCTTGCATGGTTCTGGTTAGACTCCTAGGGGCTTTTTGGAAAAAAGGTATTTTGTCTACTACGTGTATTTTCTTATATCTTCCCTCTGAAAATGTGTCTATATGTGTGGTTGGTCTGTGGGATTCCGGTTGGGCCTTGGACTGAATTGCGCTCACCTGTTCTAGGCAGTCAAAACACCCCCAATATATTTTCTAGCCAGTCATCTTCTATGGTCATGTGTTGCCTTAGCAGTGGCGGTTTCTGTGATTGGGCGTCGGGGATCCGCCCCCTTTATATTCACAGTTTTCAAAAGCAATCGTTCCAATGTTATATGTTTTTAATTTAAAGAAAAAAACTCTTGTAACTTTAAAGAACGGGGAGCAGTGTCTGCCCCACTCCCCGACACCAGTGTTGTAGTTTCTGTGTTTAATGACAATGCAGACACGTGACTGACACTTTAACTGATCTCCCAGCAGGCCCACAGTCTAAGTATTTGTTTGGGCTGACAGTCTCACAGCCCTGAGGGCTGTGATGTCATCAGCTTGGCAAAGACCTAGCATCAAGGCCCAGTCTCCACCCACTGATGACGTAGAGGTAAAGTTAGCCCTGGGCACTTTTAATGCAAGCCCTGTTGGGCTTATCCTCCACGTCAATCAGAGAGCAGAGAGTAATGTCACCCCACCCTTTCCTAACTTGTTACAGGGTGTGGGTGGGACCCCAACCTGTGACAAGTCGGGAAAGGGTGTGGCAGGTGGGAAGCCATGAAATCGAGAATGCGCACACTCGACTTGAGTGGTGTCTGAGACTGCCAGTGCTGTCAGGCTTGAGTAGGTGACACCATTTTAGTAACAGTGCATGCTGTGTGTCTGTTGCGATAGATCCATGATTCAGATACAGTGCCGCATTGACATATGTAAAGGAGTCAGGCCAGCATTTGGCAGTTCACCAGGTAAGGGCCATAAAAAAGATATTAATAGCTGCAGGGCCCAGGGTTCACTTGCGTAGCTGTAATTGGGCCATTGTATGTCGGGGTGTACTGCAGCAGCAGGCCTTGGGGCCAGGGGAGCATTTTGCCTCAGGAGTTGAGTATGAATATCAAACATGACTCGAGCCACTTAACATACTTTGCACTGTCTGCTCACTCACGGACATATGTCCGTCCTTTCATAACCCTTGGCATCTGGCATGATTTATTAATATGCTTACAGGCAGAGGGCAGAGGCATGTAAAATGATTGGGGCCCTGTAAGCAATGGCATATTATGGGCAAGTCCATTCTTCAAAAGGACTGTGCATTCTCTGTTGAAATTCGGTACTATTTTATAACATTTCTTCTCTTGACAGCTGCACACATCGATACAGAAGGAAATCAGGCTTTCCTAACTAGCCAGGCTTACGAAACGTATTCCTCAGGGTCCCTTTGCTGCGCGCGCTCTGGTGCCCGGTGTCTGGCAGTGTGTGTGCCTGATGCTCTCTCATACCTGGTGTACAGCAGTGGCAGAGCTCCGGGATCTCTCATAGCAAGTGGCTGACCCTTGCTTGTGACCAGTATGACAAAGATGTGGCCAGTAACCTCGCATGCCCATGGCCAACCAGCTGTGACTAGTAGGTCTCATTTCTTGTGTTTAAGGGTGGTTGTCCCTAAATATCTCTGGTGTTTCTCAAGTGTCTCACAGAGGCTGTGCACAGCTTCAGCTCTCGCATAACGTGCTCAAACCTGCAGCTTTTTGTTCCTTTTATTTTAAAAATGGAGCTGGAAAATGCAGCTTTTTACCCCATTTATGTTAAATTGGACTTGCACAAGAAATGGCGACTAGGCTCCCAAAAAAATGCTGTACCACACTGCCCTCTCTCCCCCACCCCTCGGACCAAGCCCAGCCCCACCAATGACAAACCTCACCAGCCACCACTGTGCCTTAGAGCTCTGCACTGCTCGAACCTGAACATGGGTTTTCAGAAAATCGCATTGTCAAATGCGTCCAACCAGAGGGACAATTGAAACGTCTTGTGACGAGTCTCCCTGTTACTCGGAGCACTCACAAAAAGGCCTCGGTATCATCAGGGGTTCGTACATACATCTATTTATCTCTGACACAACCTCATTCAGTCAGCTAAGGCCTGACTTTCCTCTCACGTTATGACTGGAGTCAAAGGCATTTGACCATATCAGGAAATGCTGTAAATGGTTTTATTTTGTATTTCTAACCTTTCAGGCACTACATGGACCAGTGAAATAGTGGATTTAATTCTCAACAACGGCGATGTGGAGAAAACCAAACGAGACGCGATTTACATCAGAGTTCCATTCCTGGAGTTTGCAGTCCCAGGTTTGCCATCAGGTAATCCCACAAACAAACGCTCCGTCACACGCTTCTTTATGAAACCCCAACATTCACTCCTTATGTTGTTTGTGACTGAGCCTATGAGTGTCCCATGAATCTCAGTATGAACGTCTGTTGGGATCCTGAAAACGGAACACTTTTTGCTAAAATATGTGCATTCTTGTAATTTGTTCTGCACATGTTCCTAAAGAGTTCTGCGCACGTTTCAAACATGTTTTAATTGATAATGCTCGTTTTTTTAATAAAGATTTTCTCATTTTTGTAAATAATTATGCATACTTTTCTTGTTCAGTCCATCTACAAACATATTTAAAAATTCAGGATTCGTTCAAAGAAGAACTCTGCCCACATGTTGCAAATTATACCTCACGTTTTTCGGATTTTTAGCTACCCCATTTTCAATAGAAAACATTATCCAAACTTTCCATAAGGAACTTTGCTCTCTTTTCTCACTTCTTTCCAAACACCTTTCTAATGACTTATGAACACGTTTTCTAAACAACTTTGCACACTTTTAATGAAGAATAACATTGTATTGTATTGTATTGTAATCGTATTTATATAGCGCTTACTACCCCTGACGAGGCTTCGAAGCGCTTTTCGATGAGTAGCACGCTACTCCGGAACCCAACAAGAATTAGTGATGGATTAGTATAATTTAATAATGAGTACAGTTTTAGTATTATTATGAGTTAATTTGAGCTGCGGATATGAGAGTTTGTTAGTTAGATTGACTGGAGTAATGGAGGGGTGGAGGAGGAAAGAAATCTAAAAGTGTTAATTGGGAGTATATCCTTCATTTACTCAATCCAAAGTCTTGGGATGAATAAAGGGGGGCGGAGGGGGGAAGAGTATGTGGAAGGGTTAGGGAGAGCATAGTAGCAGGGTGAGATGAATGCAGGAGAATTTAGTAGGGTTGTGTGGGAGGTCACAGAGGTAGAGTGAGGTTTGGTGAGTTAGATGTGGAGGTGGAGGGAAGAGCTTAGGCAGAGATATTTAGGAGATGAAAGTGGTCGAAGGGATTTGGGATGCGTCAGAGTGAGAATGGAGGATAGTTTGATAGAGACATGACATAAGAGTGATGAAAAATGAGAGAAGAGATTCAAAGATATCTAGTATAACAACCCAAAAAAAAACAGGAGCCATGCAATGATCCACAACATGCCAAGCACAGAAACAACATATACACATACATACACATATATATACACATATATATATATATATATATATATATATATATATATATATATATATATATATTTATACACACACACACGAATACACACATATGCACATACAATACATAATTAGAATCATGGGTAAAAAATACTTAGTCAGACAGGTTTAAAAGAGTGTGTGTGTATTTTATTGTTATGACAGTAGCAATACATATTTTCCAAAGAAACTATAAATAAATAGAAATATACATATAATCTGAAAAAATATTTATCCACATAGGCATATGCAGTTCATAGTTGTTTGAAAAAGGTGGTTATGAAGGAAAGAGCCAACTCTTGAGTAGTTTTCTGAAAACAAGAAAGTTATCTGTGGCTCTTATAGTTGGGGGTAATGAATTCCATAGTTTTGCTGCTTGGACGGAGAAGGATGTACCACCTTTTTTTTCTTTCTGATAAAAAGCGGTCCTGTTCCATGTATAGCTTTGTGGGTGATACAAAGCAGTTTGAAAGTGCATCTTCTGGCAACGGGTAACCAGTGTAGTGCTCTCAAGGCAGGGGAGATGTGGTCTTGCGGCTTTATATGTAGTAGTAGCCTGGCTGCGGAATTCTGGATACGTTGTAGTTTTTTCATAACAGATAGAGATGATCCATGGTAGAGGCTATTGGCATAATCCAGTTTGGATAATACAAGTGAGATAGTAGCTTGCCCCTTGTGTGGAAATCCGAGGTGGGGGAAGATGCGTCGTAAATTCTTTAAGGTGATGAAGCTTGTGCGTGCTAATTTGTCTACTTGGGTATTCATAGTTAGCTTGGAATCCATGGTGATTCCTAGGTTTTTCACTTCCTTGGATAATTGAGGAGGTGGTCCGAGATCTTCAAGCCAGATGCACAGAGGGTCATAACTTTTCCAGTCACCACATATGAGTATTTCTGTTTTGGAGGTATTTAGTTTGAGATGGCTCCAGGTCATCCACTGATCAACGGCTCTGAGGCAACTGAAGATTTGTGACTTTTCAATGTTTTTGGGGTCTTCTAATTGAAGTAGTATTTGTGTGTCATCTGCATAGTTGTAGCATGTGAGATGGAACTCATTGATCAGTTCTGGTAAAGATATCATGTAGATGTTAAAAAGCAAAGGTGAGATGATTGACCCTTGGGGGACCCCTGTTTTTGTGAGGTAGGGTTCGGACGAGAAGGGGGGGCGAGTGGATGATATTCGCTCTTTTTTGGAGATAGGAAGTAATCCAGTTGAGAGCAATCCCTTGTATGCCGGCTTCGTGGAGTCTTTGAGTTAGGGTGTCATGGTCAACCGTATCAAAGGCAGCTGAGAGGTCCAAGAGAAGTAGTGCAGCAACTCCATTTCGGTCGACTGTGTTTTTAAGATCGTCCCAGATTGCCATGAGTGCCGATTCAGTGCTTCTTCCTGGGCGGAATCCAGTTTGGAAGTCTGAAAGTATAGAATTGTCTTCAATGAATTGTGACATCTGGGCGAATGCTGCTCTCTCTATCAATTTGCCCAGGAAAGGTCCATTTGTGATAGGTCTGTAGTTGTTGGGGTCTTGCGGGTCTAGGTTTGTTTTCTTTAATAATGGTCGTATGTATGCCTTTTTCAGGTCTGTAGGAAAAGTTCCTGAAGTTAAAGAGTTGTTGATGATTCTTCTTACAGGTGTGGCAGCAGAAGTAGATAGCAGGATGTTCTTGAAGATTTGTGGTGGGCAAGGGTCAGAAGTGCAACCAGAAGGTCTGCTTACTTTGACCAAATCCATAAATTCATCCTGGGATATTTGTTTGAAAGACTGTAGAGGTTGGGATGGTTTATTCTTAAAGGGTATTTTAGTAAAGGGGTTGGTGCTGATGCTTTTCTTCTGTTTTAAATAGGAGTCCAATGTGTCTGCCTTGGTTGTGTAGTGAGTTGCCAATTTGTTTGTGAAATCTTGAGTGGTGGGATGACTTCCTTCCATGCATGTGGGTTTTCGAAATTCATTGAGAATTTAAAAAAATTCCTTGGTTGTAGATTGAGCATTTAGAATTCGGTCTGAGTAGTATCTTTTTTTAGCTTTTTTGATTGATGATTTGTATATCCTGTTAAGTTTGTGTAGCTGCAGTTTGTCTTGACTGTTGTTTGTTTTGAGCCAGGTCCGCTGCAACTTTCTGATTTGTTGCTTTATCTTTTTAAGTCCTGTGTTTCTCCAAGGTGTTGGTTTTCTTTCGTCATGTTTAGTTTTTCTGAGTGGTATTAGGACATCAAAAGCTTCCTGTAGCCACTCATAAAGTTTTGGTACAGAATTGATTGTATCTAGATCTGTGTTTGCTGTTAGTTGTGTTTCTAAGTGATCCAAATTGAGTTTGCTCCATGGTCGGTAGGTGTATGTATGTAAGTGGTTGTGGGGTGTGTTGATTTGTGGAGTTGTCTGTCGGAAAGTTATCAGATGGTGGTCTGACCAGGTGGTTGGTGTGATGCTATGAATAGTATCGAGTTCAGGCTTAGCAAAAATGACATCTAGGATGTGACCAGCGATGTGTGTGGGATTGTGTACAATCTGATGTAGGTTCAATGCGAGTAGGCCAGTGGTGATAGCTTTTGGATGGGGCATATTGGGTTTGTCAAACCAAATGTTTAGATCCCCAAGAATGCATAGATTGGAGGATAGTGTAATAAGGTTTGAGACTGTGTCAAGAAAAGCATCAGGGAAAGTGGAGTTGTTAGGTGGAGGTCTGTAAAGGAGGAGAAAGTTACAGGATGAAGTTGGAGTAGGGTGGCATCTGGTAAGGAGGGCTTCACAACCTTGTATGGAGATGTTGTCTGTTTTACTGAGGTTTATTGCCTGTTTGAATACAATAGCTAGTCCACCTCCTCTCTTGCCTATACGGTTTTGTGTGATGGTTTGATAGCCCGGAGGAAGGGCTTCGTGCAATACTGGTGCCATGTCATCTCCCAACCAGGATTCTGTAATGAATAGTAAGTCAGGTTGTGTGTCTGTGAGCAGGTCGTAGATGTGGTGCTTGTTCTTTGAGAGTGATCGAGCATTTATGAGCTGGCAGTTTAGAGAGGGTGTGTTAGTGGTAGTGTTGTTTTGTTTAGTAGAAGGGTAAGTAGTATAATGTGAGCTTGAAGCAGGAGTGTTGCTAGTTGTGATAACTGTTTGAGGCTCACAATAGTCTTGCTTTTCAAGATAGTGTTCCTCTTCCAGCAGGTTAAGGAGGCATTTTGTTGGGTCTGTGTGTGTGGGTGGTGAACTTGGTGGCTGAGAGAGCCATGAGGAGTGTAGTGTTTTTTGTAGGGTAGTTTTATTATGTAACAAACAAGGGAATGCGAGGTTGCTATGAGTGGCATGTTTTTTATTTTGTTTGCGTTTGTTTAGTGTGGATGGAGTATGGGTTAGGGGTGGTTGAGGAGCATGTGGATCATGATGTAAGGCCCTAAATTGTGCAATGGAGGAGAGGCGAGTGAATGAAGGTTGCTGGGATGGGGTGCTTGTGGTAGGTGTTTGTGAAGAGTGGGGGGGTAGGGGTGGAGATAGGATGGAATTTGTATCCTTTGTGTAGTCCTGGGGGTGGGAGTGGGTATGATGAGGAGTGTAATGTAAGTTTGTGTTGCTTTGATGTGCTGATGTTTGTGGTCGGTATTGTTTTTGTGGAAGAATGAGAGGGGCTATTGGTGTAGTTGTTTTTGGTGAGGGATTTGTATGTGAGTTAGTGCTGCTAAGTGGAATTTGAGTGTTAGATGGGGTGTTGATGTGTTTTGAAGATGAATGTATGAGGTGTGTAAGAGGTGATGGGTGTGTGTCAGGGAAAGAAGTATTAGTTGAGATGACTGGAAGGGGTAATATGTGTGGTGGAGTGAAATGTGGGGATTGTATGGTTGTGTGTAATTGGTGAGGAGAGGGGAAGAGTGTTTGTAGATGATGTGTTTGAAGGCAGGGTTTGGGCATTGTTATGAAGACAGGCGGTCTGTGTGGAGCGAACAGCGGATTGTGTTTTTGGTTAGTATGAGCAGAGAGTGTGTATCTGGGAGACTGAAACTGAGAGAATTGTATGTTGTAGTTTTGTATTGTGTGGGTGGTGGCAGGTAGTGTTAGTGGGAGGGGACAGAGTAGTGTTTGCTGTGATAATGAAGGTGTTTGACTGTAGTAGTTATGGGGGGTATGTGTATATGTGTTATATGTAGGGTATTGTGTTGGGTGGTGGGGCAATGCAATCTGTCTGTGGTCAGTTTGTGATGCATGATTTCGATATCTTTGCAGATAATGTGTTTGCATGTTGAGGGATGTTTTGGGGTGGAAACCATTCCTGGGGAAATATGAATTGGGCAGCATTTCTAGCCCTAGTCCCTACCTGTCCTGAACAGGCCCAAACAGGCAGCTGCCCTTGTCCTCTCCGCCCTTGCCTCGACGCCCGGGCTGAGGCATTGGTATTGTTTTCCATGCTATCTGTGATTGGAATGCTTTCAGGGCCAGTAACACCATTTTCAGTTCTAGGAAAATGATGTGTTGTGCCGTATCTGTTTCGTTCCATAGGCCCTGAATTCTTAGATTGTCTGGGTTTTCTTCCCACCCCTTGTGGGATGAATCCGTGGTGATGGTCACTGAAGAAATTGTTGTGTTGAAAGGCTTTCCTTTGGTTATGTGCTTGGATGCCCACAATTGTATCTCCTTTTGTATTTTCCCTGTTACAACCACTAGATACCCACAACTCCCTGTGGTTTGTGACCAATTGTTGGTTAACCATTCTTGGAATGGTTGCATGTGTAGTCTCGCATATTGTATGAGGGGGATGCAGGATGCCAACATGAACATCACCTTCATGACTGTACTCAATGTCAGAGATTGTCCCTTCTGGTAAATGGGAGTTTGCTCTGTAATTGCCTGTATACTATTTTGGGCAGGGTAAGCATATGCTCTACTGGCATAGAGTCTGGCTCCTAGGAAGATCTTTTGTTGTTGAGATTGTGGTGATGACTTTTTGTGGTTTATGCTGAACCTGAGCTTTTGTACGGTTGTAATGATTGTTCCGGTTTCCCTTTGACATTTCTCCTTTGTATGTGCTCTTAGAAGTCAGTCATCTAAGTTGTGGTACACATGAACTTCCTTCCTTCCTTCTTAGGAATGTCGTGACTGTAGCTAGGCATTTTGTGAAAAACCTTAGTGCAGATTTTATTCCGAATGGTAAGACCTTGAATTGATAGTGCACTCCTTCGAGCACAAATCTGAGGTATTTCTTGTATGCCTGATGTATTGGTATGTGTAGATGTCCTCCTGAAGGTCTATGGTTGTCATGTAATCTCTTTGTAGGAATGGTATCACTTTTATATTGTCATCTTGAAATTTTGAGTGCTAATTAATTTATGAACCGGAGGGCTAGGATCGTTCTTAGAGTAAGGTCTTGTTTTGGTACCAAGAAGCAGAGCAAGTAATTTCCCTTGTTTAATTATCTCCTTGGTGATTTTTCTATTGCCTGTTTTAGCACGAGTTCATTTTCTTCCCTTTTTAGTTGAGCCAGCTCTGCTGAGTGATACCCCTTCTTCCTTGGTGGTTTTGTCAGTGGTATTTTTTTTTAGAGTTCTATACAGTATCTGTGGTGACTTTCTCCCACTGTTGTGGGTACCATGCTATTCTGTCACCTACTGGTGTTGTTTGTGGGCATGAGGGCTCTTGGGAGTCATTTGGTTGATTCACCCCCCCCCCCACCTCTCCCTACCCTTCTGTGGGTATGCCCCCTAGCCCACCCTCTACCTCAAAAGGGCTGTCTGGCAAGGTGTTGCCATTGTTGGTATCCAGTCTGTTGGCTGCCCTGCAATGTACTACTCTAGGTTGGCTGCTGTTGCTTCCCAGAGGTAAAGGCTCCCCTTCCTGTGGGGCTTCTGATGTTGCTCCCTCTCCTAAAAAGGTACCTCTGAACTGTGGAGCCTCCATCACCTTGGCTTTCTTGTTGGCCTTTTTGATTTGCTGTAAGGACTTGTCCACTTCTTGTGAAGGGTTTGTTATTATGGAGGCCTGCACTTCAGGTTTGAAGCTGGATATCCTGAGCCATGCATGTCTTCTTGAGTTATTCCCATGCACATTTGCCTGCTCGCTGTGTCTGCCGCATTTAGGGCTGATTTCTAACATACATTGACAATGGTTTTCCCCTCTTGTATGACTGCTTTTGCCCTCTTTTTATCTGCTTCTGGGAGCTTTTTCATGAGCTCCTTAATTTTGCCCCACTGCTGGTGACTGTATCTGTTCAGGAGGGTGTTTGAGTTGGCTATACGCCACTGTGTTGCAGCTTCTCTTTCTACTTTCTTCCCCACCATGTCCAATCTTTTGCTCTCTTTCTGGCGAGGGGGCCTACGGAGGAGTGTGCATTGTTCCTCCTTCTCGTTGCCAAAACTATGATGGAGTCCGCCACTGTATTTCCGTGTATGTATTTGGGATCATTTGGGGAGGGTTGTATTTCTTTGCCACTCAGTGTGACTCCCTTGGTGCTGTGGGTTCTTTGAAGGCCTCCTTACCATGGTCTAGTATGCTGGGTAACAAGGGAAGGTATAGATTCCCCTTACTTATTAGTATGAGGGTCTCGAGTAGGAAGCAGGAGTCCCCTTTCTATTCCTCCAGGGGATCCCCGTACGTATCTGCTGCCTTTTTCACCAGGCTATTGTAGCATGTGATGTAGACGGGGTGAAGGTTTTGAGGGGTAGCTGTCAAGCTCCTCTTCTGGGCTCTCTGTTTCGGGGTTATGCCAATTGCCCTCGAACCTCTCAGCGGCTTCCTCCCACGCCTTTTCTTCATGTGGTTCGGAGGGTTGCCGGGGCTTCGAGGGCAGTTTCTTCCTCTTCGGCCTCCGCTTACGTGGAGGCCATCGAAGGTTTTGGTGGGATTCGATATTGTTTCAGCATATCATCTAACTCATTTTTCTTTGGTAGGAGCGCTGTCATTTCAGCCTCCAGAGGACATCTCTTCTTTTCCAAAGCCTTTGGGGTCTCTTTCCTCTATGATTTCAGGGTCTCTTTGACAACTGGGGTCTCGCTTGTTTCGGCGGCCAGCCCTCTTCGATATCCCTGGTGTGGGACCCGTGGGAAGCACTTGCTTGTGGCTGGGCCCTCGATCGTTTTTTTCTTGGACGTCGGGGATGCCTTACAGTATTGTTTCTCTGGGACTTTCTCTTTTGAGTTCTTTGGTAGTTTTTTTCTTAATCTTTTCAGAACTTTTTTCGATGCCTCTTACCGTCTTCTTTTTCAGGAGTTTTTCCTCTGCATCTCCCTCAAGGAATTTGACGTCCAACCCTCCATGAGTCGATTCTACAACTCCTGCTTGCTCTTCCTCATTGCTGGATGTTCCTAACTCCTTCAGCGACTTGTGGTGCTTTCGGCTCTGCATCATTGCCTGGTGCTCCTACCTCTGCTTTCAGCACGCTTTGAGTGTCTTGGTGATGAATACGGTGCACGCTTGAACTTCTGAAGAATTCTAAACATATCTGTAGAATTAAATGCGCCTTTTTGAAACTATTGTAATACTTTTGGAATTCTTTCTAAATAAATGGCAACATATTCTTAAATTTTCCAGTAAATTCTGTTTACTTTTATAGTAACTTTGCACCCTTTTCTAAAAAAATACCACATTCTTTTTCTAAAGAACTAGGGGCCATATGTACCAACGAATTTTCCCATAGACACAGAATGGGTATAACCCTTTGCTACATCTGGCCCTAGAGGTACTTTCCTAAATAATGAAGCATATTTTTGTAATTCATTTTTACACATTCTTAAAAATATATCTAAACAGTTTTGTGTTTAAACATGAAAAGTGTTTTAATTAATCGTGCATTCATTTTGTAAAAGCTTAAACAATCACCTGTTAAAGAATTTTGCACAATTTTCGCTAACGAAGTGTGAAGATTGTATCTGAAAGGTTATGCATGTTTTCTAAGGAATACTGTAATTTCTATAAAATAAAACAACAGACTTTTGTCCTGATTAATTCTGCACATCTGCAAAGTTCACATCCAAGTACCTTCAAATTATTTACATTTATATATATTCATATATATTTAAAAAAACAAAGGTTACAGTGACGTTACAGTTAGGCTCACATTTCAAACATACAAGACCATAGAAATTCAGCAGTTATATTTAAAGTTACTGTAACTTGTGACCTAAGGTAACTATAACTCACGCCCCCGACGTGCACAGTTATCTCATCAATACTTTCACTGCAAATGTTACATTGATATTATCAATGATGTCATAGAAGATATCATGAGTTATATGTGATGTCTGGGGCAATTAGCAGTGCATGGTGAGGGTGCAAGTTATAGTTACCTTGGGCTGGAGTTATAGTTCCTTGAAATAACTAACTATAACTGCTTAACTATGACTGCTGAATTTCTATGGTTTTGTATGTTTGAAATGTGAGCCTAACTATAGAAGCCCTGTAACCTTTGGTTGTTTAAGTGAATATTATATGTCTTTTTTAAACTCTATTGCCTGTAAACTTTGTTTTTTTCAGCAAATTTCTATGGTCAATGCCCTTTAAGCACCCAACCCCATGTCATGCACAGCCTTCGGCCGTGCGCAGCAGGATTTGGCCACAGGGCCTGGTGTGTGGCAAGACCCTCCGGCCCACCCTCTATAACCACCCAACCTCACACCACTCACGAAGTGTCTCTTTGTTTGGTGATGTGATCATATTCCTATGCATCAAGAACACATCTCCAAAAGGGGTGGGAAATGCACTTGGGTGGGCCTTTTGGTAAGCTGTCCATTATTCTGGGAAAAGGGCGGGAAGATGTTGCATACCACTAATGTATATGTGGTGGGGCCAAATGGGTGGGGCCTCTGGGCCATTTTACATACATACTTGTAGTTTTTAAAAGTGAGAACACAATCTCTAGTCTCAGCAGAACCCACTGGTCACACCTCCATTAAGGATTACAGATAACTTTTCAAGGTGGAAATTCAGAGAAAACACACTTGCTTTGCGTTGGCCATGCACAAGAAGTTAGGATGATTAGTACTTTAAAAAAGTGGAGCTTCAATTTGGGCACCTGATTTGTTTGGATCTGTAAGTGCTTCCCGTTGAGGTTTAATTTATGTGAAATGAGCATTGTGCCACAATGAATCCTGCCTTGCGCATTTATCCAAGAAGAAGCCACCGTTCTGTGCAAAATGTCCACCCTACTAGAGTACTTTCTACTGGCTGATTAGTAACTGCTGTCTTGTTGGATAAATGCATAGTGCATTTTCAGAAGCAAGTGCTTTTTTTTCCATCTGATAGGGTCTGTGGGGAGAACCTCAAGGCCCCCGCAATCCCAGCTGGCTCCCTGCCTTCCAAGGGAGTCATCATTCCTCCTACATGCAGGCAGATGCTAAATATGCTTGTCACATCTCCCGCCAAGCAAAAGCAAACAACTGTCTCCTGAGGGTGGGCACCTTGGGAGATAGCAGGAGCCGGCCCTGGGGGTGGTTAGGGGGGTCTCCAGTGCCATTAATGGCTACAGGAGGGAGGTTGTGCAGCTCGCCTCCTTTAATTGACACGGGCCAGTCCCAAGGAGGTGGTGGTCCCCGGGGAAGTGTATGGCCCCGGAGGGGTCCCGCAGCCACCCTCCCTCTTTTAAAAATGTCGTTGACCCTGGGAGGTGGGGGTCCCTTGGTTGTGGGGTGTCCGCACGGCCCCCTGCAGTAACGTTTTTTAGCCTTGAGGAGGTGGTGGCCCCAGGGGTCCCAACAGCCCCAGGAGGTGAGGGTCCATGGGGCCCCCTCCATTAACTCAGTAAAGCCCCGGGGAAGTGTTGGTCCCCGGGGATCATGCAAGCCCATGGAGGTGGGTCTGCATGGTCCCATCCCAAATTGTTATAAAGCCCCGGGGAGGTGTTGGTCCCCGGGGCTCTTAAGAGCCTTAGGAATTGGCCCCATGCTCCCCCTCATTTTTTTTTATATGCACATGCTCCCAGGACTTAGTCCATCTGGGCGCTTAATTTTTAACAAGTGCAGTGACCAAACTTTTTTTTTTTTTTAATTTTCAGTGAAATTTGCAGATCCTCCATGAATTTCACCTTAAATATTTTTTTAAATATGCTTTCTTGCCATGGCGGGGTTTCAGAGGGACCCCTGCACCAAGGTTAAGGGTCTTAGGGTATTTTTATCCTGTCCTGTTTTCTTTTTTTTTTGGGACTGAAGCTGAGTCTCAAAATGGATGCCAACACTTCCTCATTGAAGTGTTGGCAACCAATCCGATATCAGCACTGGGATTGTTGGATCCGCGGAGCCTCCATGTCTTAGATTTCCATTTTATTTTTTCCTTTAATATTGCTAAAACTACTGAATGGATTTACAGCAAATTACTAAAAACATGCTTTCTGGAGCAAGGGCTAGTTTTCTGCAAATTTGGTGCAATTCCGTCAGGTAGTATATATATATATATATATATATATGTATATATATAGAGAGAGAGAGAGAGAGAGCTATAGATAGATAGATAGATAAATAGATAGATAGATACATAGATCATGGTACATATATATGTGAAGTTAAGTGTAGTAAACATATACTTGCCTATTAATAATTACCTTCTGAAACCAGGGATGAACATCTGTGAGGGAAAGAGGTCCGTCAACTCTATATCTATTGAATGCCAGCAATTTGATATTGAAGCATTTCTTTTTGCTTAAATGGAAAGGGTTGGGTTTCAAAAATGAAAGCTGATTTTCAGAGATTCCCTGGCTAGGCGTCTGTTCCCTACATTTGCTGAAGCAGCATTCACAAGGAGGAAGTTGTCCATAGGGTATTGCTTTAATTAAGCAGACACCTTACAACCCCCTTTCAGGACGTTGTAACAGAACAATAATTTGAGACCATAACTGTAATTGAAAGCATTGATACATTCCATATAGAACTGCAAGGACATCCCTTTCCTACGTGATTTATTATGGGTCACGAAGGGCACTTTCCAAGTTGCAAAAACACTTCTAGCTCTCAGTGTACCTTTTTGTACATTGTGACCTGCATTTCTTTTGTCACAAAGCCTGAGATATGGATTTTTCAAGGCTTTGTTACCACAAACATGTTTTTGTATATCACTCCAATGTGTCATATGGGTTCTACACGTTTGGCATTCTGAGCACATTTTTCTAATGTTTAAGGCATGCTTTTAAGAAGATTACTGCAAGTGTTCATGAAAAATTCAGTACCCTTTTTTCTGAAGAATAGTTATTACTTTTTATATGTATTCTACAGAAAAGCTCATAAAGTTCTGCACACTGTTTAACAAAAGTCCTGCAAACTTTTTATAAAATGACCTGCTATTTTCTAATTAACTCTGAACATGTTCCTAAATGAAATGGCTCTCTTGTTGGAAAATGAAACCAATACTTTGTATAATACTATATTATGGTTTTGAGAATTGACTGTTGTTCTTTTTAAATCTGTACACTATTTCTGATTAATTCTGCACACTCCTAAAACACCTTGTGGGCTGCTTAAAAAGGATTGCATACTTTTGTCAGAGGGATTCTGGATAAGGTTCTGAAGAATTCTGACAACATTGTACCAAGTCTTTAAACTTAATTCACCAGACCCACATTTTCTGTAAACAATTATTTTCTGGGCAATTTATGTAAACTTTTCATTTTCTGCTTATGTGCCCCTTGTTTCATTACATATATTTCATGTGTGCATTTATTCGGATAGTCCACTTCTCATTATTAAACACACACTGTATTTAGTATTTAGTGTTTGTATATGGCTAAAGTATAGCATTTGCTTTGTTTAGCATTATATATTTATATATATATATAATAATATAATGTTTTAGCATTATTATTTATATATATATATATATATATATATATATATATATATATATATATATATATATAATATAATATATATATAATACATATATATATGGTTACAAATGGGATCTCTGTTTGGAAGTCAGTTTGCACTCTGTCCAAGCAGGGACCCTCACTCTAGTGAGGGTAATGGAGATACACAGCTCAGATAACCCCTGCTCACCCTCTTTGCAGTCAGGCTTATCTCAGAGGCAATGTGTAAAGTATGTATACCAACACACACAGTAACTCAGTGAAAACACCACAAAAGGACTCCACACCAGTTTAGAACAATAGCCAATATTTATCTAAATCAAACAAGACCGAATGACAAAAATCCAACATACACAAGCAAAGATATGAATTTTTAAAGCAAAAATAGTCTTAATCCATAGAAATGAACGGATGCATTCTTTTAGCACAAAGTACCTGATATCCAGCAAAAATAATGCCACTCGGGCGAGCGTGCATCGGAACAGCAAGCGATGCGTCGATTCCTTACTTGCAAGTGAGGCCATACATCGATTTTTTTCTGCCCCGGGGCAAGCAATGCATTGATTCAAATCAAATCAAATAGTAACTTTATTTCGGCTAAAAGCCATAAAAGTAAACAATAAAAACACCATATCATAATTGAGCAAGCTAAATACGTTTTAAGATCACATAGTTATTGAAAACAGCGCAAAACAACCATTTAAATCTTAACTCCAAACAGTTAAAACATGTTATGTTGAATAAATATAATCTAAGACCAATATGTTAAAACACGCAATTATAATAACAATTCTCTGGTTCTTATAGCCCATGCACTTTGCAGGAATCTTGCAACTGGAAAAACTATTTTGTCATTTGTGTCAGTTGTCAAAAAAGCGTAATGCTGTATTCCATTCCCTAATCCCCATAGATCTACATAACGGAGCAATCCACTTCTTCCTAAGTACCAAATATCTAGGACAAAAAAACATAAAATGCGCGAGTGTCTCTATTGTCTTTTGACAATAATGACAGAATATTGAGTTACTATCCTCCTCTCTCCATCGCGCTGTAAATGTTTTGAGCGGGAGAATCCCTAATCTGAATTTGATGAAAAGTGTTTTAGTATAGGGAGGGTTTACATTGTCCATATAGGCCTCGAATTTGGGGCTACATTTATGGTCTTGGAACTGTAGGGTCCGACTTCCTTGCTTTTTGGACCAGATTTGAACCAAAATATTCTCCCAGTAGCACCTTTTTACACGCTCTTTTACTTCCTTGGTCAAATTATGAGGAGTACTCCACAACTCCTCCATCTTGAGGAGTTTACACATATCTCTGATGTGTCTAAACCAAGGGATCTTTAATGCACAGTCACCTACGAGAAACTCATCTAATGCTACATGGAGGGTGGACAAGTACTCCGAAGTCCAAAGACGAATCCAATACATGAGTGGTCTTAGTGCAATTTCGTTATGGATCTCGTTTAAGGCTAGGTCGAATCTAAGGGGAGTGAGAGGGGTACTCGTCGGTAGCCGCAAAAGATTCTGTATAAAACGGTTTTCTACCGTAGTCAAACACCTAGAGTTAGTGTATCCCCAGAGCTTAGCGCCATAGATTGAAGCTGCAACTGCTGCTGCTTTATAAACAGTAATGGCAGGTGATATCTCCCCTTCCATGGTATTGGCAATTTTCCTCCCTATCGCTGTTGACCTCTGCCTGAGTACTGTCAGACTCTTCTCAATCTGCGCCGACCAGTGTTGGTCATCACTTAGCCTAATCCCCAGATAGTCAAATTGGATGACTCTCTCCACTGGTTGGCCTGCTATGGTCATCTTCCCCCTAAAAGATTTATGTGGGTTAAAAGCCATGAACTTTGATTTTGTTGGATTTATTTCAAGACCTCTAGTAGAACAAAAGTTATAAAAAGCATCCAGTTCATTTTGTAAGCCCATGTGTGTTCTCAAAATTATTAAAGTGTTGTCAGCAAACATTAAAATGGGGACAGGAGATCCAGCTAGCCTTGGGGCATCATGGTTACAGTGAAGCAGTTGGTCCGCCGCACCATTAATGTAAAGATTAAACAATGTTGGTGCCAAAATGCACCCCTGCCTAACCTCTCTATTGACAAGTATAGCTTCCGTTAGATCGCCACTTTGTGACCAACGTACTTGCGCGTAAGTCCCTTCATGTAGGTACCTAATCAATCTTATTAATTCTCCTTCGAGTTGATAGCTCTCCATGACATTCCATAATAGATCCTGAGGTACCATGTCAAAGGCAGCTTTTAAATCAATAAAAGCTACATATAGATGGCTCTTATTAAGTGACAAGTATTTCCAGCAGAGAAGGTTAAACCTAAATGCCTGATCTATTGTACTCATTCCTTTTCTAAAACCTGCCTGGAAGTCGGAGAGAATACGAGAATCCTCTATCCAAGCTTGTAGTCTGTTCAGTACCTGCTTGCTGAATATCTTTTGACTAACATCAATTAGGCTAATAGGCCTATAGTTGGAAGGTTGTTCCCTTGGCCCTTTCTTATATATAGGGACTATGATTGCTCCTTGCCACGTGGTAGGAAGTCCTCCCTCCCTCAGTATCTCGTTACTGAGCGCATTTAAATACAGAGACCAAGTTGTCGGTCGGGACAAATATAAATCACCTTGGATGCCATCAAGACAAGGGGCCTTCCCTTGACGTATTGATCTTAGAGCCAGAGTTGTTTCTTTTAGGGAGAAAAGCTCCAGGTCGAATTTAGGTGATATAACTCTCCTGTCCATAGAAGTATTGGCAAAAAGTTCATTAGGTTTAAAAGAAGGAATAGTGGTGCTACTAGTTTGTGGTTTTCTGTATACATTTTTAAAATACGTCACCCAGATTTCTGGCTGAATTACAGGGAAGTTCTCCACACCTTGAGAGCTACTTTTGTCTGCCACTAATTTCCAAAATAATTTAAAATCTTTCTCATAAAGTGCATCAACCATCCTATTCCAATATTTAGTTACCCACTCTTTTTTTGCGTTTTTAAGTACCACTTTATATGCAGCCCTGAATTTCCTGATCTCTCGGCAATTCCCTGCCTTAAGTGCTCCCAGTAGCTGTGTTTTATCCAGACGGCAAGAGTTAGAGAACCACCTCAATGTTCTAGTCCCAATCTCTGTTCGCCTCCTTGCTATCTGAAAATGTGGTTTTAGCCGGGTGATCAAGATACTATGCAGATTGATCAAATCCACCAATATCGTATTTATATGCTTCAGTGGGGAAACCGTTATTACAACTATTCTATAAATTAATAACTGGAAGTTTACGTCATTCTCCACCCAATCCCATTTCACATTTTTATAATCATTGGTCATAGTGTAGGCATTACTTTGGGTCCATGTTGACAATGATTTACAACTAAATAGGATAGTAGAAAGGGAGGTACTCAGAGCTTGATGGTCACTATCATAATGAGGGAGAACAACCATGTCAATGAGAAATTCCCAAAGAGCGTCATCTACTAAAACATAGTCCAGATGGCTAGAGTATAGACCTCTCCTATATGTAGGCGACGCCGGGGTGTCTGATCTAGTGTTTCCATTTACTATTCTTAATCCCTTTATTTTTATTAAATCTTCAAGTAGGTCTAATGCTCCTCCTTCTTTCTTAGATATAACTTGCACCGGCCCAGATCTATCCCATGGATCTGCTAACTGGATTCCTCTTTGCTGGTTGTCGTCTCTGCAGTTCAATTGCAAGTCAAAATCTCCTGCGACAATTAAACCCCACCCTCCGGGAAGACAATTAAGGATGTCTGTTAGCATACTCATCAGAACAGTCTGCGTCCTTTGGTTACCAGGTCTGACATATATATTTACAATTATTATACCAACAGAACCCCTAGTAGTACTGATTTCAACCTCAACAGCTAGTAGATCCGTTATAGGGGTTGCTAGTTCCTTCCCCTTAGGAAACAAATCATGTTTTAATCAGATTATCAACCCCCTGAGGCCCTGCCAAATGGTGATGGAAGCGCGGGCTTCTGGAAGGTCCAATAACCTTCTTCTAGTTTCAGATGAAGCCCATGTCTCCTGCAATAAAATAATATGGCGTTGATCTATAAAACTGCATCAGTCAGGGTTAGCTGTTTTCTGAAGCAGCCCTGCCACGTTCCAAGATAGAAACCTGATCAGTAGATCAAAACCATCCCCCATATTGGACGGCTTTTCTCTAGTCTCATTTAGACGAGGCGTTGCTCCCAGGTCCTTCTCCTTTAGTAAAACCTTGCAATATACTTTTGACTCCGCTCCCAAGGTGTATGGTATCTGGTTACTTAACATAGAGGGATCGCGAGTGGGTATACTGTCTCTCCCAGCCTTCACCGTGGGGGCTTCACGTCAGTCTATAGCTGAAGTTGGGCTGTTCGTTGGATCCCTTCTATGGGTACATATATCCTGGGCCTCTGGGATGTTATTTCTCTCTTGAATAACTGAGTTTCTCAGTGATTGGGGGAGTTTATGAACAAGTGACACTTGGTATGAGGCCCCGGGTCTCACTCTTGCATCAAGTGCCAGAAGGCCCTTAACTAGGCTGTGGCCGGCCAGTTTTAACCCTATAAGATCTGTTGTCAATCCTACTCTTGTATATCTCTGTGCGGTGACTATGTCGTCCCTTATAATAGAGCTGCACTTCTTTGTCCCCCTTATCCAATGGATTACTTTGTTTTTAAGAGAATCCCCATGCTCTCGTTGACCATTACTTAGCTTGGGGACATTTATCATATATATATCATAATTACTATGTCTGGTCTGACTTGAGGGGGCATTTCTCAAGGGTTCATTTCTGTGCACGTCACAGTTAGCCCCCTTATTCAAGATTTTATCACATTAGTTAGAGGTGCCCACTACAGGAGGTACGCTGTCGCCCCCGTGAATGTTCTGCACTTCAGCCCTTTTACCCCTATACCTCCCTGCCGTAGTTGTTTCAGCTAATAGGGTTGGCTTCGCCAGGGAGTTAGAGTCAGATTTTAATAATGACTGCCTTATATCTCCAATTACTGCAGATATGCCATCCAACTTCTCATATATCATATGGCTAAAGGATGTAAGGTACTCCCTAAGACTCAGAATTTCACCTCTTATCTGTGCTAGCTGTAATTCAGCAGGCTGTTCCTTCTGGCTAGCTGAGAATGGTATTAACTCCTCTATTTCCCTTGGCATAATCTTCTCTGGTTCAAGTGGCGCCAATAGGGGACACACCATCTTGCCGACTAAGTAGGCTTGATTTTGGGCTCTCTATTGGGTTATGTGGGTTTTCTGACCTATTAGATTCTAAGTTAGGGCCCTGAGATATAGATATCTGTGACTCTCCACACACAGGGGCAAAAAAGGATTTTATGTCATTCGTGGTAGCAATAATATCTTTCCTACGGGGTTTTGAGGGTTTAGTAGCTAACAAACTCTCCACTTCCTCTATAAGATCGTCAATTTGAGTCAGTGTACAGTTCTCAGCAGCATGTCTGGGTACTTTCTGTGCCCCTGTCTACTCGGTGGGATTACTACTGGCTTTCCTCTTTCCCATTTGGTAGGTTGTTGGAATCCTCAAATTTATTGTCACAAAAGGAAAAAAGGGGAGCAGAAGGGTATAAGTAACACAACAGATATAATTCCAGATCCAACCTGGTAGCGAACTCCTGATGACTTAGCTTTTACTTTGTTAAAGACTAAAAAAATCAGGTCCCAACACAGGGAGGCAAAGAAGTTAAAAAGAAAACACCAACACAGTACCTTCAGGCAGCCACACGCCTATGAGCTGCCTAATCCAGAGTCTTTTAGAGGGATATCGGGGGGGCTGCCCTGCCTCTTCCTGGCAATGACAGGCAAGGATCTTGAGTTTAAAGGGCTCTCGGCCCTGGAGCAGCCCCTCCTCCTCCAGGCAACAGCTGCGGCTTCGTGCGCGTCCCGCAAGCGGGAGCGCAGATCCTGAGTTTAAAGGGCTCTCGGCCCTGGGGCAGCCCCTCCTCCTCCAGGCAACAGCTGCGGCTTCGTGCACGTTGATTCTTTTCTCACAGGGAAGAGATGCGTCGATTTCCGGACAAGTAGCCTCAGGTCGGTGTGGTGATGTTGCAGGTTTTGACACCCAGGGACAATGTGTGGAAAATCCAGACGCACAGCAGCGAAGAATCCGCCCTGAGCTGGCAATGCGTTGATTTTTCTGCTGCTCGGCTCCAGTGCGTGGACTTTCACCTTGGGTGCAGCAGCTTTTCCTTTCAAGAGCCCACAGACTGGATGTGGCACCACTTGTTAGGGTAGCGATCTCAGCAAGAGAGCCCAGGTGCTGGCAGATGAGGCCTTTGGTGGCCCTTAGGCTCCAGAACAGGGGACAAGCTCAGTCCAAGCCCTTGGAGAATCTTCACAAGCAGAATACACAGCTAATTCCAGTCTTTATCCTCGTTAAGGCAGAAGCAGCAACTGCAGGCCAACCCAGCAAAGAACGCACAGCAAAGGGGCAGTACTCCTCCTCCAGCTCTTCAGCTCTTCTCCTTGGCAGAGGTTCCTCTTGATCCAGAAGTATTCTAAACGTCTGGAGTTTTGGGTCCACTACTTGTACTAATTTCTGACTTTGAAGTAGGTAAATGTCAAAGGAAAGTCTCTGTTGATCACAAGATCCTGCCTTGCCCAGGTCTAGTCCCAGACACACACCAGGGGGTCGGAGGCGGCATTGTTTGAGGACAGGCACAACCCTTTCAGGGGCAGGTGTCAGCTCCTCCTTCCCCACTGTAGCTCAGAGAGACTCATCAGGATATGCTGGACACACCTCATTTCCTTTTGTGTCACTGTCTAGAGGGAATTCATAAACAGTGCCAACTGTCAGTCTAACCCAGACGTGGATTCCACAGGCAGGCAGAGGCATAGACTGGTTAAGCAAGAAAATGCCCACTTTCTTAAAGTGGCATTTACAAGCATACAATCTAAAAACGAACTCTACCAAAAGATGTATTTTTAAATTTTGAGTTCAAGGACCCCAAACTTCAACTCTCAATCTGCTCCCAATAGGAAACTGCCCTTAAAAGACATTTAAAGGCAGTCCCCATGTTAACCTATAGGAGAGATAGGTCTTGCAGTGGTGAAAAACGAATTTGGCAGTATTTCACTATCAGGACATGTAAAGCACACCAGTGTATGTCCTAACTCTTAAATACACTGCAGCCTGCCTATGGGGTTACCTAGGGTCTACCATAGGGGTCAATTATATGTAGTAAAAGGGGGGGTTTGGGCCTGGCAAGTGAGTACACTTGGCAGGCCGAATTGGCAGCGCAAGACTTCACACACACACTGCAGTGGCAGGTCTGAGACATGTTTACAGGTCTACTCTTGTGGGTGGCACAATCAGGGTTGTAGGCCCACTAGGAGCATTTGAGTTACAGGCCCTGGTCACCTCTGGTGCACTTTACAAGGGATGTACCAGTAAATCAGATATGCTGATCATGGATAAACCAATCACCAATACAATTTAGACAGAGAGCATATGCACTTTAGCACTGGTTAGCAGTGGTAAAGTGCATAGAGTCCTATAGCCAACACAAACTGCTAAAAAAAAATAGGAGGAAGGAGGCAAAAGGTTTGGGGATGACCATGCAAAAAGGGCCAGGTCCAACATACATATACTTTAACTTCCTTCTTCGTTGCTGGCCACTGCAGAGAGCCTGCACAAAGGGCGTGTTGGTATGAAAAACGGAGTCAGCAAACTCCGTAATACTTTCTGAACAGTCCTCTCCCCACAATGGAAAAGGTTACCAGCACTCCGGAGTATAGAATTCCAGCATTTTATTTGTGTGCTTCTATGATGAGTATTGGTAGCTCTGCAGCCTTGATCACATAGAGAGGCACCATCTTTACTGTGTGTTATAAATTACAAACATAGCAAATCAAAAAGTGATTATATTTTTACTCACTGTTTAAATAATACACAGCTATACACAATATTTGTGCAATTACTTTCAAGACTTATTGGCCACTTATTCAACTGAAAATATGACTTCAACCACATGAACAAACTTGCTAACATATAATTATTTTACAGAAATCTTTCTGTTTACAACCACATATAGCTTTAATATTTGATCATATTAAAAACCTTCCAATAATTGCTTATTAAAAAATCCATAAAGTAATATATTCATAAATACGTGCTGACAAAGTTATATTACGCACATTTCTCTCAATAATAAAGTGCTATATATATTGCAACGAAGCCCCAGTTGGCCAAAATATTCATTTATTTCTTTTAAACAAAGACATATTACTGCAGTTTATCACATTCATAAATTGCTAAAGATAGTGCAATTAAGCCCAAGTGGGCACATTTTATTTACCACTTGGCTTCATTTTGTTATATTCAAATAACATTAAGCAATTTTGTAGCCTAATAAGATATTAAAATAATTAATACTTTCTATTGTCACACACTTGTACATTCTACCCTAAAGTCGCTATCTGCTGAAAACCAAAGTGCTCAATTTTTTCTTAAAATGTAAAACCTTGACTTATAAAAATTGTACCCTCACTAGTTAAAGGAAACCAGAAGTCAAATTAAATCTGTGTAAAATACCCCGCCATATTTAATCCCCAATGAGTTTTGTGTTTAGTTCAGTGATATACAGGAACTCAAATTGTGTCGGAGTTTTGTTTTCTGTCGCCCCCTCTATTACTCCAAGTTACTGCATGAACCACAAAAGTTAACAAATCCCTGTCATTACTTTTATGCCCTTCTTCAAAATGGTGGGCTGCCAGATAATTCACCCTCACATGCTGCAAGATTCTTTTATGTACTAGTAGGATCGTGCTACCAACATATATAAGTTCACAAGGGCATTTTAAAATGTGCACTGCATAGTCAGTCTTGCAGGAAGCAATGATGCTAATGCTTTCCCCTTTCAGGTGTCCGGCATATGTGAGTAGGACCATTGCACCACCAGACTTCTGCAGATTGTTACGCGCCATAGATGTGTCAGGCATCTGAAACTGGAAATCAGAGACTGGAGGCCAGGGGTCGAAATCAGCCTGGATTCACCACATTGGGCCCTTGGGATGCTGAAAGAGGGTGCTGACTGAGGGAGCCAGGCAGGAAAGTGGCCACCGATCCTCCCCCCTCCCATCTCCATCTTTGCTGGAAGTTCCCCACACACCACCTCGTATTGCGCCATCATTGCAAGCGGGCAATCTGGAAAGGGATTGGTGTGCCGACCGCCGATGAGAGTGCACATTGGGAGCACAATATGAGCAGTGTGTGGAAAGGAACACAGCGGAGCACAGCAGTCCATACTTGTGAGGTGCTGCATAAGAAGCTTGAGGAGGTGTGCACACAAGTGAGGGCAAAGCAGAGTTAAAGTATAAATGGTGCTAGGCCTGTGCAAGAACAGTATTAAGACAGAGCCGCCCCTCATGACCTGGCTTTGTGGTTTGTTTGTCTGCTCCTCAGACTTGGCTGTATAGTTGTCACCACCAACCTTGACAACACCTCCTCAAGGCACAATGCAAGTCCCTAAAAGGACCAGGTGCAGCTGAGCACATTCTGGTGTCACTGACAGGCAGTGAGCTTAAGTGCTGTACTCAGTCTTTGTAAGTTCGAGCCTGTGGAAGCCGCCCATCAAAGACTGGGTGCGACTTGGGGGTACCCCAGTGAGCTCCGCTCACCCCCTTGTCAGGACTTAAAAACCCAAACAACTAATGGATATAAACTGACCACACGCAGACAGTTGGTCTAAGCTATTTAAGTAACTCCAAGCAACTTTGAATGTCTGGAACCTCACATCTTGCCACATAACCAGCACTGAGCACTTACCACTGAGTACTGATCTCTGAGCATAGACCATAGATCACATCAGTGGTAGCGGGAAAATTAGTGGCAACCCCAAAATACCCTGTGGCAACAATGATGGTAACTGATGTTGCAGCAGCAAGACTGACATCATGGCACTGGGAGCGGCATCAACAAGACCGGTTAACAGTGTTTGCCCAAAACTGGAAACTCTCTCATAGAGTCTTTGTGTCATGCAAACTCAGCACTAAGGTAAGAAGAGAGCTGGTGAAGTAGAGATTGGGGCCCATGAGGGAGAGAATAAACAACCAGGGTCAGACCACTTTGGGTTCTGGCCAAAAAACTGCAAGGTGGCTTCACCAAAGCATTTGTCACAGTCACAGGAGACACAAGAGACAGGCCAGACACCGAGGATTAATGTAGGCAGTGGAAAGGAAGGTCAAACAGCCATCACTTCAAGGAACATTAACACAATACACAAATATTTGGCAAGGACTATGACGGCCCCTCAAAACTTATCCATAACCAAAATATGTCAATTACTGCAAAACACTGCGAGGCCTACTGTCCTCTGTTAGAAATAGGGTCTTTGTTTGGCAGACAGGTTACCCCCTGTCCAAGCAAGGACCCTCACTCTAGCCAGAGAAAAGGAGAAACGCACCTGGTTAACCCCCAATAACCCCCTTGGTAGCTTGCCACGAGCAGGCAGGCTTAACTCAGAAGCAATGTGCAAAGTATTTGTACCAACACACACGGTAATACAGTGAAAACACTACACAATGGACACCACACCAGTTTAGAAAAATAGGCAATATTAATCTAAATCAAACAAGACCAAAATGAAAAAATCCAACATACACAAGTTAAAATATGAATTTTCAAAAGAATAAGGGCCTGATTACAACTTTGGAGGAGGGTGTTAATCCATCCCAAATGTGACAGATATACCACTCACCGTATTTCGAGTTCCATAGGATATAGTGGACTCATAATACGGCGGGTGGTATATCCGTCACATTTGGGACGGATTAACACCCTCCTCCAAAGTTGTAATCAGGCCCTAAGAGTCTTACTCCATAGAAAACAATGAAAACAATGATTTTGCACAAAGTACCTGGTTAGCGTAAAAAATAAAGCTGCACAGGCGAGCGTGCTTCAGAAAAGGCAGCAATGCCTCAATTCCTTCTTCGCAAGGGAAGCCATGTGTCATTTTTTCCCCTGTTGGGTCAGCAATGCATCGTTTTTCTCTCTCGCAAGAGAGCAATGCGTTGATTTCCGGATGGGCACCTCAGATGCGCGCAGATTCGGGATGGCTTTGATGCATAGGGACGATGTTTGGAAAATCCAGTTGCCCGGTGTTAGAAAACTGCACTGTGTGGGGTTTGCTTCATCATTAGCAGCTGCAAATGGGTGTTGTGCGTCGTTTCTCCAGTCGCGATGTGTCGATCTCCCAGCCGCGATGCAGGTGGAGCGTTGAAAATTTCCCTACATGGCGTTCTGTGCATAGATTTTCAGCTCTTGTCTGCCAATTCCCCCTTTCAAGGGCTTAGGGACTGGATAGGGCACCACTTGGCAGGGCAGGAGTCTCAGCAGAGAGTCCAGATGTTAGCAGAGGAAGTCTTTGATGGCCCTGAGACTTCAAAATAGGAGACAAGCTCAGTTCAAGCCCTTGGAAATTCTTCACAAGCAGGAATATACCACAAAGTCAAGTCTTTGTCCCCTTTCACAGGCAGAAGCAGCAACTGCAGGATAGCTCAACAAAGCACAGTTATAGGCAGGGGCAGCACTCCTCCTCAGCTCTTCTCCTTGGCAGAGGTTCCTCTTGAATACAGAAGTGATCGTGAAGAAATCTAAAGTCTTGGGTTTTGGGTCCACTACTTTTACCCCTTTCTGCCTTTGAAGTTACCCTGCTTCAAAGAAAAGTCTCTGTTGTTTCCAGGATCCTGCCTTGCCCAGGCCAGGCCCCAGACACACACCAGGGGATTGTAGACTGCAATGTGAGAGGGCAGGCACAGCCCAGTCAGGTGTAAGTGACCACTCCTCCCTCCACTCTAGCACAGATGGCTCATCAGGCTATGCAGGCTAAACACCAGCTCCCTTTGTCTCACTGTCTAGAGGAGATTCACAAACAGCCCAACTGCCAAACTGACCTAGATAGGGGATCCACAAATAAGCAGAGTCACAGAATGGTTAAAGCAAGAAAATGCCTACTTCCTAAAAGTGGCATTTTCAAACTAACAATCTAAAAAGCAACTTCACTAAAATATGTATTTTTAAATTGTGAGTTCAGAGACACCAAACTCCACATTTCTATCTAGTCTCAAAGGGAATCTGCACTTTAATACTATTTAAAGGCACCCCCCATGTTAACCTTTGAGAGAGATAGGCCTTGCACATTGAAACCTGGATTTGGCAGTATTTCACTGTTAGGACATGTAAAACACATCAGAACATGTCCCACCTTTAACATACACTGCACCCTGCCCATGGGGCTACCTGCGGCCTACCTTAGGGGTGCCTTGCATGTATGAAAAGGGAAGGTTTAGGCCTGGCAAGTAGAGATACTTGCCAAGTCAAATTGAGAGTGCAAGACTGCACACACAGACACTGCAATGGCAGGTCTGAGACATGTTTATAGGGCTACTCATGTGGGTGGCACAACCAGTGTTGCAGGCCCACTAGTAGCATTTGATTTATAGGCCCTAGGCACCTCTAGTGCACTTTACTAGGGACTTACTAGCAAAGCACATAGGCCAATCATGGATAAACCAATCGCCAGTATAATGTACACAGAGAGCATTTGCAATTTATCACTGGTTGGCAGTGGTAAAGTGCCCAGAGCCCTAAAGCCAACAAAAACAGGTCGGAAAAAATGAGAGGAAGGAAGCAAAAGGATTGGGGATGACCCTGCAAAATGGGCCAGGTCCAATATCATCCATATGCTTGCCTCTGATGGAATTACACCAAAGGTGAAATTTGACAATTTAAGAGAGTCAACCAATCAAAGGAGGACATGATCTTGCCCAAAACTAGGACCGGAACAAAAGGCCATTAAGATTATAAAACTTTCCACTACAGTTATTGGGGACACCAAGCCAAAGACATCCAAACAGGACTCCTTCCAACTCGATGAAACTGATGAATTAAACAGAGGAGCTCTTGATGGGCTAGTAAAGGGATGGAACATGGTGGCCCAAATGTACCAACCTTCCAATCACCAATCTGACCAGAAGAAACCATGGCACAAACTAATACACACATATTCACACAGAAGGAAAAATCAACTGCCCCAATATGATCCTCAGGACCATCAACTCCTCCTTTACTACCTACTCTCAAAGCTTTAACACAGCAGTCACATAAACTAGAGGTCCAGGTGAATCTCATACAAATGCTTGCCCAAAGTAGGCTAACACTTGAGAAGAAGATGGATGTGCTTGATCAGAAACTAGACAACTGCATGTATAGTCATAAGCCCAATGGTAAGACAGACAACACTGCAAGCGATGATGCCATAATAGACAAACTTTCTACCTTAACCAAATTGCCATCATCATTAGTGAATCACTTAAAAAACACAGGTTCTAGGCCAGGACCCATTAACTTCCCTCGCATTAATGCAAGAAAAGATCAGGCATTTGAGCGGGTAGGCAATGACACTCCTACAGGCTTACAGGGTGTCAGATGCTTACAGACATCAGTGAGGCCCGACAGAATGAAACATTCCCCTCCCTCACAGCTGAGCAGGAACAAGCGAGAGCAGAACACAACAAATATCAAAAGGACACATGAAGTTGATCAGTACAGTGCTTCCCTCCCCCACGGCCAATCTGACACTCTAAGAGCAAATGACAAAGCAACTGAGAATCCGTCAGAATCATTGAACATGGCATTCATGGTTTTCATGAAATGTTGCAAGGAAATCAATGAGAAGACATAAAAGAAATAAAAATCACATATACAGCTCTGGAAAGAAGGGAGAGACGACAAGCAACAAAAACTGTTGAAGAGCAGGGCCAAAATAGCAACAAGGAACACATTTACATATATCCTATCTTCCACCTGAAGGTATTGGCAAAGGACAGCAGTAAAGAGAAAAATCCTTATGATGTTATCAATGCACATTTTAAGTATAAATGAGGCCTCTGCCCACACCATAGGTTGGGAGCAGGAACAAGGGAACTCCTGTAGCAGAGCTAAAATTATTAACCAACAGTTGGAGGCCAAGGACGAGGAAATTCAGTTGCATGTCAAGCTGTATTTCTTAAGCGTTTATTAAAATGTCTGCTTAGAGAAATAAATTGTGATTTTCCACTGAATTGTCCATGTGCTTGTCGCTAAAAATCTTTCTCATGAGAAACTGCTTGCTAGAAGATGCTGTACTTGCTAATGCAACATTGGTAATGTAATGTGTGTAAGACTGACTTTCTCTGGAGAGTACAATGGAGACACTGACTGTTGTATAAGCTGCAACAATATTGACGAGCCAAATGACGAGAGCGGGACGAGAGGAGCCAATTATCGACATGTGAACCATGTACTAGTAGAAATGTAGATTTGAAGTTTTAGTTTTATTGGACAAAGTGTGAACATGCGATCCCTTGACCAATAGGGACTTGGGAAGTAGTTTTAGGAAATCTAACTTAGCCAGACTGCACAGAAAGGAGAGACCGTCATTTCTTTTGAACTGCCCAACGAGCCACTTTGGCCCATTTGCCCATTTTCTATCTTGCGTAAGGCCATTATTTCTTGACCATCTTGAGATTAGTGGAGGGACATTGGGGATGTAACAAATACTCTAAAGAAAAGCAAGCAATTGGGGGTTAGGGGCATCCTCATCAATGAGCCAGTAGTGAAAAAGTACCCTCATGTGCTAACACAAAAATAAAATGTCAGTTTTGAGCCCAGCAGAGCAAGAAGTATATTGAGAGGCACAAAGCAATAATTGGTCCTACTATGGTTGAAAAAACATAACTGTGCAACTGACAAACCAACAGGGCAGTTAAACACTATGCTCCAGGTGCAAACAACAACTCCTCATCCGATGATCATTCCAACTGGGGATGGCTAATGGCAGCCCTAACAACTAAGCATCGACAGTGTTCCAAGCAATATGGAAGCAAATAAAAACATCGTTAGACACAGCATATGCATGATAAGTTGGAATGTCGTAGGATTGGCCACCTTTTTAGAGAAAAAAGTGCTTTTGAGCACTGGTGATGTTTTGTGCCTGCAGGAAACTTGGACTACTGCTGATAAGATAACTCGATCTCAGGCTATCATGCATTCCACAAAACTGTGCAGAAGATCCTCTATGGAAGACCCACTGGTGGTTATCCTTCTTTGTAAAACTTGACCTTCGCTTAATAGTAAAAGAGGTAAAAAGAATTAATCACAGCTTGCAAGCATTTCAAACTTATACTTCTAAAAATGGTGGCCAATCAATTCATATTATACTATTAAACATATACATTAATCGACCAAATCAAGGGGAAAAAAGGTTGTCTTGGACATTTGGATCAGATTCAGGCAATACAAATCAGCATTCAGACTGTGAGACTCTTCTGGCAGGCAATTTGAATACACAAAACGTAGGCCAAACAGGATGGGATCAAAAGGATGTAAGTCGAAATCTCTTCGAAGCTTGCATCAAAGAACTTCACACATGATCAGCAAGGATACACAGAGAGCAGATGTCAGCACACATTTAGAAACATTTCAGCACCAGACTATGGCGGTTATTACAACCCTGGCGGTCGGTGTTAAAGCGGCGGTAAAACCGCCAAAAGGGCGGCGGTAAAAAAAAATGGAATCACGACTTTATCCTGGGGAGTGCAAAGCCACGGTCTCACAAGTTTTTTCAGTGGGTGGGTTGCCCACTGCTTTATCCTGGGGAGTGCAAAGCCACAGTCTCACAAGTCTTTTCAGTGGGTGGTTTGCCCACTGCTTTATCCTGGGGAGTGCAAAGCCACAGTCTCTCAAGTCTCTCCAGTGGGTGGGTTGCCCACTGCTTTATCCTGGACATAGTGGCTGAAGATGTAGTGTATGCAGGTGTGAGTGGAGACGAGACAGGGAGGGAGGAGGGAGACGAGGCGGAGGGGGACACAGTGGAGGCAGTGGATGTTGGTATGCGTGCAAGGGTATGATGCTTGTGTGAGTGCCTTTGGGATGTGTGGTGCTTATGTTTGCCAGAGATTCCCTTGTGTGTTGAGGTGTGTGCATGCTGGTCTGATGGAGTGCTTGGGATACTCTGAGGTACAGGGGATTGGGGTTGGGTGGTGGAAGTTGGAGGGGGGAGGATGGACACAGGGACAATGGCTGCCATCAGTGCTGAGGCCAGAGTCTGAAAAGCTCGTTGTTGAGCTGCTTGACCAGAATGAATGCCCTCCAGGTATGCACTGGTCTGATGCAACTGCCTCTATGGGGGTGGAAGCTGTACCTGTAGATGCGGGGGGCACAGAGGGGCCCACCACCACATGGGAGCTCCCATCAGAGGAGTCGGTGTCGCTGGTCTCAGCTCCCGTTCCCGCCGTGGAGCTCCCCTCGCCCTCCGTCCCACTGTTGGCTTCAGACTCCGTTGTGTCGCCCTCCAGGGCCATGTGGTATGCAGCTCCCTCCTGCTCCGGTGGCACAGCTCCTCCGGCTGATGATGCTAAGGCACACAAGAACAGGGAGACCACGAAAAGGGGGGGAAAGAAAGTGGAAAGACATGTTCAGTACATGCAATACCGCTACCGTTGGCGGACACTAGAGACACAGCAGCCCTCTGCACTACACCATGCACTTAGATTTCCATCATTCCTCACAGGGACATGGGGTACATGGCCTATGCCCGATTGCTGCACACATGGAAGTCACAGGAGCCTGACTAGGTTTAATTGCCTCTGAACACAGGTGGGGGGGTGCCACATGGCCTGCCTTACGAAGGGATCTTGCCTATTAAACACGCCCTGGCCTAGGGGAACCCACAGTCCACCTCCCCCACCCAGACACCTCCAATGTGCGCTGAATCAGCTGAATGAGAGTGTACTCACCCCCTTGTGGCTGCTGTGATGCCCTCAAGCGCCCATCCAACTCCAGATACGCCACCGCCAGGATCTGGAACATCAGTGGGGTCATGGTGCGCTGGGCACCCCTCCCACGTTGGGAGGCCATCCCCAGCTGGTCCTCCGCCGTCTTCTTGCTCCAGCGGCAAATGTCCTCCCATCTTTTACAGCAGTGGGTGCTCCGTCTGTGGTGGACCCCCAGGGTCCGGACTTCCTTGACGATGGCACGCCAAATATCCTTCTTCTGTTGGGCGCTGGGGAACAGTACAGGGGAAAAGGAGAAGATATAACCGTCCGCACCGTCACAGTCATTGGCCCGTATTCCCACCCTTGCCATGACGCACATCCACTCACCGTCGTTTCATGCACGCCTCATTCTCCCCCCCCCTATCTTCCCTCCACACCAGTCCACACAGTCATTGCCCATACAGCATGCTCACAGTGTACTTACCTGTTTGTCTGGAGGACCGTAGAGTTGCGTGTACTGGGGTAGGGCCCCATCCACTAGTTTCTCCAACTCCTCTGTGGTGAAGGCAGGGGCCCTTTCCCCAGACACATGAGCCATTGTCTTTTCCAGACTGAGGTTACAGCAGCACTTGCAGTGTAGGCCCTCTTCTGTCGAAGATCAGGTATCAAGTGAGTGAACAGAGAGAAAATGGCAGTCACATCCGCGGCGGTGCGTACTGTCACCGCCGGCGTACATCGTCATTGGCTCCTGGGACCCATAGGGTCCAATGTTAACCAATGCAGGATTGCGCCGCGGTCTTCAACCGCCTACTGCGACGGTGTACAACGCCAGCGCAGTTACCTCATATCCCCTTGTCCCACATTACAGGTCAGGCAGCCGCCATTTCAGGGGGCCACATGGCATTAATTTTAAATTTGACACACATATCTAGGCCTTGCATACACACTAAGACAGGCAAATAGCGGATTTAAAACTTTGTGGATTAAAGTTGTGCTTTCGTACCTCAGTGTTGGCTGACTCTCTGCTCGCTGTGCTCCTCCATAGAACACATCCGATGGGGCAGGTGAGGAGATGGCGGCATCCTCCGGTGTACAGACCGCTGGTGGACCTGTCGACAATGGAAGAGTGACATGTAATTGTCACCTACAGACTGGACCGTGCCACAACCCAGGAACTTTGTGCCCTGTTGGAGCCAGACCTGATGTCAGCTATCCGCCATCCCACAGGAATTCCCCCTCTAGTGCGGGTCCTGTCAGTACTCCATTTCCTGGCAAGTGGGTCTTTTCAGATTACGGTGGCCATAGCATCAGGGATGTCCCAGCCTATGTTCTCCAACGTGTTGTCCAGAGTGTTGTCTGCCCTGCTGAAACACATGTGCAGCTACATCGTTTCCCCTCAGGTGGAGGATTTGCCTACAGTGAAAGGTGACTTCTATGCCCTGGGACATATCCCCAACATCATTGGTGCCACTGATGGGACACATGTGGCCTTGGTACCCCCACGCAGGAGTGAACAGGTGTACAGAAACCAGAAGAGTTACCATTCGATGAATGTGCAGATGGTGTGTTTGGCCGACCAGTACATCTCCCATGTGAATGGCAAGTTTTCTGGCTCAGTGCATGACGCTTACATTCTGAGGAATAGCAGCATCCCTTATGGGATGGGGCAACTCCAGAGGCACAATGTGTGGCTATTAGGTGAGGACATGGACCCTATTCAGTGTGACTAGGTGTCTGGGGATATCCCTAAGAGTTAGTGTGTGTCTAACAGATTTCCCTTGACATTTGCAGGTGACTCTGGTTACCCCAACCTGTCATGGCTACTGACCCCAGTGAGGAATCCCAGGACAAGGGCAGAGGAACGCTACAATGAGGCCCATGGGCGAACTAAGGGGGTTATAGGGAGGACCTTCGGCCTCCTGAAGGCCAGGTTCAGGTGCCTCCATCAACAAGTGGTTCCCTATTCTACTCACCAAAGAAGGTGTGCCAGATCATCGTGGCCTGCTGTATGCTTCACAACTTGGCTTTGCGACGACAAGTGCCTTTTCTGCAGGAGAATGGTCCAGATGGAGGTCTTGTGGCAGCTGTGGAGCCTGTGGACAGTGAAGACGAGGAAGCAGAAGAAGAGGATATCGACAACAGAAACACAGTGATTCATCAATACTTCCAATGAGACATAGGTAAGAAGACATCACTGCCTGCTACATCTGATACCCTTGTTCTACCTCTCATCTGTCACTTTCACCCAGTGTATGGACCCTGAGTAATCACTTTCCCTTTCAATTTCACAGATGTGGGTCCCACTGTGTGACATCTGCTTTGTTTCCTCATGGACTAGAGCTGTGTGACATAGGTATGTTGACAATACAATGGATATAGCAGTTTTCCAGTTATTGCAAATACACATTTTCGAAAGCACAGACTGACTCCAGATAGTTTTGTGATTTAAGGGTGTTTATTTAAGTGCTAAATAGTGGAGGGGGTTGTAAAATGATCAGGGGTGAGGGAGGAGGAATGTCCATGGCAGAGTCCAGTCTATTAGTCTCACAGGTGCATTGTCCAAAGGGGCATAGGAATTGGAGCTGGGGCAGTTTAAGGATGGACAGGGTGACAAAGTGGGACAGAAGGATGACAATCAGGGTGGTCTAATTTTTTGGTGGGGATCTAGGCATTGTTCTCTGTCTTTGTCCTGGATCTCAAGGACCGCTTGAGGGGTGGTTCTCAATCTGCAGGGGGTGGGGTGCTGGTGTCGTGGTCCTGTGGCGGTGCCTCCTGTCCACTAGCGCCGGTGGAGGTGGTTGGCAGTTAATCGTCCAGGCTTGTGTCAGGGACCCCTTGTTGTGCCACAGTGTCCCTCCTGGTGTTGACAAGTTCCTTCAGCACCCCTACAATGGTGCCCAGGGTGGTATTGATGGATTTGAGTTCCTCCCTGAACCCCAAATACTGTTCCTCCTGCAGCCGCTGCGTCTCCCGAAACTTGGCCAGTACCATTGCCATTGTCTCCTGGGAATGGTGGTAGGCTCCCATGATGTTGGAGAGGGCCTCGTGGAGAGTGGGTTCCCTGGGCCTGTCCACACCCTGTCGCACAGCAGCCCTCCCAGTTCCCCTGTGTTCCTGTGCCTTTGTCCCCTGAACCGTGTGCCCACTGCCACTGCCCCCAGGTCCCTGGTGTTGTTGGGGTGGTGGGTTAGCCTGGGTTCCCCGCAGTAGTGGACACACTGCTGCTTGACGTGCCCTGGGGACAGAGGTGTGGGCCCGCTGGGTGGGTGCTGTGCTGGTGTTTCCAGAGGGGGGATGCTCTGTTGTGGCTTGTGCCAGTGTGAGGGGAACCGACTGTCCCGAGGTCCCAGATGGGCTGAGCTGCTCATCTAGATCCAGTTGGACAGAGCTGCTGTCATCACTGTGGGCCTCTTATGTGGGTGGAGTGGACATGTCTGGAACCTCCTGTCCGGTGACGTTGGGTAGGGGTCCTGCAGGGGTGTAAAGGCATGATTATTGCATCTGTGTGTGGCATGGTGTGCAATGGGTGGGTGACCCTGTACCCCAGTGCTTGCATTCTTGTGTAGGACTTTGTGTGCTAAATGATTAGGGGTGTGTGTGGGTATGTGCAGGGGCCATGCATTGGTGATGGGTGTCCATGCTTTGTTGTTTCATGCAGGGCTTGGTGTTAGGATGAGTGGTTTGTGATAGTGGGACATATGTGAGGAGTTGGAGTGATGGGGTGAGGGTGAGGGTGGGGGTATGTGATAGCATGCAGGTAGGATGGGGGATGAAGTAGTGAAAGATTTGACTTACCAGAGTCCATTCCTCCAGCTACTCCTGCGAGGCCCTAAGGATGCAGTATAGCCAAGACCTGCTCCTCCCATGTTGTTAGTTGTGGGGGAGGAGGTGGGGGTCCGCCACCAGCCCTCTGAACTGCAATCTGGTGTCTTGAGACCACAGAACGTACCTTCCCCCGTAGGTCGTTCCACCTCTTCCTGATGTCATCCCGTGTTCTTGGGTGCTGTCTCACTGCATTGACCCTGTCCACGATTCTGCGCCATAGCTCCATCTTCCTAGCTATGGTGGTGTGCTGCACCTGTGATCTGAATAGCTGTTTATCACTGACCTTTGGTGTGGCGGACTTATGTGGGTTTCTGGATTTTGGCAGATTCCGGGCTGTGGGTCGTAATAGCTGTGGCGGAATTCCGCGGCTGCAGCGGTGTGTTGGCAGTGTTCTGCGCGGCGGTAAGCGGCATTTACCGCCAATGTTGTAGTGACCCCCTATGTGTTCTTGGCTGTCACTTGCGAACGAGATGTGCTGAATATAAGGTCCCAACAAGAACTTAAAAACATCCCTTGTCAATCAAGATCAATTTGAGCTCTAACACCCACATGCTCATCATACCGGCTGGGCAACTGCTAACATCTGAACCCAATCTCCTACAGAAAAGAGTTACGTGGAGTCCTTGCAGTAAGCTGTGGTACCAAAAGTGAAAGGCACAACACAAACCACTCGCACTCAATCAAAATTCGACCTTGGCAGAAAAAGACTGGGGGATTTTAATAAGGAGTCTTCATGGTGCATTTAATACTAATAACGCCAGCACACAATCACTGCTGCCGATGAGACTTGTGCACAATTCATTTACCAAGGATAACAAATTCAAACATAGTAAAAGGACATGCCGGCCAGCTGAAACTAAGTACAAAAAGTAGAAAGGAGCTGCGCCTGAAAAAGAGCTTAAAGAGTTGAGGAGAAAACAAAAAAGATAACTTGGGCTGTAAAACAAAAGCACATAGAGGATGAGTGGTACCAATAGACACTCTTCTTGCACCAGACAAATCACGGAAATTCTGGGGTTATGTATATGGCCTAGAAAATAAAACCACTAGCAAAGAGAACGCCGTCTGTGCGGAGAATTGAATAGACAAAGTGCATTTTCCATTCGTGGACACTGAGATACCAATGGGGCACTGCGAGATTCATTTTGTAATCTTACAGAGGCACTTAAAGATGACTGAATTGATGTAGTGGAGGCAGAAACAATCTTTAAATCAATTTGGCTCCACGGCCAATTGGCCTGTCTGGTACTGTGTACTGGGAAGACGCACATTTTTGGGCACCTTACATGTACACTCCCTTCAAGGAATCTGTTCTGTCATCCAGTATCCCAAACTCGTGGAGGAGTTCCATCTTATATCCTGTTCATAAGAAAGGGAATACTACAACACCAGAGAATAGTAGACTAATCGCCATATTGGACGTAGAAGGCAAAGCATTTGCTAAGCAGCTTCTCTATGAATTATAGGCTTGGGTTACAGCCAACAACATAATTCCATTCTACCAAATGGGCTTCCGTCCAAAGGCTCAACAACAAATAATGCAATTGCCTTTTCATACTTGGTGGACAAAGCAGTAAACAAATCATCAAGCCCGCTATATATGTTTCATAGACTACAGTGCCGCATTCAACGCTATTGACCGAAGAATACTATCAGCCAAACTCATGCATGGGGGTCTCCAAACACACTACAGGGGCAATAATAGCGCTGTACACAGACATATGGGTACAGGTCATGCTAACATGCTACTACAAAGATCCACATGAACAAGGGACTGAAGCATGGATGCATCATTGCTCCTATGCTGTTTAATTTACATATAGCAGATTTGGGCTTGGCATAATTAAAGTGGAATTTGTTTCCCCCAAGCTTCGGACCCTTGAGTTACCCATTATGCAATACACAGATGACCTGGTAATCTTAGACCATACTTGTGTTGGAATGAAGATGGCATTGGGCATATTACATAATTACGTCACAATTTCATTAAAAGCAAATACTGCAAAATCCAAAATCCTTATTTTTGGACAACGAGCTAAAAAACACCGGGTGACGTGGAACTTTGGGCCCTTAAACATTACCACAATGGGTAAATATACTACATTATTGTCTGGTTGTCAGATACAGGCAAAGACTTTCTAAAAGCAAGGGCAATAGAAGAGAAGGCGGCTAAAACTTAATTTGCCTGAACAAAACTTCATCATAGACTACAGACCGCAACAGCAGAAGGGATACACACAGTAATCCATGCCAGATTCCTCCACACGATAAACTATGGGCACCTTGCCCATCCAGGAAAGCTAAAAAAAAACATGGCAACACTGTCACACTGCAGCCTACAGGAAAATCTTTCCGCTCCCTAAAACAAAAAGACGCACCTTGATATGGCTGGAATTTGGGATGGTGAACATGGACATTGAGTGCAAAAATGACACAGGGCCTGATTTAGATCTCAGCGGAGGGGTTACTCCATCACAGCGGTGACGAATATCCTGTCTGATGAAATCTAAATACCATTGCTTTCTATGATATTTAGATTAAGGTGGACGGGTTATCTGTCACCGTTGCGACCAAGTAACCCGTCCCCCAAGATCTAAATCAGGCCCATAGTAAAGTATTACCACCAAGTAATAAGGGCTGAAGCTGGACCAATGAAAGGTGCTCCCCAGACGATTTTTAATGATGCAAGAAGCGCTTGGGCATTATACCTTCACAGGGGCTCTACAATGCTAAACCTTATCACGGAAAACTTGAAACATCAATCCCTGACTCTGTAACACCTAACGAGAATATTAAAGAAAGAAAAAAAGCATCTGTCGAAATAACAAAACTTGTCCATGATCAGGCAGATTCTGGGTGCCGGGGGACTGTATAACTCACATGTGGACGTGGCCTGCCAGCCAAACCTAAAAGCCGCCCTGGGGAGGCAGGCCTTTAGGAACATCCTACACCTTTGACTCCTGACACTGCCAATCTGTGAATTTAGGCCCATGTTTATCAGGTTTTGATGCAGACTAGCGCAGCAAGTCATCAAAGGTAAAGGGCAGGAATGTACCATATCTATGGTTCCTCTCCCTTCTTATTGCACTGATGCCATTTTGGCAGCCTACCGCCAACGCAGGCAAATTTGCACCATGGTGTAAGGGTGCCTGCGCTGCATGCAGGAGTGTTTTTGTACAGGACGGGACACCTTCCTGCACAAAAACAATCCTGGGAGGCTTTTCCGCCTTTCCATGTGTGCTGCAGAATACAAGGAAGAGAAAAAAACAAGGAGAAATAAAGATATTTCTCCTCATTGCGCCTCCCTGGGGGAGGCATAAGGTTTTGGTACTTCACCAGGTTTACATGGTCTTATAATTCAGAGTATGCGTCAAACTCCACAGGTTTTGCATTGGAACACCCACTGCAATGCCCATGGAACACTTCTCATAGCAGAGTAAGGCAATGCAGCAATTCCTTGCTTCCCTTATTATCTATGAGACCATTCAAAGCCACTCAAAATGGCATTGCGTGGCCTCATAGACATGAGTTCAAGGTTTGCGCCGCTGTTGCATCACAAAAGTGATGCATCGGCGGTGAAAGGGACTCATAAATATGCACCTTAGAGCACGCTGGAAAATACACTTGCCAGCAATTCAGTAGTGTAGACTGTGTACTGAAGCCTTGGATTCAGTGAATTATTTACTGTGTTACTGCCCAATACTGTTGCCCCAAAGGCATCTCTTCCTAAAGCTAATATTTCTGCAGCATGGGCTTCAAACTTGTAAGGAGGCTGTATAGGCAGGGCGTGATTTGGGCAGCCATGGGGGCGGTCAAGCTTTAGACCAGCTCTTGTGGCCCGACAAATATTTGCCAACATCCTGTCTGACTAGGCAGGGTGAAAGGTGCAGAGTCGTGCTACGCAGAGCTCCACGGAGTGGCTAAAAACCGCTGCTCTGCTTTGTGCTATGTTGTGCCCATTTGCATTGTGTTTTTCGTTAAACACAACGCAAAGTATGTACTCGCATTCAAAATCGCTTGTGAACGGCACCACACAGTTCTCATGGGCGCAGCCATCTTGTTTTTCACTTTTGAGGTTTATGGTGCTGGGCCTGTATTTTTCATCCCTTAATAATCTTTTCAATCCTCCACCTTCCTAATAAATCTAACTCACATTTTATTTATTGTATTAGTGTGTCTTTTTGTGTCTGTGCAGTTTTTTGTGTTTTTCATTTTTTTCATGCTTTTTGTGACTTTTTGTATTTTTGTTTATTTTTTCCTTTACTTCCTTAGTTTTTTCTTGCTCCTCCCCCAGTTTCATTTCTTCGCCCCACCACCCAATACCATGGCAGAGCAGGGCAGTGCCAGCGAACAGGGAAGCAGCAGCACCAGGGCACCCTGGACAGCCAGCAGCAGCTGTCTATCTTGTGGGCAGCGGCACCATCAAGGAGTGCAGTCCCAGCCCATCTCTTGTGAGGAGGAGGTAGCAGCCCTGGTTTTCTATGTGCGGAGCCACCTCCCCTCTATGCTGGCAGCAGGCCTGGCAGGGGTTACTCCCTGCGGGAGCATTGATTGTGTTGGGCTAGGGTGTGTAGGTGTGTTTGGGACACCACCCAGGTCCACCCCACCACCCAGCAGCTGACATACCGACCACCAGTGGAGCTGGCTCAAGTTCTGCTGCAGGAGCAGATAGACCAGGGGGAGAAGCAGCAGCAGGGATGGGCAGTGGTAAGTCACATTGCTTGCTTATTGACAATTATTATTACTCACTAGCTACAAGGGCGTTGTCGTGATCTTGATCTTGTTACAGCTACACCAGTGGTTGGGGTATTTATGGTCTCTTCTATCTGCAACTCAGCAAAAACACACCTAAAGTACACTAAAAATGATGACTTGATGGAAATGAGAAAGAACAGAAGATTAAATTAACGGATGGGTCAAATGAGTGAAAGGAAAGGATGCCTGAGTGGGTGAAAGAATGCGTGAGTGAGTTTTGAGTAAATGAATGGATGGATGAAAGGATGATTAAAAGAAAGGGTGGATAGTGGATACTGAATGGATGAATAATGGATTGCGACTTTTGGTGAAAGACTGGACAAGAGAAAGTAAAGCTTAAATCATGTTGGCTATGGGTGAATATAGTAGGAAGAATGAAAGGATGATTCAATAATTGCTTGGATGAATGAACAAGGGAGCTCTTATGTAGAGGGGCATCCTGCTCACCATCTTTGCTTTGTGTTTTATGGTTATCAAAGCTATGGTTCAAAGTGTTTTTTTTAAATAATTTGTGTTCTACTAATCCATTGACTCATTAAACTAGACAGATATGTACCCGACCCATCATAATCATACATCAACCACATCCCTGCCCATGGCATTTTGCCACCCATGACCGAAGAAGTGCAGTATGGTTCAATTCATGCCTGCAGTCTTGGCTGTGCAATGTGTGTCTGCTTCAGTTAATACTGCATTTACAAAATTTTCACTGCAGTGCAACCCGAACACACAAGGTGTGTTGTTTTCCCTTTGCCCACTCAGTTTACTCTTATTACTTCACTCCTGTATTCTTTCCTAAGTTCTTCCGCCCTAGCCTACCAAACAAATTGAAAAATCCATTCTTGGCATATGCCACCTTTTTATGGCTATGTGAAGTGTTTCCAAAATATATATCATGGTTTCCCATAACAGATTTATATTAATGCCTGTTCAGATTCTCAACTTTAGACTTTTGTCTATAGAAGGACTGAATAAGTGAAAGCTTTGGTACATGATGAATCAATGATCAGTGACACCCCTCTAGTCTATAGTAAAAGCTCTACATACCCACCTAATCCTTCTACCTTACCCTGCAGTAGAGTAAGTCAAGTTTCCTTTCCTTTCTGCCCAGCGAATACATTTGTTGGAAAGAGTGTGTGGGGGAGGACGAGGCCAGTGAGTAAAGTGGAACTAGTAAGTGCTTGATTTGATTTCAAGTTTGGCATGAGGAATACTCTGTGACAGACATGCCAAATACAATCTATATAGCCAGTTCCTTTCCTTGTAGTGCAGTGCATCATTTTCCCCAACCGTCTACTTACGGTATCCAGGATAAATATGTACGCATCTTATACATGACATACATGACATATCATATTTTTTATCTGCCTCTTAGGAGTCAGGATAGAAACTAAGTGAAAGGCAATTGGGGAAGAGCAGGGCCATTAGAATTAAAGATAGATAAAGTACTCGAAGCTCTGGCTAACATGTCTCCATTAATTTGGCACAACAACTTGTACTCCATGGTGCATAATGCCTTACCCATAAATGAGAGGTAATTCGTTTTTATTTTCCCCTCAAAGTGTCAGTTTAGTTACTAGAAAAGCCTTTAAAAGAAAAAAATGAAATAACTGTTTTTTAATCTTTTCTACCAGAGAGTCAGTGCTTTTTATGTGAGGCATCTGTGAGTAATCAAATAAAATTAGCCCTGTGACTCTCCTAATCATAATCATATCAAATTCCAGTGTCCCTAGAGGACCGACAATGTACTGCTACTGTGCCACCCACTATCTACTCTTGAAGAAGTATTTGTTCAGGGCATTGTGAACTGTTTTAAATTGGAGTGGGGACTCATACAGTAGAGTGGAGTGCTGTGTTATATAGAAAAGTGTCATATAGTGTTGTACATTGGAGTGTACAGGCAAAGTTTGGAGTATAGAAATGGGCAGTGGAGTGTACAGTAATAGAGTAGAGTAAAATATCATAGAGTGCCATGAACTGTGGTAAGCTTTTACAGTTATAGAGACGGAAGGAGAGTGTCATATAATGCAGCAGTGTAGAGTGGAATGACTTACATTGTAGTGGCGTAGAATGGATTACCATAAAGTGGAGTAACATAAAGTGGATTAGCGTACAGTAGAATACTCCACAGTGGAGTGAAAAAGAGTGGAGTGGCATAGAGTGGAATAGCTGGAGTGGAGCGGTGTGCGGTAGAGTGGCGTAGAGGGCAGTAGGATACTAGCATAGAATAGGGTGGCATACATTTAAGTGGCATAGCGTAGAGTTTAGGAAACTGTTATAATTTGGGATTGATGTCTCATACTGTAGTGTACAGTGCTGTGCAATACGGAGTGGAAACTGTTGTAGAATGGAGTAGAGGGTTGTCCATAGAGTGTAGGGGCATAGACTTGAGTGTGAATTTGGTTAGTGGAGTGTATTGGGATAAAGTGGAGTAGAGTCTAGTAGAGTGGCAAAAAGTGTAGTTGAGTTTTACAGAGTGGAGGAGAGTACACTGAAGTGGCATAGAGTGAAGTAGCATACAGTGGAGTGGAATGAAGTGGAATAGCATAGACTGGAGTGTCGTACACTGGAGTGGCATAGATGGTAATAGTGTATAGTGTAGTAGCTTACAGAGGAGTGGCATGAAGTGCAATAGCATACAGTGGAGTGGCATACAGTGAAGTCACTTAGACTGGAGTGTTGTATTGTGGGGTGGGATAGAATGTAATAACATACAATGGAGTGGGGGTAGAGTAGAATACCATACAGTAGAGGTTCAAAAGATTAAAGTTGCATATAGTGTAAAAGCAGCAAATGGAGTGGTGCACTGTGGAATAGCATAGAGTGGAGTCCAGAAGAGTGGTGTAGAATAGAATAGCAAAGAGGGGAATAGCATACAGTAGAATAGCATTGCGTCGGGAAGTGTACAGTGGAGTGGTGTAGATGGGAGAGGCACACCCTGGAATGGGGTAGAGTGTAGTAACATACAGTGGAGTGGCGTACAGTAAAGTGGCGTCCAGTGGAATAGCTTAGAATGGAGTGAAGTACCATGAAGTGACATACACTGGCGTAGAGTGAAGAAGCATACAGTGGAGTGACATACAGTGGAAAAGCATACAGTGGAGTGGCAAACAGTAGAATTAAGTAGAGTGAAATAGCACACATTGGAGCTGCATGTAGCGGAGAAGCATCAACAGGAGTTGCATACAGTGTAATAGCAAAGAGTTGAGTGGCCTAGAGTGTTGTACAATGGAGTGGCATAGAGGGTAATAGTGTATAGCGGAGGAGCATACAGTAGGGTGGATTAAAATAGAGTGGTGTAGATGGGAGTGGCATACAGTGATGGGGTTAGAGTATAATAGCACACAGTAGAGAGGCGTACATTGGAATGCTGTCCAATTGAATAGCATAGAATGAAGTGGCATACAAATGGAGTTCCATACACTGGAGTGGTGTAGAGTGGAGTAGCATACAGTGAAGTGACATACAGTAGAATAGGGTACAGTAGAGTGCTGTAGGGTGGAGTGGCATACAGTGGAATACAGTAGAGTGGAGTAGCAAATAGTAGAATGGCATGGAATGGAAAAGTATGTAGTGGAGTAGTGTCCAGTGGAGTGGCGTACAGCGGAATGACATAGACTGGAGTGCTTTACAGTGATGTTGCATACAGTGTAATAGCATAGAGTGGAGTGATAAAGAGTGGAGTCTCGTTTAGTGGGGAGGCATAGAGTGGAGTGGAGTAGAGTGGAATAGCATATAGTGAAGTTGCTACAGTGACGTAGCATACGTATGTATCTGAAATTTAGCAGAAATGTAGATTGTGGTGTACAGAGTTACTCAAAACAGCAAATTCTGTTGCGTTGCTTTTCTCTAGATTTACCAATTAAAGCAAGGCCACACATGGTGGCATGCATTCCTTTGTAAATCTGACTTAGGTATTGCATTGCCCATGCAACACCATGAGTGACACAAGGGCAACACAATCCAATAATACACTTAGGCCTCAGTTATATTTTGGGCCTGGTATACCATGATAAGATTGCAGTATACCATGGTACATGGCAATGACAAGCCAGTATATAATTGGGTAATGGCTATTTTTAAAAAATAAAAAGGCAGCCATGTTGTTTTATACTACACTTTGGCTGTGTTCAGTGTTAGGGCCTTACGTATAGTTAAGTAGTAGGCCCCTACCTATTATCACTTTATTTAAGTGGTAATGGGTGGGGAAATTAATTTATATTTTTGTTATATATTATACCCTTATACGCTGCCTTAGCGGGCTTTACCGGACATTAAAGCCTGCTCCAGTGTTTAACAAGGGAGCAGGACTTTTATGCTGGTATAGCCCAGCTGTGGAGGGCTATAAGGCTATTAGAACATTCTGCCATTAGAGGGCAGAATTTAAATAAGTTTACAGCAATGTACTGCAGTAGTTTCACAAAATGTTGTGAAAATCTGCGAAAGAACAGCAGTGACAGATATCACCGAGTTTCAATGCCTTATAAATGAAAAAATGCCCTACTTAACTGCAGTACCCAAAAAGCATCATCTCTGCACTGTCATTAAAATCCTTTCAGCTGTTTTTGTCCTACATCAAATACAATAGTCTATAGAAAACTCATTGGTGGGAAAATGTATGTTAGGAGCCCCTTTTATCTTTGCACTCCCTTAAGGATTCACCACAAAAATTAACATCACCTCAAAAGTTTAAAAAATGCTATAGATCTGAAAAGTTTTGTGGCGATTCCTCGAACAGTTTGAAAGTTATAAGGGAGCTGATATCCGAAGAATTCCTATTTTTGGGAATACTAACTATTACTACAAAGTGGCAATCCGATTTAATGTGATTCCTTTCTTTATATATATTGTATTTGTTATGTATTTACTTACTGGTTTACATAATCATGTGACCATACATGTGTATTTTAGCTGTTCTTGTAGTAATTCCGACACTTTACAAATGCAGTCTAGTTTATTTTTTGGGCTTCCTTGTTACTTTTAATAGTATTGTGGTGCAAGGTATCAGTAAGCTGAAAAACCTTACAACTTAAGAAATACTTACTCTACTTAGCTGCAGTATCCAAAGAAATAATTGGTGCCCCGTGTTACCCAATCGTGCCACTTTTCAGCATATGGCTGTTTTTACGCTATGCGAAATACAAAAGTCTATGTGAAACGCATTGGAATTCCTGCCTGTTTTTGGACTCCATTTTTTCTTTTTATCCCCTTGGCCAAACTCTGCAAAACATTCAGTACTTTGTCAATGAAATGGGGGAAACAGTTCTGCAAAGTTTTGCGGGTATTTGTCAAATAGATGCAAAGTTTAATAAGGGTCACAAATCCCCAAAATCCCTATATATCTATGTATATCCAAACTACAAACCAGGTTAGTGTGTTCTTTATGTTCAGGTCATCACCTGCTATTCACTTCACTGTGGTGTGTGTTAGGAGGTCATGGGGCCAAGGCCACCATGCCTGAAATGCGTCTTTTCCATATTTATTTACAATAAACCAAATATCACACTGTAACCGTTCTGAGTGGGCACTGTTGTTTGTGATGACTGATTTGGGGTTTGGATAATAGAATGCACTAGTAAGCTCCTCCAGTACTGAAGCTGCACCTGTGTTTAGCGCAGGGAACCACTTGGAGCCAAAGTTCTTACCTATATCGTTACTAGAAAAAAACAAAGGTTAAAGTTCCATTATAGTTAGGTGTGATAAAAAGTTCTGTTTTTGAAAAAAAAAACACCTTAGAAATTCACTGAAAAAACAAAGGTTAAAGTAACATTATAGTTAAGTGAATATGTCAGAGACAATATTAACATTTTGAATCTTAATGTTTTGTACACCAGGGTGCCTGGGAGGGTATCCTGACGCCGAGCAAGGGCGAGTCTAGCAAAACCTAAGGCTTAGTGGCACTACTTGAAATCTAGGTCTTCAAGATTTTGCGGAATTCAAGAACTGGGGAGGAGGATCCTATGTGTATTGGAAAGCTGTTCCATGCCTTAGGAATGATGTAAGGGAAGCTCAACCACCAGATCTGATTTACCATTGCTGTGGGATGTGTGGAAGTAGGAGTCAAGATGAGCGGAGGTGTATGGAAGGTGTGTGAAAGCAGATGCAATTGTTGAGGTATTATGGGCCAGTGTTTTGTAGAGCCTTGAAAGTGAGGGTGAGAAGTTTGAATTGTGCTTGTTTGTTTACGGGGAGCCAGGAGAGCTCCTTCAGGTGTGGTTTGAGTGTGGCATGGGAGGTTAAGATCGATTATAACTATCGAGAATCTGAATGGTCTGCAGCCATCAGGTGAGTATTTTCTTGAACCTGGCATAGAGGGTGTTCCTGTAGTCCGGAATGTTTGTGATAAGGGTGTTGTGGCATTTTTCCGGCTGCTGATTGACAGCCATTTGAAAATCTCCCTTAGCATCTTTCTCAGCATTTTCAGGGTATGGAAGCATAAGGCAGTGACAGCATTGACAGGCGGTTATGTCGAGTTTGCTGTTGATAATGATCCAGAGGTTTTTGTTGTGGGTCGTGTAGGATGGGTGTTAGTCCTAGCTCTGTTGGCTACCAGGTGAAGTCTCAGGGTGAACTGCTCTTCCCAAAAATAACAATATTGATCTTGTTGGTGTTCAGCTTCAGATAGTTGGTCTTCAATTAGTGGGCAATTTCAGTCATAAAGGTATTGAACTTGATCTGGTTTAATGGGTGTCTTGCCCATAAGGAAGATAATAAACTGCGTGATATAGGCATATGAGAGGATGTTGATGTAATGAGGATGCCAGCTAGAGGGATCATGTTTGCATTGAAGAGGGTCAGGCTCAAGAAGATATTTGTTGAACGTCTCAGAAGAGGATTTATGGTGCTAGGTTAACTGACTGGGTTCTTTCAATCAGGAAAAAGTATATCTATCTGAACGCATGTCCCTGGATTTTGATGTTGTGTATGCTTTGAATGAGGATTGGATGGGAGACCATTTAAAATCCTGCGTAGAGGTCCAGGAGGATAAAGGCCACTGTGCCTCTTCTATCAGTGTCATACGGGTGTCATCCGAGATGGTGATAAGGGTAGTTTCTGTGATGGTTTGGACTATAAGGGGAGCTAAGACAATGGTCTTTACTGACTTGATCATGTTGTGGGCAAGCTGTCGGGCTCTAAATGTCCCTGTGAATAAATTCAGCTAAGATGTAGACCTGTGACCTATATGTTACACATAGAACTCTGCTGAAGATGCATAAACCTAGTGAGGTACCAAAGAGTGTGCGAAACAATTAGCTTGTGGGTTATACTCAGATCCTGCAGCAGTCACATTGAAACACTGACCTCTTTTAAGTTACATTTTTTTTCTCCCACAGGAACTGAGCTCCTTGTCAATGCCCCATCTCCCAGGTTCATCAAGACCCACTTACCTGTCAAGCTGCTTCCCAGGACTTTCTGGGAGAACAACTGCAAGGTACTAAGCTCCGAAGTGAAGGGGAGTGGTGTGGATTTATGTGAAACTGAAACCCATAGAAATGGAAAACACAGGGGATAGGTAGGGAGATAGTCACTATTATGGGTGACAGGGCTTCAAGAAAGGTCTTTCTGTTGAAGATCTTGTGATGTGTGTTAGCATCTTCTTGTTTCTGGTGCTAGTATGCCGTCAGGCCTTCCTTCAAGTGTTAGTATATAACAAATTGTATTTTTGTTATGTTTTCTCCCTCCACCTCCTACAGATCATCTATGTTGCACGAAATGCCAAGGACGTGGCAGTCTCCTATTACTACTTCAATAAGATGGTGATGGTACATCCGGATCCTGGGACTTGGGATGATTTTTTGGAAAATTACATGGCTGGAGAAGGTAAGTCTTTGGAATTTCCTGGGAGAATTTACAGTTGGGTGTTACAGTAATACAGTTTAAATTGAATCATTACAAATGGTTAGAACTGAATCCCTTTGCCACATACAGGTCTTTTGACACTACAAGAATGAAAGTCCTATAGTTACTGAATAGCTATGCCACTTTATCCTTTTCCAATTCCCTCTCCCCACCACATCCCATATAGCTCCATTTCCTTTTCCTTGAAGGCCTCAACTTTGCAAATCCTCTGGAGAACTGCCCCACAGCTAGTGCTAGGCTGTCCTTTACTTGTGGAAGGGATGAAGTTCTACACTAAAAGCATACCCCTATCTGAAGGTGGGGCATTTGCTTGCACCTCAATAGGCTTTTGGAAGACTAAAAGTTAGTGGAAGTGGTTTGGTGTAGCAGGTATATAGCCTTTTTTCCTTTAGCTTTTGGGCAAAAGGAATATTTGCAGCTTCTGAAAAATGTATTCACTCACCAGAACAGGGGTTCTTCATTTCCTCTTTGACTGTGTGATCTATGTGTATTTTATATATAGTGCGTGGTCAAAGTTTTTTTAATGTGCAGTTTTGGGTTACACATTATTCGTGCAATTCAATAATTTTGATAATGCATACAGTCATAACCGAAGAACTATTGATGTTGTACTTGAACCAACATAATGATACGGTTTAGAAGTGATGATTAATAATACAGTATAGGTATCCCACATTTTCATGATAGACACCATTTCATTAAAATGGATGCAGATTCTGGTGTTCTTCTCACCCTGCTTCTGCTTATTTCTCCTCCCAATCTGTGACTTGCTACACGTCTTCTCTCCCCACAATATCTGTGGAGTGCTATGATGTAGATGGCAACTGTCCTAGGAAAGTGTGTATTGTGAATGAAACTTTCCAACGTGTACTCTATGAATCATTTTGAAGTACTTCCAGTTGAAATTCCAATGTGGGCCTGCTGAAAAACATTTAGTATGAATCTTTGTGAAATGTTTCATATTGTATTGTACATCTCTGTAGAGGAGTTGCTGAGGAAGAATACAGAAGATTTCTCTTATTTTAAATCTTTTGATTTGTGAGCTAACCCTAATCTGGTCATGCTGAATCTGCAGTTGTGATAATTGTTTATGCATAAAATTTGTATAAAAGCTCCTAATTATAAATGGGGATGACTTTTCAATTTCTTCCCAAGACTCTCTCCACTTTGCTTGAGGTATTCTTTTTTCCCTGAGAATGCTGTCAGTACTCTTTATATATTTGACACTTAGAATATAGAGAGATTTAACTGCATAAAGCGAGATTATTATTCTATTTTCTGATTTTGTCTACTAAGGGGTCATTATAAATTTGCACAGAAGACCGCTAAGCCAGTCTTTCGCCCGCCGGCCCTACTAAGAGTTCCCCACCAGCCCAGCATGGAGCAGGGCCTTAACATTGACGCTGGATAAGAATGAGTCGGCAGCAATGTGGCTGTGCATCGGGTGCGACAGCACCCATGGTGCTTTTCACTGCCCATAATTCGGGCAGTGAAAAGCGCAACAGGGCTGTCCATGGGGCCTCTGCACTACCCATGGCAAATGCATGGGTAGTGCAGGGGCCCCCATGGGGTCCCTGCACCACCTTTCCACCAACCTTTGCATGGCGGGCCTACCGCCATGCAAAGGCTGGCGGAATGGGGACTCATAATCCCCGGGGCAGTGCTGCAAGCGCTAGAACCCAAACATTGCGATTGGCGATGCAAATTCTTGCTGGCCAACTTAATGTTGGTGAGTTCCGTGCAAGAAAAAACTCTGCCACAGGGTGGTTTGCAGAGCTTTGCCAGAACTCCGCGCTATAAGCGAGGTGGGGACTGGGCAAAACTCTGCAAACTCCGCCAACGAAGCTGAATTTTTCACCCAACCCTATTGAAAATTACATTTGCTGCTTGAAGTGCACTGACTAATCTCCTGTTTGCGATATGTTGCCAAAAAAGGGTGATGTTTTCTTTCACCATGTTCATTGTCTTTACCTTTGACTTTTCACTGCATTACTCGTTAGTGCATAAACTTTATTAGGGGATTAAGACCTTAAGAGCACCAGGGGCTGTATTATGATGGCTTTTCTTGGGAAGTTTTAAAGTTTGTCTAGGCATAGTATTCCCTATTTGAACGTGACCCTTCCAGTGCAAAACCTATACTCGACTCAGACAAAGGTGAGTGGGAGGTGCTTGACAGTCTGATTCTGTGCAAACAGTAAGAAGAAAGCAGGATACCGCCATATCTAAGCAGATATGGCACCTTCCTGTGCTCTCTCCTTCTCACAGAATTCAGTGTAGCAACTGTAGGTACTGCACTATGTAGTGTGACTGTTTTATAAATCAGATAGCACAGCCCGGAAATAGTGAGTAAGGTTTGCCTCTTTTTGCTTCTGGTTGAGACTTCCGAATATAATCTTTGAGAAATATTGAGTTAAATCAATTCACTTTCTGCCACTGCGGCAGAAAAGCCCTTCTTGATATTACCCTGATAACCATCGTATCTGGGAGAGACGGGGTCCCCTACAGACTGCTTTCTGCATGGAGATCTGGCTCAAAGAGGAGAGCTAGCCTACAAACCACTAATTCCCCAACTACAAGTTGGCCGAATGTGACTGAAACAAATACCACACCAGTATATAGTTCACGGTAGGATATTTACAAGGTGCAGGAAATACCTTCTCGTCCACGTTTTTCACTTAGAAATAAGGCATCTCTTTCAGCGCTGGTGTTTAGTGAGCCGAAATCTGCATGGTTTGCCTTCTCTCTAGGCATTTTCCCCCAATAGATACTAGAAGGTTTGATGTCAGAACTCTGTAGCGGAAAACAGCGGAGTGTGATAATTTCCAATCCACTCCTATTTGCACAGGCATCAGAATTTACCCACCAGCTTATTATCAGGGCCAACGACTAAAAGCATAGAGTTTAGACAGAGAAACCATCACCATATACAAGATACCCAAGAACATGAGGAGGACCCAGAGAGAACTGGTCAACTCAGTTACCTGCTTTCATTGCATTGATATGTTGGACCTCCCCTGTACTTCAACCTAACCAGCCTGGAAGTCACCTTAAACTGTCTGTGCCTGAAACTACTGGGCGATCCCGTGCTCCAACTGACTAGACCTCCCCACTCTTCAAATCATAAGCCAGCATCCTATTTTTCCTATCAAGAGAATCTTTTTTTTGGACCTAGAGCCCCTTAAAACATTTTTACAGAGCTTCATAGGTATCGCTTGAGAGTACATCTGTCTGCAGTATGTATTATCAATTCTTTAAAATGAGCATAGAGTTGACTTTGGCTCCTCCTAGAGCTGCTTTTCTGTCTCATCTCTTGCTATTGACTGTTTGCCGAGGTATGCCTCCTATTCCAAACATACATTGCAACGTACGAGAGAACATTTTATATCTAAAAAAGCAATCATCGCACGTTAAATGTTTTATCTCATACATGCATTTCTACAGAAAACAATCCTTTTTTGTAACTTTTGACTGCAGTTAGCTTTTTATTTAATGTTTTTGTTAGGGCTCAAGTGCTATCCTGGCACTGTGTGTCACCTCATTTACAATACCTCTCTTCTTCCCATCTCTCTGACACCTGTCACTCGTCACCTTTCACCACCACATCCCTCACCACAATGACCAATACCAATAACATCACAGTTACCTTAGTTACCACCATTGCTACCTCTTGTCTCTGCTAGCGCGTCTCACCTTAATAAGTAAACTTACAAGGGGACGCAAATAGGCCGATGAACTTTATGCTCACAATTAAGACATTCCCACCATAACTACAGGACATGCAGCTCAATAGTCAATAATTAACCATCAGCACAAAGATCAATGATAATCAATAGCATTAATAATCAATGGAGTCAGTGTAGGAGGCTGGCCTGGCTTGTAGTGGGTACCAAGGGGTACTTACACTCTGTACCAGGTCCAGTTATCCCTTATTAGTGTAGAAGAGGTGTTTCTAGCAGCTTAGGCTGATAGAAGGTAGCTATAGCAGAGCAGCTTAGGCTGAACTAGGAGACATGCAAAGCTCCTACTATACCACTGGTGTCATATGCACGATATCGTAAGAAAACACAATACACAGATATACTAAAAATAAAGGTACTTTATTTTTATGACAATATGCCAAAAGTATCTCAGTGAGTACCCTCAGTATGAGGATGCCAAATATACACAAGATATATGTACACAATACCAAAAATATGCAGTAATAGCAAAAGGAAGTAATGCAAGCAATGTAAAGTTACAGTGGATTGCAATAGGAGCACATAGGTATAGGGGCAACACAAACCATATACTCCAAAAGTGGAATGCGAACCACGAATGGACCCCAAACCTATGTGAGCTTGTAGAGGGTCGCTGGGGCTGTAAGAAAACAGTGAGGGTTAGAAAAATAGCCCACCACAATACCCAGGTGTAAAGTGCACCTATATTCACCAAAGAGCACAGAAGTCGTGATAGGGGAATTCTGCAAGGAAGACCGACACCAGCAATGCATCCAAAGTGGATTTCCGGACGAGAGTACCTGTGGAACAAGGGGACCAAGTCCAAGAGTCACGACAAAGTCGAGAATGGGCAGATGCCCAGGAAATGCCAGCTGAGGGTGCAAAGGAGCTGGCCCCGGATGGTAGAAGCTGTGGATTCTGCAAGAATGAAGCAGGCTAGAAACTTCCCCTTTGGAGGATGGATGTCCCACGTCGTGTAGAAGCTTGCAGAGGTGACCACGCAGAAAGACCGCAAACAAGCCTTGCTAGCTGCAAGGGTCACGGTTAGGGTTTTGGATGCTGCTGTGGCCCAGGAGGGACCAGGATGTCGCCACTTGGATGAGGAGACAGAAGGGGGCGCCCAGCAAGTCAGGGAGCCCTCACAGAAGCAGGCAGCACCCGCAGAAGTGCCGGAACAGGCACTACAAAGAGGAGTGAACCAGAGCTCACCCGAAGACACAAAAGGAAGTCCCACGACCCTGGAGGACAACTCAGGAGGTTGTGCACTGCAGGTTAGATTGTCGGGACCGAGGCTTGGCTGTGCACAAAGGAAATCCTGGAAGAGTGCACAGGAGCCGGAGCAGCTGCAAATCACGCGGTACCCAGCAATGCAGTCTAGCGTGGGGAGGCAAGGACTTACCTCCACCAAACTTGGACTGAAAAGTCACTGGACTGTGGGAGTCACTTGGACAGAGTTGCTGAGTTCCAGGGACCACGCTCGTCGTGCTGAGAGGGGACCCAGAGGACCGGTGATGCAGTCTTTTGTTGCCTGCGGTTGCAGGGGGAAGATTCCGTCGACCCACAGGAGATTTCTTCAGAGCTTCTGGTGCAGAGAGGAGGCAGGCTACCCCCAGAGCATGCACCACCAGGAAACAGTTGAGAAGGCGGCAGGATCAGCGATACAAGGTTGCAGTAGTCATCTTTGCTACTTTGTTGCGGTTTTGCAGGCGTCCTGAGCACTCAGCGGTCAATCCTTTGGCAGAAGGTGAAGAGAGAGATGCAGAGGAACTCTGATGAGCTCTTCCATTCGTTATCTGAAGAATTCCCCAAAGCAGAGACCCTAAATAGCCAGAAAAGGAGGTTTGGCAACCTAGGAAGGAGGACAGGCTAGCAACACAGGTAAGAGCCTATCAGAAGGAGTCTCTGACGTCACCTGCTGGCACTGGCCACTCAGAGCAGTCCAGTGTGCCAGCAGCACCTTTGTTTCCAAGATGGCAGAGGTCTGGAGCACACTGGAGGAGCTCTGGGCACCTCCCCTGGGAGGTGCAGGTCAGGGGAGTGGTCACTCCACTTTCCTTTGTCCAGTTTCACGCCAGAGCAGGGCTGTGGGATCCCTGAACCGGTGTAGACTGGCTTATGCAGAGATGGGCACCATCTGTGCCCATCAAACATTTCCAGAGGCTGGGGGAGGCTACTCCTCCCCAGCCCTGACATCTTTTTCCAAAGGGAGAGGGTGTAACACCCTCTCTCTGAGGAAGTCCTTTGTTCTGCATTCCTGGGGCAAGCCTGGCTGGACCCCAGGAGGGTAGAAACCTGTCTGAGGGGTTGGCAGCAGCAGCAGCTGCAGTGAAACCCCGGGAAAGGTAGTTTGGCAGTACCCGGGTCTGTGGTAGAGACTCGGGGGATCATAGAATTGTCTCCCCAATGCCAGAATGGCATTGGGGTGACAATTCCATGATCTTAGACATGTTACATGGCCATGTTCGGAGTTACCATTGTGACGCCATACATAGGTAGTGACCTATGTATAGTGCACGCGTGAAATGGTGTCCCCGCACTCACAAAGTCCGGGTAATTTGCCCTGAACGATGTGGGGGCACCTTGGCTAGTGCCAGGGTGCCCACACACTAAGTAACTTAGCACCCAACCTTTACCATGTAAAGGTTAGACATATAGGTGACTTATAAGTTACTTAAGTGCAATGGTAAATGGCTGTGAAATAACGTGGACGTTATTTCACTCAGGCTGCAGTGGCAGGCCTGTGTAAGAATTGTCAGAGCTCCCTATGGGTGGCAAAAGAAATGCTGCAGCCCATAGGGATCTCCTGGAACCCCAATACCCTGGGTACCTTAGTACCATATACTAGGGAATTATAAGGGTGTTCCAGTATGCCAATGTGAATTGGTGGAATTGGTCACTAGCCTGTTAGTGACAATTTGGAAAGTAAAGAGAGAGCATAATCACTGAGGTTCTGGTTAGCAGAGCCTCAGTGAGACAGTTAGTCATCACACAGGGAACACATACAGGGCACACTTATGAGCACTGGGGCCCTAGCTGGCAGGGTCCCAGTGACACATACACTAAAAAAACATATATACAGTGAAATATGGGGGTAACATGCCAGGCAAGATGGTACATTCCTACAGTCAGTAATTTTCACACACCATGACCTTCCAGTCATAAATAACCACACCTTTAGAAAAGTTAAAATATTTATTTCCCTATATTAACAATGCTAATGTCACGTAAATTAATCTCAAAATCAAATGATAAACATACAAAAACAACACTGGCTGTCCGACCCTATGAAAGAAATGCAATCTAATCAAAGCTTGAACTATCACACATTCTAAGATTACAGTGCAAATTAATAACAATAATATTTGCACAAACTATATCACATACATTTAGATTCAGCAAAGAAAAGCATTAAACCTTATTCCCTATCGCAGACTTTCATTAGTGAGAATCCTTAACTAACACAAGATTAGCATCAGCATGTTGGGCTTTATGCAAAATAATTTAGTAACCACAAATGTGGAAAACATCTAGCTATGGCTCTATCAAAACAGTGCGGTTGGTACCTAGAAAGAAAAAGCAGATAGTCATAATAATCTACATTCTAATTCATAATACCTATCCTCAGTATGGATCAGCAAGCAGTGTCAGTCTCTGTCCTCAGGACGTCAGTCTGGTCAGCAAGGATTCAGGAATCAGCATCAAAGTTCAGAAAACGCAAAGTCTTTAAGCCACTCAAAAGAATAGAGGTAAACCCTCAAGAAGAATAGAGAGAAAGGCTTGTGAAATGGCAAGATGCGCAATGCTGGTTTCTTCTCAGTGCAGTCCTGTTAAGTTAAATTTCCTAAAACTAATTCCCAAGCCCCTCTTGGTCAAGGGATCGCATGTTCATACTCTGTCCAATAAAACTAAAACTCCAATTCCATGAACTCTACCCCTTCTCCGTTCACATGTTGGTGATTGGCTTCTCTTGCAATGTCCTCAATATCCAGCTCGTCAGGTAACAATATTGTTGCAGCTTATTCTCCAGTCAGTGTCTCTATTGTTCTTCTCCTGAGAAAGTCAGTCTTACACACATTACACTCATAATGTTACATTTAGCCACAACAGTATCTTCTAGCAATCGGTTCTCATGAGAAAGACTTTTAGCTACGAACACATTTAAACAATACAGTGGAAAATCACAGTTTAATTCTCTAAGACAGCCATTTCATTAAATGTTAAGCAATACAGCTTGACTTGAGGCAGTGCAACTAGGCCAAGACCTCCGCTAAGTTAAGGCCTACAATTAATAAAGCTCATACATGATGCATAACTCTTAATGACATATTACTACATTAATCTAAGATATACTCAACATTTCATACCAATAAACCATTTATAGGTATACTTCGTGAACATTGGCGGCCACTCATCCTGATCACATTTTCAAATGTGTGAGCTTTTTTCTACATTATTACATTTTCTACACAAATCCATTACTCACAGTAGAAGAACACTCATTAATAATTTTTATTAAAACACCTGCACTAGCATCACCACCATCATTATCATCAGTACGTCTCCATTATAACCACCAGCACAGTTATTGCGCATTCCTTTGACTGCATGCTTTACCAGACCTTCTAGCTTTGCAATTGCTTAATTATTTTGTGCCCAAGTGCATATTGATCACGGTCGCAACCTGCAGAGCTATTTCAGAATAAGTATGGTTTCAAATATGTGGCCTCTAAAGTGAATGCATCCAGCTTTTCCGAGAGCTATCGTGGTAATCTCTATTATTCTGCTCTCATAAATCACACAGCCATCTTGTGAACATCTTTCATTTCAGGATACACAAAGGATTTTTTTTCTGAAAGAATGGAGGCGCTTGGATTTATGTACATTTACTGTTTCAAGTCCCATATGTGAACGCAAAAACTAGGTAGAATGCGCCTCCTGTAAAGGTAGTGCCAAAGCCACAAATATTTTATGAAAAATATACAAATGTCCCATGGAAGAATTGCATCCTACATTGACCTCCTCTGTTAAGATTTTATTTCAAAATGTCCATTTATTAATAGAAGTAGATTGTACGTGTCATCATCCTAAGGTCCACCCAAAACTCATTCACAACTAAATCCAGAAGCATTCAGCGGACATGAGAGCCCAAGGGTGCTTTAATTCATCATCACATCTTAAAAAATCATCCAGAGACATTTGGGCTGGATCACAGTTTTACCAGAAACAAGAGCAGCTTATCAGCACTTATATCCAAAATATTACTTACACCCAAATCTGCTCCCATTCAATGCAGAGGAAGGTAATTTGGAGGAGTTTACAAATCTGCCTGAAAAAGAATTTTGAGCTAAGTTGTTGCTTCAACTTTGAGCTGCTCCACAGTTCTGCACCATATAGGGCCTAGCCTCATGCTTTGCTCTAAAACTTAAAAATTTGACAAAAAAAGATCCAGTCCTCAATTTGGAGCCTAAGGCGAGACATAACATTGAAGATGTTTGACAGGATTTGAAAACGTTTCTTAACTTCAGCATCCAAAGATCCTTTACGACTGAATCTCATACCAAAATAGTCAAACTCTTCAACAGAGTGTATTGTAGAGCCAGGGAGTTTAAAATGCTTCTTGTGGGCATAACATTGAGGTTTGTATCTCCGCTGTGAAGGAGGTTCACTAATTAATTCTGATCCAATATAAGCTTATGTTCAAATTCTGAGGAAGTGCTTCTGTGGGGTGGACAGGTGATATTGCATGTTTGGATTGGACAGAGATGCCATCTTCTAGAACTCACGACCTCCAATTTTAAATTTGTGAATAACGTTTGAGACTGGAGCAAATAGGGAACTACAGGAGACCAAGAACTCTAGAGCAGTTCTTTTTGGAATTTAGTGGACACAGTCTCTACCTCCAGGGGCACTGGTCTCCATGTTCCATCTTAGTGACAGTAAAGGGAGGATTTGCTGGGGACCCTGAAGGAGAGGATACCCCTGGAGGAGGACCTTTATACACATGGTGCTCTGCAACTGGCCAGGAGGCCATGGGCCCCGGTGAGTGAAGGCAGGGAGTGTAACCTTCCTTAAGTGCCATGGAGTGCTACTGAAGGAACACCCTGAGCCAAGGAGATTACAGGACCCCAGCAGGTCCTGGGTTCGGTGTAGCTCCTTGCTGCTAAAAAGAATCAACTGGCACAAGGAAATGTGGCAGGAGGATTGTAAAAAGCACCCGAAAAATCAAGCAACAATGTAATGGTGAGGAGGCCGTAAGATTACACCCTGGAGTTTTGCACTTGCTGCTTGTGGGTGGCCTTTTAACTGACTTCATAGCTGACAAAATTATAGAAAAAGGATTTATGTTTTTGTATTTCATTGTTATGGTTATACCCTTACAAATCCAGTTTATTAAGCTTTTTTTTAGCTGCATCCCTCATGTTTTACTAGTTATATCAGGAGTATTGTGATTTTAACAGTTGGTGTAGGAGGTAGGAGGTAGGGTATAGGGCTAGTTTAGTTAGAGGTGTACCTGGCATCAGAGTTTCAGGGTACATTCATAGGTTTACTTGACCTCTATGGCTTTATAGCATGCTCCCCCATAGTTTGTGAGACCCTTTAGAGGGTGCTTACATAGGCATTTCCACCTACCATTTTATATATATATATATTCACATGTGAATACCTTTTACAAACATCATCAGTAACTAGCTCTGTTACAAAAAGGACCTATGGAATAAGACAGCATCTTACATGTCGCTCTACATGCATTATTTATGTGATTCAGTGCCAACGTCAAAGCTGTAAAAAACAATATGTAGGTCAAACTGTGAATGACCTCCGTACACGATTCAGGAACCACAAATCGGCAATAATTAACAAGAAACTTGACCAGCCTGTAGCCAACCATTTTAACCTTGTGGACCATTTACTATCAGATTTGAAGATTTTCCCTGTGGAACATGTTTTAAAGGAAGAACTACTGGACATCAGAGAAAATTTCTGGATGTACCGTTTAAAATCACTGCATCCAGATGGACTGAACATCACTGACAATACCACTTGATTTCTGCATATCTGAAGAGTTCTCAGGACTGCATTGATTCCACATTCCAATTGGAATCTTCACTCATGATGCTTTTTGAAAATCCATCAGTGTCAGCTGTGCAGCCACTGAGCAAACAATCTTGTACAACCTGAGGAAGGCGGAAGCTGAAACGTTGTAGAAATATATTTTTGTTCTTTAGTGAGATCATCTGTTTGAGTCACTTCTTTCTTGGATATATATATATATATATATATATATATATATATATATATATATATATATATATATATATATATATATATATATATGTATATATATATAAAATGTACCTTTTATAGTTAGAATTATCTCAATTAACTATACCTTGTGCCCTAAGGTAACTATAACTTGCGCCCCCGAAGGGGTTGGCCTCAAGGCCTGGCCTGTGGGCAGACCCTATGGCCAACCCCCGTAACCACCCAACCCCATGCTGCAGGCCATGCGTGGTGAGAGTTGGCTGCTGCCTGTCTCTTTCAGTGTTACAGTATGTGTGAGAAGGTGTATCTGCTGTGAGAGTGTCTTTCTGGGTGTGAGAGCAGGTGCATCAGTGTCTTAGAGGGTGAGTCAGTGTCTGTGTAAGTCTGTGAGTGGGTGCATGTAGGTTTTAGTGGGTCTGCAAGTGTGTTTGTGAGAGTCTGAGTGGGTCTGCTAGTACATGGCTGATGTCTGAGTGGGTCTGTGAGTGGGTACATGAGAGTCTTAGTGGGGCTGTGAGTGGGTGCACAAGGCTCTGAGTGGGTCTGTGAGTGGGTGCATAAGGGTCTGAGTGTGTGTGTAAGCGGGAGAAAGAGATTGAAAAAGAGAATTTGAGAGAGAGAGAGAAAGAGAAAGAGAAAGAGAGTGAGAGGGAGATAGAGAGTTTTTTAGGCTTTCATGAATGATATACTTAGAATGAGATATATCTGAACAAATTGAAAAGAAAAATGTATTTGTCAATTAAAAGGAGTGAGATCACCTTTCAGTATGAACCTCATACTTTTGAAGGTTAAAAAAATGAAAGAAGGAAAATGACCACAGACACACCCGGAGTAGAACCCTCAACTTTTAGTGCGGGTGTCTATGACCTTAACCTTTATGTCATAGGTGACTCCTTACTGATATGTGCTCTCTCTCTCTTCCATCCCATTATGGGATGGAAGAGAGAAAAGAGAGAAACAGGACCGTGGGGGAGCCTCAAGGCCCCCACAGTCCTAGCCAGCTCTCCGTGTCTTGTGTGAATGTTTTCATCTGTTTCCCTGCACGCATGTTTGAGTACAGGGAAACATATGAAAACTCCGCTTTCTGCCAGCAGAAGCTGTTTGACCGCTCCAGCTGTCAGAAATCGGACTTTGATTGCTTTTGCTTGGTGGGAGCAGTAAGCTTACACCAAGCAAAGAGCTACGTCCCTGGGATGGGCACCTGGGGACATAGCAGGTCTGGCAATGGGGGTAGCGGTCTCCAGGGCCATTATTGGCCACATGGCCCCCCTCCAACTACCATTGCCCTGGGGTGGATATCCCCCAGGCTCAGGGGTCCGTAACGGACCCCATTCACTCTTTTGTTGTACCACGGTGAGGTAGCAGTCCCTGTGGATGTGGAGGGCCGAGTGTCCCCCACATCATATTAGTTCAAAGCCCTGGGGAGGTAGCAGTCCCCAGGGCTATGCTGGAGCCACATGGGTCCCCGCCTTATATTTGTTTAATGCCCAGTGAGGTGGTCATCCCTGGGGCTGCTAAGGGGACTGGGTGACACTACCTTGGCCCCTTTTCTTATTGTTTTGCTTTTTTTCCTGGAACTCGGCTGAAGCCGAGTCCCAACATGGCTGCCAACACTTCCTTGCTGATGTGTTGTCAGCCAATCACATCTCAGCCCGAGATCGGGAGGGTTTTGTGAAGCCTTCGCGCCCTACATAGACACATTTGTTTTTTCTTTGATTCCTATAAACCTACTGACAGATTTACACCAAATAACAAAAAGGTCGCTTTCTGGACTGATAGCTACCTTTCAGCCAAATTTGATGTAATTCCGTCCAGTGGTTGAGGCACTATCGCTGTTCAAAATCCCTACGGAAAACTGAATGGGGAAAAAGTGTTTTGTACAGCCCCTTTTTCTCGGCCCCTGCTTGAAGGATCACCCTGAAACTTTCCAGACAACAGATCAGGTGAGCATCAAAGTTTTGGGGGAAAATGTGGGGCATATATATTACCTAGTGGCGGTAGCCACTAGGTAGTTATAGCTAGGACTATGTTTCCATAGAAAAGGCTTTTTTGACTTGTCTATATATCTGGCACCATTTGATGGCTCTTCACCAAACTTTCTAAAAAGAGTGCCCCAGTGATTTTTGTTGCACATGGAAAGTTTTGGGGTGATTCATCAAGTGGGGACCAGGAAAAGGGGGGGGTTTAAAAAGCCTGCATTTACTATGTTGATTCCCAAAGGGCCTTTGAACATGACTACACCCCGGGTGGAACTACACCAAATTTTGTAGAAAGCTACCCTTTGGTACAGAGACTACTCTTTCATTGGTGTAAATCTGTCAAGTAGTTTTGGAGATATCAAAGGAAAAACAAATTTGTATAGCTAGGGCCACAGATCCATCATGACGTTTTTGCAGTGATCGCAAAATATTCGGGAAGGCACGCAAGAACAGGAATGCTGTGATTGGCTGGCTGCAACCTGACTAGAAAATTGCGGCTGCCATTTTAAGTAATGGGACACGGTCCCCGGGGCTGAAAACTAACCTGAAAGTGGCATATGGGGTCAGAGTGGGCCCTGCGTCCAACCCATGTTGTGCACAGCCAAAGGTCGTGCGCAGCACAGGGTTCGGTTGTTGTAGGGGTTCACCAAGCACTGCTAATTACCCCACAAATATGGCAGTCACAACACCTTTGATAACATCATTGATATTTTCAATGTAATATTTGCAGTAAACTTTTGAAGAAAAGACTGTGCATGGCAGAGGCACAAGTTATAGTTACCTTATGGCACGATTTATAGTTACTTGAGATAACTATAAGTATAACAGGTGAATTTCTAAGGTTTTGTATGTTTAAAATGTGAGCCTAAGTATAACATCCCTGTAACTTTTTTTTTTTTTTTTAGTATATATATATATATATATATATATATGTATATATATATATATATATATATATATATATATATATATATATATATATATATATATATATATAAAATATATTTGTTAATTTCGTTGCAGCATTACTTTTTGTGCGTATCAAAGTATGTTTCATTTTTATAAACGACATTGACTGGACAGTGATTTATTAAGAGACGTTTGTTTCATTGTTGATTTGCAAGTCTCCATCTCATAGCACTTCCCCTGAGTAAGCCTTAAACCTCTTTATCTTACTAACCTGAGAATCAAATGTTGAAAAGGTGAGAAGGGGAACTTAGTTCCCAGCTTAGGCACCCACGCAATGGTGCCCCAGGGCATCAGAGGTGAGAGTCAACAGTTATCACAACTGAGGCACAGCACCTTCTGTGGCCCTGGGATCCACTGACCCAGATTTCTCACAGGAAGCCAACAGCTTATCTTTTTATACTTGGAGAGTGTCAGTTATTTTACCACAAGGGAAATAACGGGCCAAAGCCGTATTCCCCACATACAAAATTGATTTTGCCTAAATAAATCACCGCAGCACTCTATTTGCTAACTGTGATTACTACTTGTTTTAAGGATTTGTGGAATAGAAACTGATGTGTGACAAGTATAAAATTCCCCAAGAACAATCTATCACCTGGCTTCCCCACATTATAATCTCCCAGCCTACAAGAATATTCTTTTAACAGTGAAAGCCCTCAGTAAGCCGTTTTGCAGAACCTCTTGGCATTGAAGGGTCTTCTAAAAGCAATGTCCTTATCCTATCTTAAAATATATCTCATCTCTTTTTGAATGTTCCTCTCTTACATTTGAATTGCTGGCAATAAGGCTCAGTGACTTGGTGCTCTCCACTAACATCAGCAAATCACAAGTTTCAATCCCAACCAGACCAATTCAGCCTTACATCCTTCAGGGTCTGGTAACTTGAGTACCATTAATTTGGTTAATATTAACACCTACAATATTAACAATATTACATGGCTTGGAAGTGGCCGAAACAAGAGTTGAAAGACCACCTAAAACAATGTATTTTTGAGGTTCATTAACCCAGTTAGACACAACATGGAATGAGCAGATGAAAGTTCCATCCATGAATTTACTAACAAAATCTGCTATTTGATTCTCTCATTTCCGAGGGACATGATATAACTTTCAATTGTCCTTGAAAGGTATTATCTAGAGTAATATCGTTCCCTCTTCTCCCAAACAGACTTCTACGGTGGACCATTAGCATTATTACACACCCATGCCCCCTAGGTTATGCTTACAATACATTGACAGTCTGCTGAACTCTATAAAGACTGGTTTATTTAGAAACAGAATACACCCAGGACAAGGTATTTTTGAGCTATGATGGATAATTGGAAGGGGGAGGTGGGAAGCTTTTTGCATTAGATGACTAGATGGGAAACCGTTGTGGGAGTGTCGTACCATAGTAGGACAAATGGGATAAATATTTACTCAGTGTAGAGCTCCTTCAGGGTACACACAACACGTTCTTCACTGTTTTATAGAATAGGAAAGAGGCAGTCCCAACTGAGTCATGGGATTTTTCCTTTAGGGAAAACAGCTCTTTTTATTGTTCCACTGGTTTGTTTTAAAAGTGTTTAAGAGTGGGACAGGACTGGAGGGTTTCCCTTGTGAACTTGGAGGGGAGTGGGTGATTGATTGTGAGCTGCTTCTCATGGCTGTTTTATATCAGTTAGCTATGGCTCCTGGTACGACCATGTCAAAGGCTGGTGGGAGAAGAGAAAATACCAACGCATCCTGTACCTGTTCTACGAAGACATGAAAGAGGTGAGAGATGGAAGCCACTTACACCACAGTTGAAAATCCCCCTTACAAAATCTACACTATTGTGTCTTTTTGTTGAGCTTCAAATATGGTACATAACGTTGGTGCCTGAACCCTTCTCTTTCAACTTTGCAGGACCCAAAGCGTGAAATTCGGAAAGTTCTCCAGTTCATGGAGAAGGACCTAGGGGAAGAGATTCTGGAAAAGATTGCCCACCACACTACATTCGAGAAAATGAAGGATAATTTGATGACCAACTATAAGACACTCCCAAACAATGTCATGAACCAGGAGGTGTCCCCATTCATGAGAAAAGGTAAGTGTCCCCCATAACGAGTGACTTAATATTTCCAGAGGGCTATGCAGGAAGGGTTACTGGGTTACTCTAATTATGAGTTGTGGCATTTCACAAGGTGATTTCTGCTCCTGAAAGAAGCAGAATCCTTCATGTGAAACAATGGGATAACACATGTAAAAAGTACTAAAACAATGATTCCCGATATTGTAATTTCTATTGTTTCTTTATGGTAGAAATTACAGAGAGCCCGGTAATGGCAATTCAAAGATGTGGAAATAATGGGTTTATCCTGGGTCCACTGATAATAAGGACAAAAGTGTCTTAATTTGGAAGCGAGAGTATGTCCTTCTCATTATTCTTCACCGGTGGATATCCATGTTTTGACATACTATACAGTGGTGCCTCCTTTGGCATGGCAGGTCATGCAGAAATTACTAATACAAATTATTTCTAAACATCAACAAGCAAGAGTAAATTGGTGTAGTCACACACTATCTTCAATATTCTACCCAGAGAGCAACAATCTGGATCCTAACAAGGCATTTATTCCTGCTCCTCCCTGAACTGCGTTGTTGAAAATAGGCTCCTTACACATATTTTTATTCCATCTAAACAGTGATTTCTGACAGTTTGCAATCCCTCTCTGAATTCAGTGGTTATAATTGAAATAAAGGAAATCAATGGGAAATACTCAAGTTTAAACTGAATATCTGCCAGAAGATGGCAATAGAAGAACCCAGAGACATTTGCTATTCCTAACTCAACTCTATTGTTGCTTACCTATACCACTCCAGTGAGCTAAGATAACTATACCTTGATAATTTCTTATGAAACATCAAATACATGTAAAAGGATAATATCTCTTTGCACAGGTATTGCTGGGGACTGGAAGAACCAATTCACTGTAGCCCAGAATGAGAGGTTTGATGAAGACTATGAGAGGAACATGGCTGGCAGCTCGTTACACTTCAGGACAGAGATCTGACATTCCAGTCTACGACCAGCCAAAGTGCTTTGCATTTCAAATGTGTTTGTCTGGTTAAATTGTTTTGATTTTCGTTCTCTGTTCTACACCGATCAATTTATTTGGTAAGAATCTCCCCAGTCACTCTTACTGTCTAGGCCCTATAACCAATTCTAGGCTGTCATTGGTCTGGCCCACCCTCTAGCTCACCCTCTAGCGCACATTCTAGCCCACCCTCTCACTGTTTCGCCCTTTTTTATGACCCCACTGACAACCCTGCCATACAGACTATCCTCTAACCCACATTCAGGTACCTGCGGTGGAGCAAGTTGCTTCTTTTTCTAGAGGAATTCCAGGTGTTTGCTGTAGGCGCACATTGCCTGGAGCAATGTGAACTATTTTGACAATTCTATTTGTCTCTTTCAAACTCCACGTCTATCCACTCAGTTCCATTATTTTCCTTTCATTCATGTGATACTTAGTCATTTTAACAGTGCAGGATAAAAGAGACATAAAGGTGGAATTTGAAGCTTTGACGAGTAGAATTTGGGGTGATGAGAAGAGTTAATGAGAAGTGGTCATGAAGACTAATACTTGAAGACAGATATAAAAAGTACACTTAAGTCTACCTCTTCTTACCGGAAACAAGATGCTTACTAATCAGACAAAGGGCGGTAGACCTTTGTGTTTTTTTTATTATAGACACATTTAATTCATCTCCAGAATTCCTATACACAAAAATCTAAGCAATTCCACACAAAGGACTGCCAAGAGGTATATCGGAATGACTAAAACCTCCCAGCCACACAATATGCACAACCTTAACATATATGAATAATTTGGAGTTTTGCTACTTCGTTAAAAGTAGAAGATTGAATGCCATGATCCTTCACAGTTTTAAGTGTTTTAGATTCATGGTCCAGACTTTACTCACTATCATAATATTCCTTTCACATGCTGCAAATGTTCCCTTATGCTAGACTTGTATTTGCACTCACAAAAGGAAAGATGATGATGTTGGCATAAGAGCAGGGATTTGGTGCCTATTGGACTAGATGAAGATGGACCCTAAGAATATCTGGTTATTCGGAAGCACCAACCACTGCACAGCTGACTAGAGTCAACCAGACACTTTTGGATAACTAGGAACTGAATTCTGTGTCGGATGTCCGGTACTGGCTAGCTTCAGACATGGGTGGTTAATGAGTCAGCTACCATGATGGTGGCCCTAGAAAATTTTCCTTCAGCAGATGAACTGTTCAATGGTCTGCACTTTTTCTCAACATCCACATGGCAGCCCAAACCACCTCAGTATAAAGCTCCTATTCCAACCACTTATGTGAGATCTAATTATATGCCTCCCTTCACTGTATAAAAAATATTTTATTTGTTGGGAGGATGCACCATGTTCTTGTCTGGAGTAGTACCTAAAGTCCACACGAGTGGAAACACATGGGCATCTCTGCAAAGGGTCCAGGTTACCATAGATGAACTGAACAGATTTGGGAACAATATGAACTTCTGAAGATATTATTATCGCTCCTAAGAATTATTTTGTCTTCTTTCTCTACTATTCAACAAGATTGACCAGCAATGTCATGACAATACCCAGTTATTCTGTTCACTGTTACATGTGGAAGGACTGGTGTTTTATACCAAACGTTTGTGATTTATCACAGTGAAGCTTTTGTGCATAAATGAAAATGTTATGAAAATGTGTTTAAACACCAGCCACTCGTTCTCTGTGGGTGACGGCCGGCTCTATTTTATCTTATGTGTATGGTAAAACTGAGCTATTATTTTTTCTTTGATAAAATGTGTTAAATTTGAGTTAATAGACTCCCTTTTTTAGAAGGATCACGGTCTGAAGGAACATTGTGATTATTTCAATTACAAATATTGATTCTTTTTTTTTTTTTAAAGATGTTTTTTATTGAGTCAAATACAAGAACATTAACTTAACATTGCCAGGACAGAGATATGCAGTTGTGACTATATATGCATAAGGAATATCGTACTTATAAATGCATATTAAACATGTACATGAATTAGGCATATACAGCAATTTAGTATCAAAGACTCCAAGTTTGAATAAAGAAAGAAGAAAGAGAGAGGAAGAGGGAGAAGAGCTATAGGGATAGAGAAGGGAATCAAGTGCTAGCCATGTGGAGAGAGAGGTAATAGACATTAGTTACAGCGAATGTAAGATGAAATAAGTATATATAAGAAGAAAAACAGGAAATAAATTGACTTTTTTTAAAAAGGAGAAAAACCCATTTCCTTCGCAGTGCATGAGAGATAGTTACTTAATGGCAACCATAGCTGACGATGTCTGAAGAAAGTTCCTGTTGAATCAAGCTTGTAGCTGTCAAGTCTATGATGATAACATATACAATTCCACCACTGTCTGAGAGTAATGTTCTCCGAAGATTTCCAGTTAAAAGTAATAATAGAGATTGCAATAGAAAGCAAAAGGTCCACCAATTTTCCAAGAGGCTTGAATGAACTCCAGATATAGGGCCTCATTATGATCCTGGCGGGCGGCGGAGGCCGCCCGCCAGGATGCCGCCGTCCAAAATACCGCGCCGCGGTCAAAAGACCGCGGCGGGTATTACAAGTTTTCCCCTGGGCTGGCGGGCGGTTGCTGTAAAACCGCCCGCCAGCCCAGGGGAAAACGACCTTCCCACGAGGATGCCGGCTCGTAATCGAGCCGGCGGAGTGGGAAGGTGCGACGGGTGCAGTGGCACCCGTCGCGTATTTCAGTGTCTGCAAGGCAGACACTGAAATACTTTGCGGGGCCCTCTTACGGGGGCCCCTGCCGTGCCCATGCCATTGGCATGGGCACGGCAGGGGCCCCCAGGGGCCTCGCGACCCCCCCCTACCGCCATCCTGTTCATGGCGGCTTTCCCGCCATGAACAGGATGGCGGTAGGGGGGGTCAGAATTCTCATGGCTGCGGAGCGCGCTCCGCAGCCATGGAGGATTCAAACGAGCAGCGGAAAGTCAGCGGGAGACCGCTGACTTTCCGCTTCTGACCGCGGCTGAACCGCCGCGGTCAGAATGCTCGTTGGAGCACCGCCAGCCTGTTGGCGGTGCTCCCGTGGTCGGTGGCCGCCAGGGTCAGAATGACCCTCATAGTGTATGCCACCCAAAAACAGTAATTCATAATGACATTGGTAAGGAGATCTGAGCTATTGCTGAAATGCGAGAACATATTGAGGACCAAAAAGTAGATAGGGATGGACAGGAAAAAAACATGTTAAAGTCAGTACCCTGCTGAGTGTGGCAGCGCCAACAATTGTCATTTTGTGCAAGTTTGAGTTTCTAAAGGTGTACAGGAGTGTAGAAAAGTCTATTATAAAAAAAATATAGGGTCTGTGTGAGGCTTGCAGTGCGTGCAGTGGAATGTATCTTATACCATATTCTATCCCATAAAGAAGTTGGCAAAACAACACCAAGATCTGATTCCCACAATGTCTCAATAGGTGATTTGAGTCTAGGTGAAACAGATGTTCTTAAAAGTTTATAAATTCCAGCTGCCCTAGGATAATTAGAAGTTACAATCAGGTGTGGAGATGATGCAAGAGAAGAATGATTATGACGTATACGTTTATTGAGGGCCTCTTGGACTTGCCAAATAGGACTGTTAAAGAATTGATTAATGGGGGTAAGATGCGAAATAAAAAAATGTTTCAGTAAATTGACTGAATGGGCGATAGTGCTGGGCGACCGGAGTTTTGGGGGGTTAGACATAAATATAATGTGTTTATGGGAAAAGAGAGAAATAAATGTTTCTTCCAAAGAGAACCAAAGCTTTTGAGGGGCATCATTGAGTGTAGATAAATAGGGATGTATTTGCTTAATGCCAAAAGATTTGTGATAAGTTATAAAGTCAAGGAAATTAACTCCACCTTGTACTTTAGGAATTTCGAGAGAGATTCAGGATTGTTTACCGTTCCACAGGAACTTGGATAGAATTTTATCAATTGAACTAAAAAATAGTTTAGGTATCTTAATAGGAAGCATAATAAGGAAGAAGTTAATGATAGGGAGAAGCATTATCTTAATGGTGTCCAAGCGGCCCCACCACGTGAGATATGACGGAGACCATTTCTGTGTGAGATCTACGAGCTTTGCAGATAAGATTTCTAAATTAGTCCTTAATGTATCCTTGAGAGTAGTGCAGTACCATACCCCCAGGCATTTAATTATAGAAGAATTCCAAGATAATCCTGCATCAAGGAATACAGAGCCAGTGCAATGAGCATTAAGTGGTAAGACTACTGTTTTGTCTATGTTAAGTTTATAGCCAGATACATCAGAATATAATTTGAGCTCATGCAGGAATGCAGAAAGAGAAGTGTCAGGGTGAGACATGAACAAAAGAATAACATCAGCATATGCCATAAATTTGATGTGTGCATTATTAATTTGAAACCCCGTAAATTGTTCAGACGTTTTGAATTGCTATAGAAAAGGTTTGAGAGCCAAAATAAATAATAAAGGAGATAATGGGCATCCCTGACGAGTACCCCTTTTAAGAAGGAAAAAAGGAGATCGGTTCCCGTTTGTTATAACCGTGGAACATGGTGAGGAATAAAGAATGGATATAAAATGTCGGAATTTAGTACCTAGTCCATGCCATTCCAATGCTTTCGACAAGAAACCCCAGTAGACCCTATCAAAGGCCTTTTCCGCATCCAATGATAAAGCTGCCAGAGGAATCTTAAGTTTAGATGCATTTTTATTAATATTTTTAAAAGTACGGGAATTATCTGCTACATTTCTATTAGGGATAAAACCAGATTGATGAGAATCAATAAGGTCAGGTATGTATGGGAGTAAACAGAGAGCTAAAACTTTGGCATAGAGTTTACAATCAGTATTAATTAAAGATATGGGTCTATAATTTTTACAGTCAGTCGCATCCCGATCTTTTTCGGGAATAAGACAAATCATGGCCTCTGTAAATGAGCCAGATGCAGAACCTGACATTAAAAGTGATTAAGTAATTGAAAGAGTTTGGGGAAAAGAGATTTAGCAAACTGAATAAAGAATTCTACTGTGAAGCCATCTGGGCCTGGAGCTTTACCCTTGGGGAGAGATTGTAAAGCTGTATATAGTTCGGTAAGCTGTAGGGGTTGGTCTAAAGATGAGAGGTCAATCTGCAATGGGTCTCTTGGTTTGAGATTAGAGAAATATTGGTTGAGAGATTCAACTGTTGGTATGTGTTCTGGAGTGTACAGGTCCTTATAGTAAGAAGCGAAACACAATGCTATATCTTTATCTCTAAAGTGTTCAACACAGTTGTTATCTGTGATAGATTTAATAGTTGTTTTTTCTTTTCTTTGTTTCAAATATCGAGATAGAAGAGAACCAGCTTTATTGTTACCACCATAATATCTGGCATTTATTTTCAGGAGGGTGCTGCATGCTTGTTCAGTGGTATATTGGCTAAACTCCATTTTAGCTGAGACTAGTGCTTCAAGATGTGATTTACTAGTTTTGTGAGTATGGTATTCATGTTCTAGGGACTTTATATTTTCAAGGATGGAAGTCTATTTTTGTTGAGCATATTTTTTTTTTTAGCGTAACTTATGATGAAACCCTTAGAGACTGCTTTGGATGCATCCCACACAAAATGAAATGATAATTGATCACTATTGTTGATGTGAAAGTATTCTTCTATAAACTTACTGTAGGAAGCGATAAAAGTAGCATCTGAAAGTAGAAAGTTATTAAACCTCCATGAAGATGTTTTAGAACCATTAAGAAAAAGATCAAGGTCAGTAATCACAGGTGCATGATCTGAGATCAAAATAGCACCGATTTCAGAGTTGACCATATGTTGCAATAAACCTTTACTCAGAAAGATATAATCAAGCCTAGAATGGGAATGGTGGGTAGGAGAATAAAAAGAGTATTCCAAGAGGTCGGGATTGCATACTCTCCAGGAATCAGAGAGAGAATCTTGTAAAATAACGTTTTTAAAAGCTTTGTGGGAGGCATGTGGAATGAAACGTGGCGTGGAATGTCTGTCCAAAAATAGATTGAGAATTTGGTTGCAGTCACCACCTATTAGTAAATTTTTGAGGAATGTTCAGAGACAATATGTGAAAGATTGTTCCAAAAATTTGGATCTGGATATGTGGGGCCGTATATATTTAGGATAGTAAGAGAAATATTGTCAATTGTAAATGTAACAAGTACCCAGCGACCTTCTGTATCTTGATGTTGTGAAATTATGGTAGGTTTGAGAGATGTATGACAGAGTATAATTACCCCATTTTTGTTTGTGATGGAAGGGGAGTAATAAATGTCCCTCACCCATTGTTTTTTAAGTTTAATTGCCTCAGAGTCGTTGAGGTGAGTCTCTTGCAGCAAAGCAATGTGGCATTTCAAACGAGCTAGGTGAGATAATACACGCTGACGTTTAATGGGGTGTTTAAGCCTCTTAACATTCCAAGTAACAGTTCTAAGTTGCATAACAAGAAGTATGAATAAACAACTGCTGTAACAAGGAATAAAACTAGGCATATCAATTTCGCAAAAGCAAAGAAATGGGAAAGAAACTAGATAGTAAAGAAAAAGAAAAGGAGGAAGATGACCTCCAAAAGTTGTATATACATGGATGTGGCAATACAGGGACTAAAGTCCACGAAAGCTAAAGAAAACAAGCTAGAAAGTGAATACCCCGAAAGGTAGAGGGACAGCGGAGAACCTGAAAAGACAGGCAAGAGTGGCTTCAGCACAAGAAAAGTGAAATTAGATATTAAAACATATGAAGGCGAGTTTCATGGAAGAAAAAAAAAACATACAAACGAAAAATTTACCATTCAGGAGACCTAATAACGTAATAACTACAGTAAAGGACTGTGACATGAAAAACAATAAAAACCAAAGCTTACCAGTGGAACGTGTAGGAGAGCAGTTTGGATGGGGAGAAAGGGATACGGTTGGGAAAGGAACATGAGGATTGCACAAAGAACACTATTTAAAAAAAAACACATATATATAAGAAAATAAGAAGATGCAGAGGAGGAAAACCATAAATGTAAATATTAAACATAACCATTACTATTAAACTGTCCAGAAAAAAAAAAAAGAAAGGACATTAAGGACAAATTAAATTATATCTTCAGGTAAATGCAGATGCTCCTATTTCCATTGCTTCTGTTTTGTGTTGGTTAATAAACGTTTGTAGTGTTGAAGGTTCCTCAAACGAGTAAGATTTGTCCTTGAATGTAATTTTGAAAAGGCATGGGTGAAGAAGACCATATCGAATATTCAAGGATTTGAGTTGTGGACGTAAGTCCAAAAACTGTTTGCGACGTGCAGCTATAGCAGGAGAGAAGTCTTGTGTGAAAAACACTTTATGACCTGACCATAGCAAAGAGCCCATCTTTTTGGCTTTCGAGAGTATTTGCATCACGTCAGTAAATTGGAGAAAGAGAATAATAATTCCTCTAGGATGTGCACGAGGGCCAGTTGAAGTCTGTGGACCTAAACGATGTGCCCGTTGGATAGAGAGGGGAGAGGTAGGAGGCAAGCAAAGAATTGAAGGTATTGCTGTTTGAAGGAATGCAATCATGTTAGAGCCTTCCGAACCTCCTGGAATCCCAAAAAGGCAAAGATTATTTCTCCTATTCCTGTTTTCTAAGTTTTCAGTAAGCCTTTTAAGTTGAGCTATGTCCTTAGAGATCTGAGGATTGACATTGTTACAATCTTCAAGGTTACTGACTCTCTGTTCCAGAGTACAAATTAGTTGTTCATGTTGGGACCATTGCTCCTCAATACGTTGCAAAGAGCACTTAGTGTCCATCATAAAGGGCTTTAGTGCACGCAATTCCTCCATGACATCATCTGGAGTAAGATGTGTAGGTGATTTTGAGGGAGAATCAAGGTCTTTTTTGGGACGCTTGACGGAGGAGGTGTTTCGCAATTGCGCCAGCAGCATGGTATGAAGAGGGGCTATCCTTTAAGAAGACTGCAGCACTATCCATTGTTAAAGCTGATGGTAGAGAAGATTTAGTTATATGTGTGCGCACCACTCGAACACGATTGTTAGACTTGGAGAAAGATGATGACTGGCAACTCTGAGAATTATGTGGTCTCCCCATAAAAGCCAGCAGCAATTTGGTAATAGGAAGCCAGCAATGTGAGGTGTTGATGAAATTATATTAAGATGAGAAGCTGCTGCCAGAAGTTTCCAACAACTGAGCAAAATATAATAAACAAATTTATAAATAGAAAATCCTAAATTATTTTCTCATGACAGAATACCACAAGAGCAAAGCACTTTACTGCACATAGTCAAACAATTGGTGTCTAGTTTTAAGGGAACCTTCTGAAAAGGAAAAAATCCCCTCCGTCAAAGGAAAGCATTTACCATGTTATGAAGAGCAATTTGAAAGAGCTCCTTGGCAAGAGCTGCCAGTGAATACTGAAAGTTGAAAACCTCAGCTAAATGTGTTTGAAGAGAGAGGTCAAAAGTTCAGCTGGCTGTCAGAAGGTAATAAATATTCCATTGCAGAGGAAACTACATTTGTAGAATCACATCCAGGCAAGCAGATAGAAGTCAAATAGAAACATCTCTGTGAAAGTTTAGGTTTGTGCAGAGGCTTAGGGAGTGAAACACAAATGTCACAGATAAATAATTACCTCAGGCCCTCACATGAAGTCTCTGAAATGACTTCAAAACTCTATGTCTATGTAAGATAAAGGCATATTTATGCAGCGGCAGAGCTCCAGTGCTCAAAATGCTAAAGAAATTAATCATTTTGATGTGAAAACATCTCCTTCTTTCCAGAAAGTGCTGAAGCCTCACGGAGCTCTAAAGAGCAGCAGCCATCTTGCGTGACCTCCAGCCACGCCCCCCACAAATATTGATTCTACGATTACTATTGTAAGAAAATACTAAAGAGTTGTTTGCTTGTTAGTGATGATGATAGTTTGGCCTTTATAAAATAAACAATTACCCATAGTTGGTTTCCTGCCACTGTTAGCGTGCCACAATTAAGGAGCGAACAGAAAAAAAGATTCTACAGGCTGTTGAATACAAAAACTGTTGATTTTTTAATCCTTCCCCCCTCAGCAAAAATGAACTGCGAATCTTAGTAATACTTGGGCCATGCAGAGTGGGTGGGGTGTACAGGAGAAAGAGCTGTTGAAAACAAAGGGTTTTAAAGAATGCCCAATTGCAAAGGCAGAGAACGATTCTCAATCAATGCAAATCAAGGGTGAATATATATATGAACACCGAGAAGCAATGAGGAAGGCTGAAGATCAGGCAGGTTGCGGCGTTTTGCACGACCAGGCGCCTTGTGCTAAGATAGCAGGGAAGGCCTTGATAGATGGAATTGTTGTAGTCCAGGTGACAGACAATAATGGCTTCCACTACCATTTTGCATCCAACGTCAGAAAGAATATGAATGATTTTCCCAGGTATACATATGTAATAGAAGCAGCTAGAAGCTGTAGGAAAGATTTTAGCGAAAAAGGAAAGACTATTGCTGAACAGAATGCACACATTTCTGACACAATGAGAAGGAAAAACTATTGCTGAACAGAATGCACACAATCCATATCTGCTCTGGACCCTTAAGTTTGTGGAGGGAAGCCCAAGACAGCCACCTCCATTTTGTGAGCCTCTGCATCTCCCCTGTGTCCTGATACAGCCCAGTGTTTCAAGGATTGCAAAAAGATCTAGGTAAGGTCTGGCCCTGAGATTTTTCTGGGTGAATAGTATTATTTGTTCAAAAGTGTTTATTTCAGCTACCTGTGTCTGTTTTACTGTGGACTCTCTGTGTTTCAGGCAGCCTGGCCTCTTTTAAAGTGGTGTTTTTTTTTTATTTGTTTTTGCCGTGACTGTGTGAATTGCCCTGATAGTTTGTGGCACATAACGGCCCCCCTTTTTTTTCTTCTAAATAAAAAGGCTACATACATCTTGCAGAGTGTGTTTTTAGGAGACTGTTTTAATCTGTTTCTGTGATTTAAATTGTGCTTAAAAACTGTCTGCCCCCCTGTTTTGTTTGCCTTTAAAAAAAAAACGATTTCAGAGTGCGCGCCCAGCAGCATTCCAGGGTTTGTTTCTTAAACAATCTCTCCCTTACCTGGAAAGTAGACTCTGCTAGCTTGGAAGTGTGGACCAGCCTGCCTGTATCCAAGGAGATTCTGAATAGAGCAGCAGTTGCCTTTCCCCTGACCACAGGGACTGGATTTCAGTTCACTTGCTCCTTATATAAGTTCCTATTGGTTGTTGCATATGTTGTTGTGATAGGTTGTTGGGAGATGGTCTTTCCATTGGTTGCTGTCTCCAGGGCTGGGGCTATGATTGGTGGATAGGGCTGATAATCTGATTGGCTGTTGGTTCTAGGGCTGAGATTCTGATTGGCTGTTGGTTCCAGGGCTGTGATTGGTGGATAGGGCTGAGATTCTGATTGGCTGTTGGTTCTAGGGCTGTGATTGGTGGATAGGGCTGGGATACTGATTGGCTGTTGGTTCTAGGGCTGTGATGTGATTGGTGGATAGGGCTGGGATTCTGATTGGCTGTTGGTTCTAGGGCTGTGATTGATGGATAGGGCTGGGATTCTGATTGGTTGCTGGATCTAGGGCTGTGATTGGTGGATAGGGCTGGGATTCTGATTGGTTGCTGGTTTTAGGGCTGGGCCTATGATTGGTGGTCAGGAATAGGGCTATGATTGGTGATTAGGGCTGGGTCTCCCATTAGTTGTTTGAATCAGGGCTAGAAATTGGATTGGCTAGGGTTAGGACCAGCTTCTTATTGGCCAGTATGGCTATTAAAGGCTAGGACTCAGGGCGTCTCAGCCCGGGTGTCGAGGCAAAGGGCGGAGAGGACAAGGGCAGCTGCCTGTTTGGGCCTGTTCTGGACAGGTAGGGACTAGGGCCAGAAATGCTGGACAATTCTCAATGGTCCAGGAATGGTTCTAGCCCCTACACATCCCTCAACATGCAAACACATATTCTACAAAGGCATCCAACTCATACATCACAAACTGACCACAGACAGATTGCATTGTACCATCACCCAACACAATACCCTTTATACAACACATATACACATATCCCCACAACTAAAACAGTCAAACACCTGCATTCTCACAGCAAACGCTACTCTGTCCACTCCCACTAACACAACCTGACATCACACACACACAATACAAAACTACAGTATACATTTCTCTCAGTCTCAGCCTTCCAGATACACACTCTCTGCTCATACGAACCAACAACACTATCCGCTGTTTGCTCCACACAGACCACCTATCATCATAACAATGCACAAACCCTGCCTTCAAACACACCATCTACAAACACTCTTCCCCTCTCTTCACCAATTACACACTACCGTACAATCCCCACACTTCACTCCACCACACATATTACCTCTTCCAGTCATCGCAACTAACACTAACTCCCCTGACACACATCCATCACCTCTTATACACCTTGTACATTCATCTCCAAAACACATCAACACCCCATCTAACACTCAAATGCCACTCACCAGCACTAACTCACATACAAATCCCTCACCAAAAACAACTACACCAATATCCCCTCTCACTATTCCACAAAAGCAATACAGACCACAAACATCAGCACATCAAATCAACACAAACTTACATTACACTTATCGTCATACCCACTCCCACCCTCAGGACTACACAAAGAATACAAATTCCCTCCTATCTACACCCCTACTTTCTCACTCTTCACAAACACCTACAACAAGCACCCCAACCCAGCAACTTTCATTCACTCGCCTCTCCTCCAGTGCACAATTTAGAGCCTTACATCATGATCCACATGCCCCTCCACCACCCCTAACCCATACTCCATCCACACTAAACAAACGCAAACAAAATAAAAAACATGCCACTCATAGCAGCCTCGCATCCCCCTGTCTATTACATAATAAGACTACCCTACAAAAAATAGTACACTCCTCATGGCTCGCTCAGCCACCAAGTCCACCACCCACACACACAGACCCAAGAAAATGCCTCCTTAACCTGCTGGAAGAGGAACACTATATTGAAAAGCAAGACTATTGTGAGCCTCAAACAGTTATCACAACTAGCAACACTCCTGCTTCAAGCTCACATTATACCACTTCCCATTCTCCTAAACAAAACAACACTACCACTAACACACCTTTTCTAAACTGCCAGCTCATAAATGCTTGATCACTCTAAAAAAACAAGCACCACATCTACGACCTGCTCACAGACACACAACCTGACTTACTATTCATAACGGAATCCTGGTTGGGAGATGACATGGCCCCAGTGTTGCACGAAGCCGTTCCTCCAGGCTATCAAACCATCACACAAAATCGTATAGGCAAGAGAGGAGGTGGACTAGCTATTATATTCAAACAGGCATTGAACCTCAGTAAAACAGAAATCTCCATACAAGGTTGTGAAGCCCTCCTTACCAGATGCCACCCTACTCCAACTTCCTCCTGTAACTTTTTCCTCCTTTACAGACCTCCACCTAACAACTCCACATTCCCAGATACTTTTCTAGACACTGTCTCAAACCTTATTACACTATACTCCAACCTATGCATTCTTGGGGATCTAAACATTTGGTTTGACAAACCCAACATGCCCCATCCAAAAGCTATCACCACTGGCCTAGTCGCATTGAACCTACATCAGATTGTACACAATCGCACACACATCGCTGGTCAAATCCTAGATGTCATTTTTGCTAAGCCTGAACTAGTTACTATTCATAGCATCACGCCAATCACTTAGTCAGACTACCATTTGCTAATTTTCCGACATACAACTCCACAAATCAACACACCCCACAACTACTTATATTCATACACCTATCGACCATGGAGCAAACTGAATTTGGATGACTTAGAAACACAATTAATAGCCAACACAGATCTAGACACAAATAATTCTGTGCCAAAACTTTATGAGTGGCCACAGGAAGCTTTTGATATCCTAATACCACTCAGAAAAACTAAACACAACAAAAGAAAACCAACACCTTGGAGAAACACAGAACTTAAAATAAAGCAACAAATCAGAAAGTTGCAGCGGACCTGCCTCAAAACAAACAACAGTCAAGACAAACTGCAGCTACACAAACTTAACAGGATATACAAATCATCAATCAAAAAAGCTAAAAAATGTACTACTCAAACAGAATTCAAAATGCTCAATCTACAACCAAGGAATTTTATAAAATTCTGAATGAATTTCGAAAACCTACATGCATGGAAGGAAGTCATCCCACTACTCAAGATTTCACAAACAAATTGGCAACTCACTACACAACCAAGGCAGACACATTGGACTCCTATTTAAAACAGAAGAAAACCATCAGCACCAACCCCTTTCCTAAAATACCCTCTAAGAATAAACCAATCCAACCTTCTGACCCTTTCCCACCACAAATCTTCAAGAACATTCTTCTATCTACTTCTGCTGCCACACCTGTAAGAAGAATCATCAACAACTCTTTAACTTCAGGAACTTTTCTTGTAGACGTGAAAAAGGCATACATACGACCTTTATTAAAGAAAACAAACCTAGACCCGCAAGACCCCAACAACTACAGACCAATCTCAAATGGACCTTTCCTGGGCAAATTGATAGAACGAGCAGCATTCGCCCAGATGTCACAATTCATTGAAGACAATTCTATACTTTCAGACTTCCAAACTGGATTCCGCCCAGGAAGAAGCACTGAATCGGCACTCATAGCAATCTGGGATGATCTTAAAAACACAGTCGACCGAAATGGAGTTGCTGCACTACTTCTCTTGGACCTCTCGGCTGCCTTTGATACGGTTGACCATGACACCCTAATTCAAAGACTTCACGAAGCCGGCATACAAGGGATTGCTCTCGACTGGATTACTTGCTATCTTCAAAAAAGATCTAATATCATCCACTCGCCCCCCTTCTCGTCCGAACCCTACCTCACAAAAGCAGGGGTCCCCCAAGGATCAATCATCTCACCTTTGGTTTTCAACATCTGCATGATATCTTTACCAGAACTGATCAATGATTTCCATCTCACATGCAACAACTATGCAGATGACACACAAATACTACTTAAATTAGAATGCCCCAAAAACATTGAAAATTCAGAAATCTTCAGTTGCCTCAGAGCCGTTGATCAATGGATGACCTGGAGCCATCTCAAACTAAATACCTCCAAAACAGAAATACTCATATGTGGTGACTGGAAACATTATGACCCTCTGTGTGTCTGGCCTGACGATCTCGGACCACCTTCTCAATTATCCATGGATGTTAAAAAAACCTGGGAATCACCATGGATTCCAAGTTAACTATGAGTGCCCAAGTGGACAAATTAGCACGAATAAGCTTCATCACCTTGAAGACTTTACGACGCATCTTCCCCCACCTCAGATTTCCACACAAGGTGCAAGCTACTATCTCGCTTGTACTATCCAAACTGGATTATGCCAATGGCCTCTACCATGGATCATCTCGATCTATCATGAAAAAACTACAACGGATTCAGAATTCTGCAGCCATGCTACTATTACATGTAAAGCCGCAAGCCCACATTTCCCCTGCCTTGAGAGCACTACAGTGGTTACCCGTTGCCTGAAGAAGCCCTTTCAAGCTGCTTTGTATCACCCACAAAGCTATCCATGGATCAGGACCGCTTTTTATCAGAAATAAAATAACCAAATACATCCAACAAAGAAACCTCCGCTCAAGATTGGCACCCCGCTTTAGAACACCACCATACAAGAAAAAGACTATAGGTGGTACATCCGTCTCCGTTCAAGCAGCCAAACTATGGAATTCATTACCCCCAACTATAAGAGCCACAGATAACTTTCCTTTCTTCAGAAAACCGCTCAAGAGTTGGCTCTTTCCTTCATAACCACCATATTCAAACAACTATGGACTGCATATGCCTTTGTTGATAAATATTTTTTTCAGATTATGTGTATATTTCTAGTTATGTATAGTTATTTAGAAAAATATGTATTGCTACTATGTCATAACAATACAATACACACACACTCTTTAAACCTGTTTGACTAAGTATATTTTACCCATGGTTCTAATGATGTATTGTATATGCATATGTGTGTGTATTCATGTGTGTTTGTATGTATGTGTGTATGTGTATATATATATATATGTATGTATGTGTATATGTTGTTTCTGTGCTTAGCATGTACGTGGGTCATTGCATGGCTCCTGGGTGGGTTGTTATACTAGATATCTATGAATTCCTCCTCTCTTCTTTTCACATTTATCTACCCATCATTATATGTCATGTCTCTATCAAACTATCCTCCATTCTCACTCTGACTCATCCCAAATCCTTTCTACTACTTTCATCTCCTAAATAACTCTGCCTAAGCTCTTCCCTCCGCTTCCACATCTAACTCACCAAACCTCACTCTACTACTGTGACCTCCCACACAACCCTACTAAATTCTCCCTCATTTATCTCACCCTGCTTCTATGCTCTCCCTAACCCTTCCACATACTCTTCCCTCCTCCATCCCCCTTTACTCATCCCAAGCATTTGGGTTGAGTAAGTTACGGATATACTCCCAATTAACATTTCTTGATTTCTTTCCTGCTCCACCCCTCCATTACTCCAGTCAATCTAACTAACAAACTCTCATATCCGCGGCTCAAATTAACTCATAATAATACTAAAACTGTACTCATTATTTCCCGATACTAATCCATCACTAATTCTTGTTGGGTTCCAGAGTAGCGTGCTACTCACTGAAAAGTGCTTCGACGCCTCGTCAGGGGTAGTAAGCGCTATATAAATACGATTACAATACAATGCAATACAATTTCTGACACAATGAGGTGGAAAGCCTAATGACGTGCGTCACCATGGACTGAAAATGAATTGAGTCTGTTCCAGGTAGTCATCAAGACTGATGATTCTCTGGGTCTCATAAGCCATGAGAGGCAGGCCCTCTCGGATGAGTACAGCCGAGAGGGTGACACAGAAACTGAAAAGAGTAGGGTTCAGAAAGGAGCCCTGTGGAATGCCAGGACTGTAGAGCTTAAGAGAAGACAATTATTCAGGGAGAAGAATAGACTGTGGGTGTTGTGTAAGAAATGATAGGAGCCAAGCCAAGGCAGAACCCTGAATGGCGAACACAGAGCGACAATTCCGTAGTAATGAATCACAAACGGAATCAACTGCTGCAGAGAGATCCAACTGAATCAAGGTATATAGCTCTACCGATTTGATGCACAGTCATACTCAGCTCCTTAGGGGCAGCCAGGAAGCTAGATTTAGAGTTGTGTGGGGGACAAAAGCTCAACTGAATGGGAATCAGGTGAACTATTAGGTTTGGGAAACTTCGAAATTTGGCATTTAATGCGCTTACCCAGAAATTTGGCCATAGAGCACGAGAGAAATGGGGAAATAATAATCACCAGGCACACCAGGGGAAGCTGTATGTTTTGAGCAAGGGGACACTTGAGGCTTGCTTCCATGAGGCTGCCACAAAGGCACGGATATGGGAACCGTTGCACATCAGTGATGGCATCACTAATGCGAGCATCAGCAAGGGCACTGGAAAAGGCGCAGGTGATAGCCAGATTGAATGCTGGTTGAAAGCTCTTTGGTCCGGTCATGTGTGAGCAGGAGGATAGGTAAGAGTCATAGGTGCACTCTGTCCAGACACAAAAGAGGTGCAACAGATCCGAAGGGTAAATATCAACTCGTGTGTTAGTTCCTTCAAGTTAATATTTGTAGGTCTGATTTCATTGTACTTCCCTTGGGATGTTTATGAGTTCTCTACAACGGATGTCCTGTCAGTCTATTTTATTTCATTTATTTTATCAGCCAGTTGGTTATTTGTTTGTGGCATTACAGGAATACTGATTGTCTTTTCTGATCATCTTTAAATTATAATAACGTTTAACTACAGAGAATCCCCCACTGGAGCCACCACAAACCCTGCACATGGCTGGGACTTCATGCTTATGGTCCGCTGTAGTGAGAGGGCGAAGAAAGAAATGCAGAGTCTTGGATTAACTCAGACACTTCCAGAATGAGATGCTGCAACATGTCTGTTTTATGTTTGCGTGTATCCCTTAGTATCTAAGTTTCCATTTCTTGTGCATGAAGATGCTGATTCAGAGTTAGGCAGTGCTGGGCCTCGTTATATTATATTTCTTCATATTGTTTTACAGAGCTGCTTCATTTATTTACAGTCTGCTGTTTCCAGGAGGCTCGTCAGTTCGGCAGGCATTTCTGAGCTTCTGTCCCACAGTATAATTTACAACTTAACCCGTTTTGCAAATGTTGCAGAAGTGACATCAACCAAATGTTCAGTCAGTGATATTATCACCTAAAATGTCTTCACATGACTTTTTGCCCTGATGTTGTTAGAGGAAGTGTTGTCACATGACCATTTATGTAATAGCATTGAGGTAGGGATGCTGAACTCAAAAAATTTACAACAAATGAAAGAGTAAACATTAAGATGCAGGATTAATAAAATGACACAACAGACTTCTAAAGCATTTACTAATCTGTGTACCACACATAAACATTAAGGTGGTCATTACAGCATTGGTGGTAAAAGGCGCTTACCGCCGTGCAGAAGACTGGCAATACACCGCTGTGGCCGTGGAATTCCACCACAGCTATTATGACCCACAGCTCGGAATCCGCCGAAATTCAGACACCCACACAAGTCCGCCACACCAAAGGTCAGTGTTAAACTGGCGAAAACAAAACCTCCACCTCCAAGCCAACAGAAACATGCCCATGCTATTACGACCCACGAATCCACGTGGCGGTCTTTCAACCGTGGTATTCCATTGGCGGTACACACCGCCGTGCTCAAAATACACACACATCTCCAAAACACCGCCACATTGGACAATTCCAAATACACACACCTGATAAACATACAAACACCACCCCCACACACCCAATGCAATATAAAACACACACCCACATCACCCACAAACCCCTACGACCAAAAAATCTGAAAGAAGCACAGAGAGAGCACCAGCAAGAATAGCAGCATCCACAGGCAAACAACACCATCACCCACACAACTTCCACGCACAAAACACCACACACCACTACATATCACCACACTTATCACCACACACTCCACCCCACACATCACCCACACCACCCCATGTCACGCCAAAGACACCCACGCTTTTCCGAGGAGGAGCTCCGGGTCATGGTGGAGGAAATCCTACGGGTAGAGCCACAGCTATTTGGCTCACAGGTGCAGGAAGATGGAGCTATGGCGCAGAATAGTCGACAGGGTCAACGCAGTGGGACAGCATCCAAGAAATCGGGACGACATCAGGAAGAGGTGGAACGACCTACGGGGGAAGGCGCGTTCAACGGTCTCCAGGCACAACATTGTGGTTCAGCGGACTGGCGGCGGACCCTCACATCTGCCCCCACAACTAACAATATGGGAGGAGCAAGTCTTGACCATCATGCATCGAGAGGGTCTCGGAGGAGTCAGTGGAGGAATGGACACTGGTAAGTCTAATCTTAACTATCATATCCCCCACCCTACTTGCATGCCATCACACCCCCCACCCTCACCACCTCCCCTATCACTCCAACTCCTCACTAATGTACTAATAACACAAACCACACATCCCCACACCAAGCCCTGCATGACAAAACAAAGCATGGACACCCATCACTAAAGCATGCCCACTGCACATACCCATAGCAATCCCTAACCATCATCACACAAACCCACACACAGGAATGTTTGCACTGGGGTACACTGTGAGCCACCAATTGCACACCATGACAAACACAGATGCAATAATCATGCCCTTATGACCCTGCAGGATCACGAAGGACCGTCACCACCCCGGAGGGTCCAGACAACTCCACTCCACCCACAGAAGAGGCCCACAGTGACGAGAGCAGCTCTGCCCTACTGGATCCTGATGACCAGCCCGGACCATCATGGGCCTCGGGACAGTCGGTTCCCCTTGCACAGGCACAGCCAACACTCACCTTCCACCCTCTGGGAACACCAACACAGCACCCACCCAGCGGGCCCAAACCTCTGTACCCAGGACAGGTCAATCAGCGGTGTGTCCACCAACACAGGGAACCCAGGAAAACACACCACCCCGACAACAACAGGGACCTGGGGGCAGTGGTAGTGGGCACACGGTCCAGGGGACGGAGGCACAAGAACACAGGGGAACTGGGAGGGCTGCTGTGCGACAGGGGGTGGACAGGCCAAGGGAACCCACTCTCCACGAGGCCCTATCCTCCATCATAGGAGCATACTACCACTCCCAGGAGATGATGGCAACGGTCCTGGTCAAGTTTCAGGAGACCCAGTGCCTGCAGGAGGACCAGTAGTTGGGGTTCAGGGAGGAGCTCAGGACCATCAGCTCCGCCTTGGGCACCATCGTAAGGGTGCTGAAGGACATACAGCAGACCTTGAGGGACACCGTGGCACTCCAAGGGGCCCCTGACACTAGCCAGGACGATGAACTGCCCACCACCTCCGCCGGCGCTAGTGGACAGGAAGCACTGCCACAGGACCACCACACCAGCACCCCACCCCCTGCAGACGGACAACCACCACGCAAGCGGGCCCTGAGATCCAGGAACAGAACAGAGCAAGATGGCAAGACCCCCACCAGGAAATGAGACCAACCTGATTGTCCTCCCACTGTCCCACTTTGTTACCCTGTCCATACTTAAACTGCCCCAGCTCCACTTCCTATGCCCAGATGGGCAGTGCACCTGTGAGACTAATAGACGGGACCCTGCCATGGACATTCCTCCACCATCACCCCTCACCATTTTACAACCCCCTCCATTTTTGAGCACTTCAATAAACACCCTTGAACCACAAAACAATCTTGAGTCCGTCTATGAATTGGTATGATGTATTATCAATGACAGTGTCAAAATGCGTGTCATCTTGTAAAGCCAACATACCTATGTCACACATCACAAGTCCTTGAAGGATGCATGCAGATGACACACGTTGGTAACCACACCTGTGAAACCGTAATGGAAAGGAACAACTCAGTTACCAAATAATCCCATTAAATTACACACAGGATAGAGTAAGACGTGTGACAGTGAATGTAATGGTAAAAAAGAAAATGTTCTCACCTGTGTGTCACTTGAAATATTGCTGTATAACTGACTCCCTGTTGTCGTTGTCTTCTTCCTCAGCTTCCTCCTCATCACTGTCCACAGGCTCCACAGGCTCCACAGCTGCCACAACACCGTCATCTGGAACATCCTCCTGCAGAAAAGCACCTGGCGTCACAATGCAAGATTGTGAAGCATCGAGCAGGCGATGATGATCTGGCACACCTTCTTCGGTGAGTAGAATAGGGAACCACCTGTCATATGGAGGCACCTGAACCTGGCCTTCAAGAGGCCAAAGGTGCGTTCGATCACCCTCCTAGTCCGCCCATGGGCCTCATTGTAGCGTTCCTCTGCCCTGGTCCTGGGATTCCTCACTGGGGTCAATAGCCAGGACAGGTTGGGGTAACCAGAGTCCCCTAATAGCCACACACGGTGCCTCTGGAGTTGACCCATCATATCAGGGATGCTGCTATTCCGCAGGATGTAGGCTTCATGCACTGAGCCAGGGAACATAGCATTAACCTGGGAAATGTACTGGTCTGCCAAACAGACCATCTATACTTTCATGGAATGATAACTCTTCCTGTTTCTGTACACCTGTTCACTCCTGTGGGGGGGGACCAGAGCTACATGGGTCCCATCAGTAGCACCTATGACGTTGGGGATATGTCCAAGGGCATAGAAGTCACCTTTCACTGTAGGCAAATCCTCCACCTCAGGGAAAATGATGTATCTCCTTAAGTGTTTCAGCAGGGCAGCCAACACTCTGGACAGCACGTTGGAAAACAAAGGCTGGGACATCCCTGGTGCCATGGCCACTGTTGTCTGAAAAGACCCCCTTGCAAGGAAATGGAGCACTGGCAGCACCTGCACGTCAGGAGGGATTCCTGTGGGATGGCGGTTTGGTGACATCAGGTCTGGCTCCAACTGGGTACATAGTTCCTGGATTGTGGCACGGTCAAACCAGTAGGTGATGATTACATGTTGCTCCTCCATTGTCAACACGACCACCAGCGGTTGGTACACCGGAGGATTCCGCCATCTTCTCAAATGTCCCAGCTGACGGCGCCTAGGAAGGACAAAAGCGACCACAGAGTCAAGGTTTTTGCAAGGTATGTACCCACAGTTACACAGAAGACGACACCAAACACAAAACCCTTCCTGCATGTGTGTTGAGTGTAGGCCTAGCTATGTGTGACGCAGAAATAAATTAAGCCATGTGGGCCCCTGAAATGGCAGATGCCTGACCTCTACACTGGGACAATGGGATTGTGGGGTAACTGCATTGGCGTTGCACACCGTCGTGGGAGGCGGTCGTAGACCGCGGCGCAATGCTGCATTGGTTAACATCGGACCCTATGGGTCCCAGGAGCCAATGAACAAGTGCGCCGGCGGTGATGATACGCACCGCCGCGGACGTCACCTCCATTTTCTATCTGTTCAATCACTCGATACCTGACCTTCGACAGGAGAGGACCTACACTGCAAGTGCTGCGGTGACCTCAGTCTGGAAGCGACAATGGCTGCTGCGTCTGGGGAAAGGGCCCCTGCCTTCACTGCTCAGGAGTTGGAGAAACTAGTAGACGGGGTCCTCCCCCAGTACACGCAACTCTACGGTCCTCCAGACCAACAGGTAAGTACACAGGGAGCACGTTGTATGGGCTAGGCCTGGGTGGAGAGGGCTGGTTGTAAGAGGGAAGGGGTCAGAATTCAGGGAACATGAATGCATGTGCCAAATGGCAAGGGTAGGGAGGGGGGACACTTACATCTACGGTGCAGTAGGTAATGGCTTCTCTTCTTCCCTTGTGCATGTCATGTAGGTCAGCGCCCACCAGAAGAAGGACATTTGGCGTGCCATCGCCAAGGACGTCCGGACCCTGGGGGCCCACCAGAGACGGGGCACCCACTGCCGGAAGAGATGGGAGGACATTCGCCGCTGCAGCAAGAAGACTGCGGAGGCTCAGCTGGGGATGGCCTCCCAACGTGGGAGCGGTGCCCGTCGCACCAAGACCCCCCTGATGTTACGGATGCTGGCGGTGGCCTACCCGGAGTTGGATGGGCGCTTGAGGGCATCACAGCAGACACAAGGGGGTGAGTACAACCTCATTCTGCGGACTTTGCAAGCAGTGGAGGGGTCTGGGTGGGGGAGCAGGCCTGTGGGTGTACCTAGGCCAGGCAGAAATACGTAGACTAGGCCCCTCTGTAATTCCAGCCATGTGGCACTCTACCCCACCGCAGTATAGTGCCAAGTACAGGTATAGATGCCCCTGTGACATCCATGTGTGCAGATGTCCACCATAGCCATGTAGGCCAGATCCCAGGAATTGCATCTGCAGAGGCCAGGAGCACGGCTTAGTGCAGGGGGCTGCTGTGTCTGTATTGTCCGCCAACAGTAGCGGTATGCCATGCTCTCAACCTGTTCTTCTTCTGTCTCCCCCCCCCTTTTTGTGCTCTCCCTGTTCTTTTGTGCATCAGCATCATCAGGCGGAGGTACAGTGGCACCGGAGCACGAGGGAGCTGCATCCCACATGGCCATGGAGGGCCACACCACGGACTTTGAATGCACCAGTAGACGGAGGACGAGGGGAGCTTCACGTCGGCCACCGGATCACCAACCAGCGACACGGACTCGTCCGCCGATGGGAGCTCCCGTGTGGTGGCGGCACCATCTGTGCGCCCCACTTCAACAGGTACAGCCGCCACCTCCCCTACCAGCACCGCCCTCCCAGCAGCCCCTCAGCGTTCGCCCCGTGCCCGCTCACCCAGGAGGGTGGGCATCACCTTTGCCCCAGGCACCTCAGGCCCTGCCTCAGTCACCCCTGCTGCCCTCAGTGAGGAGGCCATTGACCTCATCAGGTCACTCACTGTTGGGCAGTCTACCATTGTGAATGCCATCCAGGGTGTAGAAAGAGAGTTGCAACATGGTAATGCATTCCTGGAGGGCATTCATTCTGGTCAGGCTGCCCTTCATCGAACCCTGCAATCTCTGGCCTCAGCTCTGATGGCAGCCATTGTCCCTGTGTTTAGCCTCCCCCCTCCAACCTCCTCCACCCAGACCCAATCCCCTGTACCCCAGCCCATCCCAAGCACACCTACAGACCAGCATGCACACACGTCAACACACAAGGGAAGCTCTGGCAAACATAGGCACCACACAACCCACAGGCACTCAAACAAGCATCACACACATTCAGACACACCAACACCCACTGCCTCCACTGTGTCCCCCTCCTCATCGTCTGCCTCCTCCCTCCCAGTGTCGTCTACACTCTCACCTGCATGCACTACATCTACAGGCACTAGGACTCGCACCAGGACACCCAGCACCACAAGCCGCTCACCTGCACTCACCACCTCTACTCCCATTTACACGTCCCCTGTGTCCTCTCCCAGTGTGTCTGTGACGCCCCCACCCAAAGTACACAAACGCCGGCAACCACACACCGAACATCCATCCACCTCACGACAGCCTCCAGTACCTGCACCCAAAACACCTAAAGTGACACCTCCTACAACCACCTCCTCTTCCTCCACTCCCAGACCCCTCCAACTACCCATCCCAGTGTCCGTCAGAAACTGTCCCTCTGCAAAATTGACCTTTTTGCCCCCACCCCCCCCTCCAATTCATCAGTCCCGTCGTAGCGCCTCAGCCAAAAAGCCTCCAATACCAGTGCTGCCTGTTCAAGGTGTGTGGAGTGCACCGGCCACCAGGGCAGGCAGTGTGACCCGGAGCCAAGGCACTGGCAGCCCACCCCCTGTAAAGGCTCTGAAATTGGAAAGTGGCCGACGGGACCCTGTGTATACTTCTGGAGGCAAAACAACTCACAGGGGTCCCAGGGGGATTGCAGAGTCAGCTGTGACTCCTCCAAAGGTGGGGAAGGGCCAGAGGAAGTCTGCACAGCCTGGTGTGAGCATCACGGCGGAGAACGGCGGCATCCTTGCCGGCGGTCGGGACGCCACCGCCAGCACCGTCGTAACTGGTCCGGAGACCACCGCCAGAGTCATAGCCCAGGAGGGCCCAAGTACCGTCACTGGTCAGGAGACCACCGCCGGAGACATAGCCTAGGAGGAGCCAAGTACTGTCACTGGTCAGGAGACCACCGCCGGAGTCATAGCCCAGGAGGGCCCAAGTACCGTCACTGGTCAGGAGACCACCGCCGGAGTCATAGCCCAGGAGGGCCCAAGTATCGTCACTGGTGAGGAGACCACCGCCGTAGTCATAGCCCAGGAGGGCCCAAGTACCGTCACTGGTCAGGAGACCACCGCCGGAGCCATAGCCCAGGAGGGCCCAATTACCATCACTGGTCAGGAGACCACCGCCGGAGTCATAGCCCAGGAGGGCCCAAGTACTGTCACTGGTCAGGAGACCACTGCCGGAGTCATAGCCCAGGAGGGCCCAAGTATCGTCACTGGTCAGGAGACCACCGCCACGGCCGGAGTCAGTGCCCAGGAGGGCCCCGGCTGCCACAGCCCCGCTGGGCAATGAGGGAACATCATGCCACACACCAGTGTCCAGTCCAGAGAACGTCATGCACACACCAATGCCCAGTCCAGAGAACGTCATGCCACACACCAATGCCCAGTCCAGAGAGAGTCATGCCACACACCAATGCCCAGTCCAGAGACCGCCATGGCAAAGCACCGCTGAACAGTCCGGAGACCGCCATGGCAAAGCACCGCTGAACAGTCCAGACACCGCCATGGCAAAGCACCGCTGAACAGTCCAGACACCGCTATGGCAAAGCACCGCTGAACACCGCAATGGCAAAGCACCGCTGAACAGTCCAGAGACCCCCATGGCAAAGCACCGCTGAACAGTCCAGAGACCGCCATGGTAAAGCACCGCTGAACAGTCCAGACACCGCCATGGCAAAGCACCGCTGAACAGTCCAGAGACCGCCATGGCAAAGCACCGCTGAACAGTCCAGACACTGCCATGGTAAAGCACCCACTGTAGAGACTTGAGAGACTGTGGCTTTGCACTCCCCAGGATGGTCCAGTGGGCAAGCCACCCACTGTAGAGACTTGAGAGACTGTGGCTTTGCACTCCCCAGGATACATCAGTGGGCATGGAGCCCCGTCGTGGATCTGGCTTTGCACTCCTCCGGCTGAGGTGCCCCTCCCCTTCCCTTCCCCCTGAGGTGCCTGTAGTATTTCTATCTGATGCCCCAGCAGTGTTCTCTCCGTCTGTGGACAGGTATCTTGTGTGGGCCTCGCCCATGCATTTTTGGTTTAGTGTGCACGGACATTGATATGTGCATATCTGCACTACTTCTCGTAATGTATATACTTTTGTATGATTTTCTACCATATCTGTATATTTTTGGGACATTTATATTGCTACATTACAATGTTTGGACTGATTTTGTTTTGTCTTTGCATTCTTCCGGGGGGGTTGTGGGTTGTTACTGTAATTTATGTGTATGCATTTTTGTGTGTGTAGTTATATGCGAGGGTGGAGTGGGGGTGGGGGTGTTGCGTGTGTGTCCCCCTAACTTTTGCCTCCCTCCTCCCCTATGTCATAGGTGCAGTACTCCCCGTTGTTGTCGACGGCGCAGGCGTTGGTCTTCGTAGATGAGTAGGAATACAAGGGCCGGTAGGATTTGGAGTTCTGGCTCCATGGAGTCCTCCTTCCTCGTGGGATGTGTAGAGTTGAGCGTTTTCCCATTGCAAAAGCTGTTTCCGCCGTGTTTTTATCTACGGTGAATCCGCCCCGGAAAAGGTGGCGGATTGGCAGGTTGTAATACTGTGGGCGGTACATTGTCTCCCGCCTGTCTGTTGGCAGTGATGGCCGCACCGCTTGTCTGTACCGCCTTGGCGGTCGGAGTGTTAAAGTGGCTGTCTTTGTTGGCGGTTTCCGCCAGGGTCATGATTCCCTTTTTTTGTCCGCCGGCCTGTTTGCGGTCTTACCGCCACTTTAACACCGTCCGCCAGGGTTGTAATGACCCCCTAATTGTGGTAGTGCCATGACATGTTATGAATGCAGCCATAATAGTATAGAGCGCTGCCGTGATATATCAGGTTTGCAGCTGTCATCTACTAGATAAAACTAGCATAGCTATATCCTTACATGGCTTTGCACAGGCCCACATGCCAAAGCACAGCTCAAAATGCCCAGGCACAGCGAAGGTCAATCACATCACCCGATGCGCAGACACAGCATTTAGTTCTGCGACATATCGTCAAATGGAAAGCACAACCATTATTTTTTAAAAAAGCATAAAAGAACATGCGAATCCATTGTAAATTAAAATACATCATCAAGACAGCATCATATCAGAACTAAAACACTAACAATAAATAAATAAAATAAAACAGTTTACGGAGTATGTCTTAAAATATGTTCATCAAGAAATAACGTGTATAATAATAGTGCAATGTCTGCCATAGTAGAGTATTATTTCAGCAGATTTATTTTAAAGTGATAGTGTAATTCTATGCATTAAAACAAATCCCCTTGGGCAGGAAGTTAGTGAACGCACTTAACATACAGAGGCGGTCCAATCAAATAGAATGGAAAGGAATTATGTAAAATACAAATTTCATAAAGGAAAAGATAGAAAAATCCAAGATGAACAAATGTATCTCTATATAGTGTATATTTAAACCCTCTAAGTAGGGTCTGCTAACGCAATATAAAATAAAGAGATACGTCCTGAGTTTAGTTATTTATATGTTTGGCCAACAAATAGTCACTATTTTTTCTAAGGGGAAGCTTGATGCATACGATGTCAATGTTTTCTAATGTGAATAGCTTTCCAGATAAAAGTGACAACTCTGAAACATATATTTAAGTCCTCCAGAGACCAGAAGTATACAAAAGCTTCACTGTAATTGCTATATATAATGGTTTTAGATAAAAGTTCCTAATATCAGTATAGAGGCTACAGAATAACAAAGCACATTGTGCCTTGGGATGGTCTGTTATCACATGGGCATTTTTCTACTATGTCTGGCCATTGCACAATCTTTGGGAAAAGCAACCAACATGTGGGTTGTACAAAGGCATAGGCGTGTTAGAACATAACAGTGTTGAATGTTGGATGTAATTAGAAGATTTCTCTCTAAGCCCTGATTTTGGGCTACAGACACTTATCTTGTAACTAAGGGCTTGAAAGTGATTGTGGCAAAGGTAGCATCTACCTAATGGTAGAGAAGTGTGAGCTTTTACTAAGAAACGTTATGCTCTCTGGTTCTTCTAACAATGAAGGGACATTGAACCGGGCCATCTCACTATAGCATACGACAGCCACAGGATTCTCATTATATTGTCTAATTGTAGGCAGTCCTTCAGGGTTGCTTTTGTGAACTGAGGACCTGATTTAGATTTCAGTGGAGGGGTTACTCCGTCACAACGGTGACAGATATCCCGTCCAGAAAAATCTAAATCCCATAGGAAGCAATGTAATTTAGACTTTGGCAGATGGGATATCCGTCACCCTTGTGACTGAGTAACCCCTCCACGAAATCTAATTCAGGCATTCTATTCTTTGCTTCACATGGAGTGCCACAACTGATTGAATTTCTCTGCTAGTAAATCTTCCAGGTGTTGCCTCCCCACTTCCCTGTGTATGATAGAAACTGATGTGGATTATGACGTGGCAAGTAGTCGGGGGGGATAAAGATAGTCCCCTGCGTTGTAAAGAGGAAAAATCTACATAAGCCAACAACCTACTACCATAGGAGGCTGCAGAAGATATCTGGCTCTGTAGATAGTGATCATGTCTTGGATTGGTTTGCAGCTCAGCTTAAAAGCAAACCTACAAATGCGTTTGCAGCCATGCATCATCTTTAGCCTGTGGTTCTCTACATGCTTAGTCCATGATCTGCTAGAGGTAAAAACAAAATCAAGCAGTCCTTGAGTCTTTGCAAACCATTTGCAGTCCATGACAATAGGATGGCGTTGTCAGCACAGAGGATGACAGGGACTGCCTGACGGACCACTTGAGGAGAGTAAGAAGGCTCATTTTGAAGTGATCTATCCACACCATTTACTAACAGGAAATAAAAAAAAGGGTGCAATCAAGCATCCCTGTCTGACTGCTCTCCTAATTTTAAATGATGAGGACCACTCCCTATTGTCCCATATAGCACCTTTTTTGATAAATCCCTGTATAATTGTGATAACAAGGACACTATTTCTGGAGGTGCGCCCATAGAGACCAGAGTTCACCACAAGATTGATTGATTTACCGGTCAACAAAACATGAATGAATATGACCAGTCTTTGCCCTTGTGTATTTCTCTAAGAGGAGATCTAAATTAACACACTGTTCTACCATCCCCAGGCCCCTCCTGAACCCATATTGTGATACAGTGAGCATGCTATCGGCCTCAGCCCAGTGTTCTATTCTTTCCAACATCACCCTGCCTCTGCCATGATCTAGGCAGAGGATGCCAGGAGGGAACTAAAGATGGTAGCATTTGGGGTCACTATTGGAACCTTTTTAAAAAAATCTGAATTACCAGTGTCTCTGCCCATGTTAGTGGAGTGTGACTACACCCGATAAGGAAACAGTCTCTTTATACATTTCCCCCCACTTTTATGCCCCCATTTGGAGTACTACTGATGGCTTCTCGACTGTAAGAGTGCACTGAGGCCTGTCAACCACACCGCAGTGCCAGTGTTCTGATCCATTACAGATTGCATATCGAATTGCCTATACACAACTGCCAAGAACTGACGTACTTATAAGTCCCTAGTATAAGGTACCCAGGGCATATAAGGCAGAGTGTCCACTTAGGGACACCATGTGTGTGATAAAGTACATAATGGCTCCCAAACTGGAAGGACAATGTTTACACTGCCAACCCGACTTTGCCATTCAAACCAATGGCAAAACTACCCTTTCCCTTAAAATTATATGTAAGTCTCCACTAAGGAAGGCCTATAGGGTCCTATGGCAGGGAGATGGGTATTGTTAAGTAGGACATACATTTTATGTATAAGCAACACTTCCAAACTGTCTTTTTGCTGTGGACAAGTTAGTAACCCCATTGACTAACACAGGTTTTCCTATTGGCTAACATCTGAATGGGACTGCCTAACTGGGTTATGTAAGGTATCAAATTAATCGTGCCATTAAACCTGACCTAATGCCCAGTTTAAATCTAATGTCACAATTTAAGTTCAGCAACTTTTAGAAAGTTGTCACTCTGTATTCTAACTCACCCAGCAGCCTCACAAAAACCCTGCATACAGACAGTTTTCTGCCCACCTGAGGAGATGTCGGATTTACTCCCAGGCTTAGGGAAAAGGCAGTTGACGCAGAGTGAACTCTCCCAGGATGGCCACTCATTGTGTTCGTCCAGAAGGCAAGCTTTAAAGGGGAAGCTACCTTTGTGAAGGAAGTAGTGATACCACCCCTGAGCAGGATGCCTTTTGTTTCTATAGACAAAGTGGAGATGGGACGAAACAGAGAAAACCCATCCCCAAACTGTTTTCTTTTTTTGTGGGCATGTAGACCTCTGGTAGCCACAACTCTAGGTAGGGCTACCCAGCTCCTGGTTACCAAAGAAGGGTCATGCCATCTTAGAAGGGGCAAGAATGTTGCACCCTGGGATAGTCAGGTGCCACACATCACAGGAAACACACCACTAGGAAGTAGGAGACACAATAGCCCATTCACTAGAAACCCTGTGGTCCCTTCAGGGTGCTCTCCTGGGATAAATATGGCACTCCAGGAACCCTGCCCCTAGATCACATTGTATTTAGTGAGAGGACCGAAGAAGGACTGCCAAGCTGCCCCTGGAATAACAGAGGCTGCACTTTCAGAAGGACTGCATCTGCTGCACTTTGTGCTAGTAAAGTTTGGACTGTGTCTGAGGCTCCTGGCTTTAGGAAAAGTTGATCCCTGGCCCCAGATCAAAGCAGTGACTCCAAGGATCAGTCAGCTGATCCCCGGGACCCAGCTCTAAGGACACAAGAGCTGAAGAAGTCCAAACAGAAAAGTTCGTTGGGACAGCAAAAACCTTTGCAACTACCAGTAGCGGGGCACCAGAAAAGGACAAATTTGAGAGAGCCAAAATGTACACCTGAGTCTGCCTGACCCAGGATTGCTGTCCAAGACTGGGTTCATTCCACCCAAGGGAAACTAGCCCCACCCTAAGGATTTTTCCCTAACTGCGGTGTAAGAAGACCAGTAACCAGGCATCAGCTTGCCTGCTACTCCAACGTAGAGGACTTTGAGTGACCCCGATCTCTGCAGCCAAATGTGCCCCACTTTACCTGTGGACTGAGGAGCAATAAACAAAAACACCCCAATCGTCAGCACCACGATGGGGGCCTGTATCCTCAGCATCAGTACCACTCAATTGTTATTTATTGCTGTGGTCCTGTAAAGTTTGGAACTTGCACTAAGAATACTCTGGTGGCCAGGTAACTGTCTAAAATATCCACTTTTTCCCCCTAAACCCCCGTCCAGTTGGAATCGGTTGCCCTACCTAGTTGAACTAACTGTTTCAAACTTTTCAAAAGTTTACAAACGTTTTGCTGAGCAGTGCTTGTTTGCAGTTGCATCTAAAAGTAATAATATCTTCTAAAATCTGTATCTCAGGTGAATTGGTTTCATCAAGATCTTTAAGTATTCATCGAAATATAATCTAATTTCTTTTATGTTGTGTGACTATCTTATTTCGTTGTTTGATGCTGTTAAAGCTTTACACTAAGTTATTTTGCAGAGCCCTACTGCTCGTAGGCAGACCTACCCAGGGTTGAGCTTAAGGTTAAATAAACGAGCCTCACTGGACCCAAGACTGTATGTGACCCACAGCCACATCATATCCATAACCATAATCAAATGCTCACTCAGCTGCATTGAGGACTTGAGTCAAAATAGGAGCCTATGTGCCCAGCAGATGTTGATATGTATCAATTGGAACTCCATAAGGCCTTGCAGCTTTCCCCCTGTCACTTTTCTCTATTGCCCATATTATTTAATCTAAAGGAATCACCACTAGCTCACTCTCGCTATGAACTGGATACATTTCAATAGAATAGCTATCTATATGATCCAGATTGGACGGTGGACTGAAGACAGTGGAAAAATGATCAGCTCACACTTGCATTGGAACTATTGAGTCTAAATCAGGAACTGAAATGGTTTTCAAAAAGGGGAATTAAATGACTGCCAGAATAAGACACAGTTGTTTGTTAGGGCAACTTCTGACTTAGACCAGGCCTCATCCTGTAACACTTCTTTCCTGGAAGACAATGCTTCCTTATACCGTTTCCTGAGAATTGCAACCAGGGTACTATCTCTAGGAGATACATTTAAGTCTAATTGTAACTTTTTCGAAGCCAACGAACAGGGTTGGTCAAACCATCACGACATGCCTGGCTTGCAATGCCTTGATCTCCGTGAGAGTAGGGTACTGATAGAATTTGTAACATTCTCAAATGCTATTTAAATGGCCCTGTAGTTAGCTGTCTCAGATAAACAAGAATCAAAGTCACGTTTATCAATATTTATTAGGTTTTTGGTGAATTGGCTTGTTTTGATGCCGGTCCATTTAAGTTGAGGCCGATTTGATCTGGTTACACCAATGTTACTAATGATAGTCAGGTCAGTGGACTAACTTAATTGAAGGCATAAAGTGAGAACCAATGGATTAATGGTTGCTAGCTAACTTAGGTTTGTCTACAAGGTTGACCAAGTTAGGAATCAGCCAAATGGCTGACCATAAGTCGATGTGATTCAGGTATAACCTGCCCAGTCATCCCTAGGATTTGCTTTTCTGCTCTCCTCTCCTCGAGGCAGAGGCCCCGAAAAAGCACATGCAAAGTTCAGCAGCAGCAAAGAAAGTGCAAGGAACGTTGCTGCTGTTAGTGCCCCTGAAATGAAATGGGAGTTTTATAATAATCCTACAGGGGAAAAAAAAAACAATGTAGTGCTCTGTTCTGTCCATGCAAAATAAAAGCTTTCTGAAGTGGGATACACATTCTAATAAATTAAAACGTCCCAGTTCTGGTCGAATAATAGGAAGCAAATAGGGTTCATCCAAGCCATGATTTCCTTCTCTTTCTGCCACTGTCTTTGTGATAGGAGTTGCAAAAGGAGTGCCAGGGATCACAACAAGCATATCAGGGATCGCAGCTGCTACTGAAGGCTAATCCTAAATGACATCCATGACCATCCTGTGGTGAGTTAAGACAGTCACATTAGAGTGAACAACGATCAATTTTGGAAAGTGGCACATCATTCTTGGCAATGTGCCATACCAGTTTCAGGACACTGAGATGACTTGGTATTTCTTTCCCTCAACATGTACCTTGAGGCTCAAGCTATAAAATGTAACCAAAACTACAAGAACCGTATCAAAATTCAACGTCAAAAGGAAAATAAATGTCTGACAATCAAAGCTCATCAGAACTCATGCTCTAGGAAAATCTCTTCTGGGTTATTAGGACTTTTAGACCCAGATTTAGGAGGGCCAACCGCCTCCTTGCACCACATTAGCTTCATTGTATTTATGCTAGTGTGGCCCAAAGAGGCCAAAATTGCCACACCAGATTTACTAATTGGCGCAATGCATGCATTGCGCCACTTTGTAACCCCATGTGCCACATTATGCTGGCGCCAGACATAACGTATGCAAGGGGGCCATTCCCCCGTTGGGGGGGGCGAAAACATTGTGCAAAGAAATCTAAAAGATTTCTTTGCACCATTTTTAACAGCTCCACAGAGCAGGTGTTAAGAGGAAGGAGGCACAGTATTGTTTATAATGAGCCTCAGTGTGCTTTGCAGAATTAGTGTAAAAATGTTGACGCTAATCCTGCAAAGCAGCAAACTAGCGTTAAAATGTTTGACGCTAGTTCTCTAACTTCCGCCATGGTGCGCCATATCATAAATACAGCGCACACATGGTGGCGTTAGGGGGGGCGCAAAGGGGCGCAAGAAATGTCTGACCAAACACCGTTTTGAGAGATCACTGATTGCCTCATGGGGATCACGTTTCTCTTAATAAAGCTGCTGCTGCAGCGCGCCCCTTCTTAGCACTGATGGTTTCCTGAGTGGGTGCCATATGTAAAGAGCCAGCTCAGAAAACGTTTTTGCATTTAAGAAATAAACTTCCCAGGTGAGAATTCGTTTTTTCAATACAAAAAATTATTGGCCAGATGCAGACAGTTATCCTTCAGTTATTTGGGGCCTTTCCACAAACACCCTACCTCCCCACGCCACCTCTTACTCCTTTACTCGCAAGGCAGGCACAGACAGAGAAAAGGAGCCAATTCACCGCTCCCTCAATACTTTGAGGTGACAGTCACTGTGGTTTTGGGGCGCTTTGGCAGATGGGCCACCAGGTCAGAAGTTACACACTGAGAATCTGCAGGGAAACAAAACGTTTGAAGGGGCGAGAGGTCTGCTGATTTACTGCAGCCCTTCTCCTTCACCAAGCTCTAAATCCGGCCTTTAAACTATTGTTGATAGTTAAGCAGTCGCTAAAGCGCATCCAGGTCATCTGATACATGGCAATCAATTGTGCAAATGTAGATTTCTCACCTCGAATTCCTCTTCTGTACCTGGCAGGACCTGTTCAGGGGGAAAAGTGAAATGTAGCAGCAGGTCCGCCATGTCACCGACTAATGCTATTACAAAGACAAATAACAAAAATAATGTTTACCTGCAGAAAGTAGACGTCACACCTTTTACGCTTAAAAGCTAGGAAGTGCAGCATTGTTTTGTTAATGTGCTATTATTTTTGCAACCATCATGCTAAAAAAATATATCATATTTATATATATGTATATATAGATGATCGTCGGGATATATCATGGAATCCAGTAGCTGAAACATAGGGTTACACACTCAAAAACGGTTTCCAATATTCCCCAAATGAGGGACACTATGGGGGTCAATATGATGTTGGCAGTTCCATGACTGCCATGTTGGCGGTCATGCCGCCAACAGGCTTGAGGAGAAGACTGCCAAATATGACTAGGGCGGTATTCACAACAGAATACAGCCAATCCACTGCCGGAACCACCAGTGCAGTCAGATCGCCATGGACTGCGGGAGGCACTTTCAGGCTGGCAGAGACCATGTCACCGCCGGACATATTACGAAGTTGCACAACGCCAAGGTTTCTGCTGTGGTCTCACCACCACAGAAATCCTGGCGGAAACCAACACTATAAAGAGAGACACCCACCTTCAGAAAAGCACACCTGTCCGGAGCCGCCATTGAACCTCAACTACATGTGTTCCAGCTGCTCCTGCTCACCCAATGACTCCTGGACCAACAACAACAACAGCAGCAACCGTGGGTAGACGTACTTACCTGTCACTGTTGCAAAAAGACAAAGGGGCATATTTATACTCTGTTTGCGCCAGATTTGCGTAGTTTTTTTTTACGCAAATCCGACGCAAAGCTAACTCCATATTTATACTTTGGCGTTAGACCCGTCTAGCGCCAAAGATCTTGGAGTTTGCAGCATTTTTTAGCGTGGACACCTACCTTGCATTAATGATATGCAAGGTAGGCGTTCCCTTCTAAAAAATTACTCTAAGGCATATGCGCCTTATTTAAACTCCTGTGCAAAAATGACGCACGGGAGTGGGCGGGCCTTAAAAAATGACGTCCAGCCGCTTTTGCGTAATTTTTTAACGCCTGGTCAGGGCATGCGTTAAGGGACCTGTGGGCTCAGAAGGAGCCCAGAGGTGCCCTCCCATGTGCCCAGGGACACCCCCTGCCACCCTTGCCCACCCCAGGAGGACGCCCAAAGATGGAGGGACCCATCCCAGGGAACTTAAGGTAAGTTCAGGTAAGTATTTTTTTTGTTATTTTTTTGTGGCATAGGGGGGCCTGATTTGTGCCCCCCTACATGCCACTATGCCCAATGACCATGCCCAGGGGACAGAAGTCCCCTGGGCATGGCCATTGGGCAAGGGGGCATGACTCCTGTCTGTGCTAAGACAGGAGTCATTTCAATGGGGGTTGGGCATAAAAAAAATGGCGCAAATCGGGTTGAGGCCAAAATTTTGCCTCAGACCTGACTTGCCCCATTTTTTGACTCCCAAGCTCCATTTTCCCCTACGCCGGCGCTGCCTGGTGTGAGTCATTTTTTTTGACGCACACCAGTCAGCTGCACCGGCTAACGTCATTCAATAAATAAGGCGCCCGCATGGTGCTTTGGAATGGCGTTAAAAATTTTTACGCACAACTGCGTTGGCGCAGTTGTGCGTCAAAAAGTATAAATATGGCCCAAAGTATCTACGCACACACAACATACACATCGGTAACTGGTGGCAAGGGTGACACATACCTATACTCCTTCACTGACACGCACATTCACACACAGCCATATACACACATGCACAGACTCAGGACACACACCACTGTCAACACTCACTACAAAAACGCTGAGACACAGAAACACAGCACCGGCACTGTCAAACATAGCAACACACAACACCAGCAATCTACACAACTACACAACAACCACAACATCTCAAAGGCACCATCAATACACCACAACTCATACCTCCACCTGACAATACATATACACAACACAACGTAACAACACTATTGTTCAAAGACATACAATCACACAGCCATACAACGAGGCATACGTCACACCACTCAAACACACCACACAGCAGTTCAGACATACCAATCACCACACACACGCACACACACATTACAACCATACAAGAGCACACCACACTCCAAATAACAAGAGCCAACACAATCAATCCACACAAAGCAACCCAAATATATGTCCCACACACATACATGCCAAACACACCATACTCAGCCATCACTGTGGGAGAAATGCAAAGCACACACCCACACATGCAGCTCGGACACAACAGGTAGCACCACCACCACACATACACACATAACACACTCACACGTAATATGAAGCAGGCAAGACCATAACAGCCATGAGGAATGAAAGGAAGCACAAAGATGGACGTTGGAGCAAACAACTGGTTGGCCCAGATATATGCATAAAAATAATGTAAAAAATATTTGAGATAGCAGTATTTACAAATATAAAAGGCCTTAGGCCAGTCCCAAAATCGAAAGTGCAACATGCACAGCTGGCATGTCAGACTGCCCCAACTTGACTCCTGACTGCCAAATTACCCCCACAGGTAGGGGCATAATGGGGGCATGCAGGCACCTCAGGGATTGGGGGAGCTGCAGTGGTGGGGGTTTGGGCCTAGGTTTGTGAAAGGAGTCTTTGGCTTGGGCGTGGGAGATGGGGGCTTTGGACGTGGCTTAGGAGAGGGCTGGGAACACCTAGGAGGTGTTGAATTCTTTGTGGGGGAGGGGCATGGGAACTTGCAGGGCGGGCAGGGGATGACTTGAAGGTGGCAGGGCTGGACATGGGGAGGGAAACTGATATTTTGGGGATCACACAGGTGGAAGAGTTGTAGGGAAAAGGTTTAACTCTGAGAGGAAAAACTTCTTAGACACACAGGGAAGGTCATGGCAAAAGGGTTTAGGAGTGGAGGGAGAGGGTGTGCATGTAGGAGGTGTTTTGGTGGATGTTTTGGGTGCAGGCGTGTGCGAGGAATGCTTGTGTGTGCTGGGTGTCTGTTGGATGGGTGAGTGTGGGCATTTATGTGTCTTAGGAGGAGGGGGGTGGAGGAGCTGGTAGATGCCGTGCTGGATGGGTGTCTGTTGGGGTGATGACTACAGGTATGGTGGATGTGCTGCATGTGGGTGTGGCGGTGGTTATGGTGACTGCAGATGTTGTGGATGTCTGCGGGTCTGCTATTGTGCTGACTGTGGTAGGTTTGGAGTTGTGGCTAGATCCGTGAATGTTGGTGTTGTGTCTGCTGTGTGTTAGGTATAGTGTATGTGAAGGTAGGGGTGATGGGGGAGTCTGTGCAGGTAGTGGCTGTTAGTGTGTCTGCAGGTGGGTGTTGTCTGTGTGCATGCTTCTGGTGGGTCTTGTGGTGCTTGTGTTTGACTGTGGTATCCTTGTCTGTTGAGGTGGATGCATGCTTCTCTGTGTGCTCTGGCTGGAGCGGGGAAGAAGGGTGTGGGATAAGGTAGAGGAAGATGGAGGGGGGACGGAAGACAAAGGGTGACTGGCTACTGTCAGTGTGGAGCCAGCCAGTGCACCATGAATGCCCTCCAGAAATGCATTGCTCTGGTGGACTTGAGCTGCAAGTCCCTGGATTGCATTCACAATGGTAGACCGACCCACAGAGATTGACCTCAGTAGGTCAATTGCCTCCTCACTGAGGGCAGCAGGGTTGACTGGGGCAGGGGCAGAGGTGCCTGCGGTGAAGGACACGCCCACCCGCCTGGGTGAGCGGGCACAGACCGCTGGGTGGGGAGCTCCAGGGAGGGCGGTGGTAGTAAGGGGAATGGCAGACAAAGATGGTGCTGGGGTAGTTCCAAATGGGTCTGCCACCGCCAGGGAGTGTCCTGGAGGAGGATTCGGAAGATGATGATGATGTTCTGGTCTCCCCTGTGGCACTCCCCTCGCCCTCTGGACTACTGGGTCCTTCGCTGTTGCTGGGCGCAGCACTCCGTGTCCCATGGCCAGCAGCATCCCCACTCGCCTGTGCCCCGTCTCCTTAGCCTGCTGATGCAGATGCACACAAATAGAGAGAGAAGGAGGGAAAGACAGAAAAGGTGAGAAAGAGTTATCACATTCCTTATATACACACATGGAAACATGCAGTACTGCAGGTGAACATATCCAGGCTAGGCTATCTCCATTGGCATTAAACATATCCTACATCCTATTACATCATGTTAATACTATCCACCCCTTTAGGTCATCCCTCTCACCCACATCACATTTTGAGTAAGTTAGCAAGACTGGATTAATCTATCTGTACACCTGTAAAGCCATGCCTTCATACTACTCATGCCATTGCAGAAGAAGATATATCATGCATATTCCAGGTCCTATCTCTCCATATTCCTACCAGCAATTGGAAGAGCAGGGGAGTAATCCCAACCCATCCTGCATGCCCTGAAACTACACCTAACCAATCCTTCTCAATTACTAATGTCCCTTGAAATTATAGACTGCCCAATTCACATCACACACAGCACATGCCATATATGTCACTTAGCTGCCTGACCCCCATACACATATGCCAACATGGGTACCTGAACTGATCAAGCCACAAGTAGCACTCCCATTGAGGTGACAACTGATATGTAGAACACGTCTGGAGAACAGCCATTGCATAACATTCACACAATCACAGGGTATTATCTGCACCCACTAAACACAGATACACCACATCACTTCATTATTGCATGTCCACCTGCAGTGGCCTACATAGCACCCATTACACATTCATAGGCAATCACTGAGTGCATTGTCACAACAACTTCACTGCAGGCAGCCACTATAGACATCATAGGCCACCCACCATTCCACCTGACATGCAGTCAAAGTTCCAGGACTTGGCAAAATGAGTACACCTACAGCATCACTCACGCCATACCTGACATGTGTCACACAGAAATGACATGTACACATGATTTTCAGATGGCCCAACACGACTGCCAGTGCGTTAAAAACATCTTCCATTACAACACATACCTGCTTTCAACTTAGTGGTACAACTAGATCATCACTTCATGACCACATAAATGATGCAATACGTATTCCTCACCTGACTGGGCACATCAGCTACACCTTGGGTAATATAGATTGTCCTACTCCACATGGTGTGTCCCCAATTAACCATTGAGACATGATGTAGGCAGCATATTAACAAAGTTACAAAGGAATTGATAGGGCATTTGCACACATACCATTGACATCACATATTGTCTAAGGCTGGCTCTGGCAAACTACTAACCTTCTTTATTACTCACCTATTGGGACAGAGATGAAATGCCCACATTTCAATCACATAGAAAAGCAATTGTATTATGAATACACAAAGCAGACCCTCAAAGTAGAATGTCCCTTCATTGCTAAGTTCACATACCCCATGGAATGGAGAAAAACGGGCCATGGCATTACAACGACAAACACAGATATATACTGGCCTTGACGGACCATATCTGTGTTGCACATGAGATGGCAGCCTCATGAAGAGTCTAGACCTGTACCAGTAAAAAGTAATGTTTGGAGCCTGTACTAAATAAGTGACTCAATCTGTTGCTACAACAGGTGATCAGCACAGATGGGAGTGGTCAAACACCTTAGAGCCACTGAGACACATATGCAGAGGGATGGTCCAGGATAGGCTAAAAGGGTATGGTGAAACACCAGCTCACATGCATAGGAATGGCAGGATGTGCAACGCGTGTCATTGACATTAGGGCATTTCCACATGCAGTCAGAATGATGTCATGATACATGATTTCAAAACTCAAACATAGCAAACCATGATGGCTGCTCCACATCTCATGCATTGGCAAGGTGGTACCAACTGATTACTCCTAGTCTAGAAACATTTGTCAGCTATTACATTGTCACTAAAGGTACAGTGAGACAGCAAACAGCATTCAACCAGAGCCAAGTACCAGGTAACAGTCAGTACTTACCCCCTTGTGGCTGCTCTGCCGTGCTGCCCTCAAATGCCTATCTACCTGAGGGTAGGCCACTGCCAAAATGCGGGCCATTAGCGGGGTTCAGGGTTGGATGGGCATCCCCTCCCTCATTGGGAGGACATCCCCAGCTCAGCTTCTGTGGTCTTCTGGGCTCAGCATCTCCGGTCCTCCCACTGCTTGCCACAATGGTACTCCACTGGCTGTGGAATGCAGGGTCCACACTTGCTTGGCTATGGCACGCCAGATCCCCTTCTTCTGATGGGTGTGCACTTGCATGGATGGCACAGATAAAAGGAAAAAGGCATGTACACATGCCTCATACCAACAGTAGTTGACACAACACAATTGTTACAGCAAGTGAGCACACATGCCCATCCGCCCTGGCCGCATGCCTGTACGGTATGCCACATGCATGCATCTACACCAACAACAGTTCATATGCCCAACTGTCACACACAACACAAATCACACATGGCTGGGGCAGTGGACTCATCTATTCCTCTAGTGCCCCATATAGCTGTCCAAACAGGGGTAGGACTTCCTCAACCAGCTTTTCCAGCTCTTCCTGTGTGAAGGCAGGGGCCCTATCACCTGCAGGACACTGCATGATGGTTCCCAGAGGCAGTACAGAGCAGCTCACGTAGTGGAAGTCTTGCTAGCAACAGTGCCAGGAGTCAAGTGAGTAAGACTGCAGAAAATGGCGGTCGCGGCCGCAATGTACAGGACCGTCACCGCCAGCGGTCATCGCCATTGGCCCAAGTCGGCCATAGGCAGAAATGTTAATCAATGACAAGTTACATGGCGGTTGCAACCGCTCACCGCCATGACGACTTCGGCCAGTGGAATTAGGTCACTTCCGGCTGTCCAGAACAGTAGTTGCATGTGCTGAAATTAGTACGTCAAAACACCTGATTGAACAGAAATCTATGTCACCCAATGTAGTGCCTCCATGATAGTGCTACATAATGGGACAATCATGAAGAAATGACTTGTTGAGCCTGTATATACGTGGATAGGTCTGTGTAGCTACTCTGAGGTACATAGGCTTCTGATAAAAATAGGTTGATTTAGTTACATCTGTGTCATCAGTGCAGGACTGTACAGTCACCCACACATTTTCACATACATATGTGTTATATGTCCTATCCAACTGAGATTCCAGCCAATGTGCTGCAATGACGGTGAATGTTTATGTTAGCACTGCTCCGCATCCCCTACACATGTATAGGTTTCTGCAAGTGTACAATGTGCTGCTGTCGTGTGCCAACTACATGACTTATTGTACATTTTCTCCTATCAAATTAGATGTCCTGCCATGAGGGAAATGAGACAACCACCAGTTTACCGTCCACTGGTAGACCACTCAAACCATGGAGAACATGCATGTCATCCAGACCTACCGTCTGAATCGCCAGACCATCATTGATCTATGTAGACAGTTGGAGCCAGATCTGATGACAAGCGATCACAATCCCTGTTGCATACCTCCCATCATTCAAGTATTGTCAGTGTTACACTTCCTGGCCGCTGGCTCATTCCAGCATACTGTCGCCTTAACAGCAGGGATGACTCAGCCCATGTTCAGTCAGGTTTTGAGGGAAGTACTGTGTACTTTCTTGCAACACCTGAACATCTAAATCAGGTTTCCACAAAGAGCAGCTATGGCCAATGTGAAGGGTGATTTTTATCAGATGGACTGATTCCTCATGTGGTAGCGACCATTGATGGCACACATGTATCCTAGGTCCCTCCCACTGTCAATTAATAGGTGTGTAGGAAGAGGAACAACTACCACTCAAACAACGTTCAGGTGGTGTGTCTGGCAGACCAGTATATCACCCAAGTGACTGCCAGGTTTCCTGGATCAGTGCATGACTCCTATATTATGCGGAACAGCAATGTCCCAACAATGATGGCACGACTACACACAGAGAGGTTGGTTAGTATGCATTGTTATGTTTTTAAATGTTATATGACCTCTCATCACAATCTGCACAAACGCAGTACCTCAATTGGTTTTGTTCTACCATTGTTTTCACAGGTGACTCTGGCTATCCAAACTTTCCTTGGCTGTTGACACCTGTGAGGTACCCAGTCACGCCAGGGGAACTCTGTTTCAATGAGGCCCACAGGAGAACAAGGCGTGTAATAGAGCATACTTTCCACCTCCTGAAGGCAAGATTCAGGTGCCTGGACCTATCTGGAGGTGCCCTTCTCTACTCGCCGCATAGGGTTTGCCAAATTATCGTTGACTGCTGCATGCTCCACAATCTAGCCCTGAGGCGTTGGATACCATTGCTAGCTGATGAAGGTGAAGCAGTGGTACCTGTGCCTGCAAATGGTGATTTGGAAAGAGATGACGAGCCAGAGGACAAAGGAGCTGCTGACTGTAGGACTGAGCTCATCAATCAGTACTTCCAGTGACATACAGGAATGTGAGGTGGGCCCTTTCATTTCTTGTCATAAGTGGATAGCTGACATTACACCTCCTGACCTTTGGCAAATGTGATGGTGTTATGATGTCCAGTGCTTGTGTGTGAGTTATTGTAGCAGACAGAAGGAATGTTAGTTATACAGTATTATTGGTTCTACCCTAACATGTGTTGTAGCAACTGATTCAAACATTTACTTCTCTCATGGACTGACCAGTTTTGAGCTGAATTTCATGTATTCTTCTATTGCCAGCACCTCACACCCACATGATGTGGATATCATCTGTGGGTCTGCTACCTAGGGCTTGGGTTATACATAATCAGTAGTCAATGGTTAAAAAGTAGAGTTCTGAGAGGTGTTCAGGACAGATAGATTGTTAAAATGATATTATGAAGGCGCTGAACCTTTTGCTGTTTAGGTCCTATCTAGATGCCACTGATTTGGAGTCATAATACAATAGGCACACAGTCGATTACCTGTACATGTGCTTACTCTGTACTCATGCCTTCCATCCTGATGGTACTCTCTGTCTTGTTCTATTTGCAGATGCCTTAACGGTCCAAATGTTGGTGTTACTGTAGATTTCAGAATAATGCTGTGACATCTGTCCAGTGACATTACTGTTGACATGTGTTTCTTGCTGAGGGGGCCTCCGTCTGATGGCCATTACATTGCCAGTGGAAATCAGAGGGCCATTACCAGACCACATTTGTGTTGAAGGACATATGTTGTTGTACTATTAAACAAACATGTACAGTTGCTGTGTCCATAAGTGATTTATTGTGCAGATAAGTGTAGTGAGTAGTCAAATCAAAGTGAACAACATAAAAAACAGGTGATGAGTGTAATCATGTGAGATGATTGATCAGACTTGCTGCTACAACATTAGGTCACACAGGTCCTGTGTCCTGTACCATGGGAAAATGGAGTTAGAATTCAGAACAGTCAGCAGCGTGCCTCTGTGACACACAAGGGTGAAAAATCAGGAGAGGTTCACTTCCTGGCAGTGGGTTTGATCTTGACTTCTGCTGCAGCCGGATGTCTGGATGGACGTCCACGTTTGCGGGGGGTTCTTCTACTACAGAGGGAGGGGTGTCTGAGGCTTGGGGTTCCCCTGGCAGGGTCTCCATTCCACTAGCTGCCGCTGATGTAGAGGGGGAAAATATAACGTTGCTAGTGGAAGGGGCCTGATGGTGGGTAACTGTATCACGCAAGGTGGTGTTGATGTCTCTCAGCACCCCTGCTATGGAGGACAAGGTGGCATTGTGTGCCTGCCACTGCTGCATGGCCTCCTGGTGGTATTCCCTCTGCAGCCTTTGATTTTCCCCCAACATGGTGATGATGTGGCTCATCCTGTCCTGGGTAGATTGGTATGCTCCCAGGACTTGGGAGATGGTACCCTAGTCAATTGAGTCCCTTGGCTGCCCTATCTTCTGTCCCACAGCATCCCTTCCATGCCCCCAGATGCCTGTGCCCCTGGTACGGTGTGCCCACTCCCAGAGTTAGCAGGACCATCATTGTCTAGGGTGTCAAGGTCAAACTCATTACCCTGTACTGTGGGGCACACAATGGTTTGAACAGTTTTTGGGACACAAGATTTGGGCCGCTTGCCTGGCTGTGATATCTGAGCAACTGGGGTGGGGGAAATGATGTGGGCAGGGTGAGGCTGACAGTCGTCGACTGACCAGATGTCCCTGATGGGCCAGGTAGGTCGTCACAGTCCAGACATCCAGACGTGTTGTCCTCACGGGGCCTTCATCCTGAAGAGGACTGGCAGTGTCTGGTATAATCTCCATGGTGGCAATGGCAGGGCTACCTGTGGATGGAGTGAGACACAGAGTACAGTTAAGAAAGTGTGTTTGGTACCCTCTGTGTGTGATACAAACAATGGCTCAGCATGATTCCAGCAATAACAATGACAGTTGCTGCACAGCATAGTTTAGTGGTACATAGGAGTCTGTGACAGGAGTATCATACTCCATGTTGTGTGCTGTCATCAATGTTTGGTACATATGGCACTGCAGATGGATTTCTGTAACTATCTGATACTTCTCACATTATGGCTAAGCATTGCACCATGATGTCCCATAGGGAACAGAGTATGTGGATATGCAAGGCTAATACTCCTGCCTCTGGATCTTGTTTATGTGCATGGAGTCTGGCATCCTACTTTCCAACCCATGATCAGTCCATTACAGGTTTGGGGATATGGATCAGTGTCCATGTAAAATAGCTACCGGCTGTTGCTGTGTTTTGCCTTTCTTGCCATTGTAGTGAGCCACTGCATTGCTGTCAATGCCATGGACAGGTCCTCAGTCGTACATTCTAGATGGTGTAGGTAGTACAGTAGTCATAAATTCATGAAATGTGACCTGTTGTGCACATTGCAGGTTTTCGCATTAATGGTTTGGTGCATTGTGGGAGTTGTAGTGATAGAGTTAGGCTGTTGTATCCCTGTCCTTGCCAAGGGCTGTGTGGGCAGTAGTGCTGTGTGGGGTGATGGCAAGCAGGAGAGGGGCATTGGGTGATTGGCAGGTAGGTGCTGTGGGAAATTCAGTTAATTATGGGGTAGTTGGGTGGTGAGGAAGCATGCAGGACACAACAATTGTGTTACATTAATGTTGTGGGTACTTACCAGACTCCAGTTCCACAGGTATTCCAGTCAGGCCCTCGGGATACAGTATCTCCAAGACCTTTTCCTCCCAAGATGTGAACTGTAGAGGAGGAGGCGGGGGCTCATCGCCAGTCTTTTGCACAGCTATTTGGTGTCTCAATGCCATCAAACGCACCTTCCCCTATAGGTTGTTCCACCTCTTCCTGATGTTGTCCCTTGTGTGTGGATGGCTGCCCACTGAGTTGACCCTGTCGACTATTCTTTGCCATAACTCCATTTTCCTGGCAATTTATGTTAGCTGGACCTGTGCTCCATACAGTTGTGGCTCTACCCTGACAATTTCATCCACCATGACCCTCAACTCATCGTCGATGAATCTTGGGTGCTTTTGTGGGAATATGTTTGAGATTGTGTTTACAGTGTGGGGGTGTTGTGTATGAAAGGGTGCAGTGTTGGGTGAATGATGGGGTGTGGGTGGTGCGTTGTGAGGGATGTGTGGTGTAGCGGTATATGCGGTTATGTGTGTGTTGTGTTTGTTTATTAGATAAGTGATGCATGTGTGTCTACAGTGTCAGGGTGCTCTCTCTGTGTATGTGCCCGCTCTCAGTGTATCTGTATGGTGTTTTAGTTGTAAAGGATTGTGGGTTGTATGGGGGTATGTTATATAGTGTAGTGTGTACGTGTGTCAGATGTGTTGATGTTTGTCAGGTGTGTGGTATTCAAGCTCTCCTATGTGGTGTTGTCTTCTGTCAGACTTGGTTTCTGACCACAGCGGCTCACACCGCCAATGTTCTACCTCCATAGAAGAACCGCTGTGCTGATTTGTGGATCGTACTCGGGTGGTTGGACTTATGTCAGGATGATGGTGGGTCCGGCTCTTTTCCACATGCCTGCCATGCCTGCCATGTCCTGGCAGTTTCGGTAATTTGGCTATTTTTTCGCTGTCTTCACAGTGTGGGCCATAATACGGCGGTTGGAGGACCGCCAACATGGTGGTCTTTTCGCGGCCGCCACTGCATCGGTCTTGCCTAAAGACTGCCAAGATCGTAATGAGGCCCTATGTTAGTAAAGGAACCTTACCTACAATTCAGTCTCAATTGTGGGATCAGCGGGTTGCTTCGCAGTTTATCTGAGGTAGGTCTATTTTTTGCCTGGGTAGAGTAATGATTGCACGATGTTTACATACGGATGTAACTTTGTATATGGTTTAATTGTTCTAAAGTTATGTGGAACAGGACAACTAGCCAGCTGGACTACTTGTTAGCCCAAGGTGTTATACTGACAGCCAACAAAAAGTGATAAAACACTGAAAATGTATCCATAGGCTTGTTTAGGAACAAATAACATCACTGGCGGAATAGATATCGCATGCTGATATCTAGGGTTGTAAAGAAAAAGTAACAATAAAAAGAGATATTGGAGTGTGGTCTAGTGGCAGTTTTGACTCATAATAAAGCCACATAGTGGTTGAATATGCCTGTTGCAAAGAAAACACACTGTACAGATCATAGATCTGTATTTTATGTGGATAGCTGAGTGGAAGACTGCTTTTGTCCCAGAGATTCTTTTTTTATCCAAGTTCATAAGATACAACTCTAATATAGAACAGTGACTGTTATGAATTGTCATCAAAGATCTGCATGCAAACTGCATAAAATAGGTTAGGATATTATGTTTGATTCCGCAGTTTTTCATGCTCATATTAGCATGTCAGAAATGGTGGTGGTTAAGTTTAATTTTTCATGAGCATTCAAGAAAATGTGGTTGTTGCTCAGAACTTTATGACATATCCTGCTAAATTCATATTAATGACATCTTTTTTTAATGAAAAGTAATGACATTTGGCTGCAATAATTGATTTTTCTGACCATAAATGAAATAGTTTGTTTACTAGTGTCTGTTAAAGTTTTTTTTCAATGTTATTTAATTATTATAGTGTCCTAACCTTACTGACAAAAAAACAAGCCCACCTGTGTAGGTTCTAAACTTTCTAAAAGTGGCATGTTCAGAATTGTGACTTATAATCTGACTTTACCATTAAAGAGGGTTTAAAATTACAATCCTTCTGAGAACAAACATGACATTTCTACGTGTTTCCAATTGAAAGTTAGCACTTATTAAATGTAATAAGGTAACCCAATGTTATCCTACGGGAGAGGAGGACCTCACAGTAGTGAAAAATGGATTTGAGATTGGGAATGGTTTACCAAAAGGACATGTTAAGCCTAAAACACATCCTATATTTTAAATATAATCCACCCTGCTCTATTGGCTATTTATGGCCTACCTTAGGGGTGATGTATATGTATTAAAAAGGGAGGTTTTGGCCTGGCAAATGGTTTATCGAATTGACAGTTTAAAATTGCACACCAGCTACAAAGGCAGGCCTGAGACATGTTTTAAAGGGTTACCTAAGTGGGAGGCACAATAAGTGCTGCAGGCCTACTAGTAGCATCTAATTTACAGGCGCACAGTACATGTAGTACCACTTTATTAGGGAGTAAAATAAATGTGCCCACTGGGTGTAAGCCTATTTTACCATGTTTAAAAGAGAGAGCACAAATGCTTTAGCACTGGTTAGCAGTGAAAACGTGCACAGTGTCCAAATGCCAACAAAACAAAATCCAGACACCAGGAGAGGAGAAGGCAAAAGGTTTTGGGAAGACCACTCCAAGGATGCCAGGACAAACACTCCCAAAACATCAAACAACTACTGGCCTTCTCCTCTCATGTACTAACCTACTTGAAAAAATCTCTTTAACCACTCCTTCAACTCTGGTACCAATCTTCCTTCTTTCAAACCAGCAATCACCCTGTCTCTATTACAAATACTTATAGCTGGCCCTTCATTGTCAGGTAACTATCAACCTTTCTCTTAAGTTGTCTTCTCAAAATGCCTTAAATGGTTAGTTTTTAAATAGCTAACCTCCTTCCTCAAACCTATTCAATAAGAGTTCACTGTGCTACACCTGAGTGAATCTGCCTTCACTGATATGAATACATTAGTAATATATTGGCTGGGCCCAGCAGGGAGGTGGACTGATAAGCAAAGTCTCATCTGTTGCATTAAACAATATGATTGCAAGGTTACTTTACAGGGGTTGATGTATGTCCTCAGATATGGCAATAATCACCGTACCTTTGCCCTTGGTGATCTGAGAAATGACTTTGGTTACTTCTTGCTGAGACACAAAGGCAGCCTTATGTAGGCCATCTTGCCAAATCTCTCCAGCACTCTCCAGGAGACCTGTTTGGTGTTTGAACATAAACCAAACGGTCAGATCATGTCTGATGGTAACGGAAGCTGAATTATGACCAGCTATGAGATCATACAAATATTTATTTACTCAGCTTGCTTGCTCTTATACAATCAATCAATTCAATTTTCATTTTGCTATGGAACTCAACAGAGATCGACATAAAAATACACCAATTGGTCCTTGCCTTCAACACAACATATACAAAGCCTTATTAAAATTGAATACACAATGTCAGTGCTACATACAGTACTCCATTGTAAATGCCAAGGACTAGGTAGTGCAAATGCGCCAAAGCATGCTATTCGAGCAATTGCATTCAATTCTCAAACACAATACAATGTACAATACACTTAATAATAAACTACACAAGATTGAAAAGTGCAAGTGAGCAAATGAAGTGCCAACCATGCATTTCTGCCCAATCAAAACAAAGTGCAATAGTACTGTAGTATTTGTTGAGCAACCTACATTAACACATTACATATAATTGTTCATAAAGGATACATTTGCATTTCAATACTTGATGTCATCTGCAGTACAAATAGGGTACCAAATGAAAACCACCAAAATGAATACTCATAGACATACAAAGTTTAAACACATTTATAAAATTAATAAAACATGTAAAAAAATTAAAAATGTTTGCACAAACCATTTTTGTTGGTGGGGAGAACAAACAATAACAAGCAGCAACTGCAGAGGTTATATTATATTTCAGAAAAGTTGGTATCTGAACGGTCTGCAAAATGAAGGGCTAGACATACAAAAAGAACATGGTTTAAATTTTGAACATGAGATAGGCAAATGTCACATAACTTCTCTTCCTTCGCTTTGCCTTTCTATGTTCCTGTAATAACCCATAACAGGAGCAAATTTAATCTCAATAGCAAAATAATTCTCCTTACTCCATGTTGCAAATTCCATAAGAGATAGAAGTGGGGTTTTAACAGATTTTACTTTCTATTACAAGCTTGTTCCTTACATACTGCATACAGTGCAAGATATCTCTCTTCCTGCTCAAAGTGTACAAAGATGTTTTCATTAAACGTTTTTTTTAAAGTAGTTTTGGAAAAGAGAAATCCATGCAATAAAGAATCTCAAACATTTCCAGGGCTTTTAAGCAATTAGGATGAATAACACTTCTTCCCTGCAAACTATTAAAAATGTTAAGCTTTAGAGCAGCTCAGAGGGGACCAATTTCACTATCCAACAAACTATTTCCCCACCTCAGGACAGCTGCCATAGCAAGCACTGTTGTAGAAGGTACCCCAAATTCAAGACGAAGAGCCGACTGAGAAGCCATAGAGTTCAGATTACAAATTTAGCACTATAGACGCCCTTCTACTTTCTCAAAAAAGGACCAGTGCTGCTCATCCATCACTTCACAAACATAACTCAGTGAAGATGGTATTTTTACATTATAAATTGAGCGTACAAGAGCAGAATGTCTTTGCCCATAGCTCTCATACAACCTGTGAATAACTGAGGCCTGAGATAGCCCGTTACTTTTACAATGATTTATGTGATATTGATTTAGGCAGTTACTTGAGAATCTTTTCCCAAGGTAAGAATATAACTGCACCACTTCCAACTTATCTTTCCGTAAAAACCAAGTACATTTCTGCCTCATTCCGCATCCCAACATTCTAAAAATCATAACCTTACTATATTTATTTTAAAAAAATACTCTTTACCATGTTGCTCCAGCACACAGAGATGTCTTTGGAGGTCTATTGGAGTTAAGTCCAGTAAAATCACGTAATCTACATAGAGGAGGCAGCCAACATTCATTTGGCCTAACTTTGGCGAATCCTCCTTTATCTTACCAATTCTCCCACGCAGGTCATAAATATAAAGCAAAAAAAGTAGATGGGCAAGCAGGCATCTCTCCTTTAAACCGCTGGGTGTCTTCACTCTACTTGACAGGCCTTACTTCCCTTCCAACAGGACTTGTGTCCACATAGAAGAATGCAAAGCAATGATTAGCCTCAAAGGGTGAGATGGACCCCTAATGTAGATAATTTCCTCCACCGCGTCCCTCAGTCAACCCTAACGGACGCTGCAGAGAAATAAAAAAAGTAGAATACACATGCATGACTCTAGCCAAAAGGTACTTTTCAACTAGAGTTTGAAGGGCAGTTATGTTACCAGGAGTACCACTATTTTCACAAAAACCAGCCTGCTCAGCAGGAATAAGATTGCTACTGAATGCCCACTCCTGGAGATATAATAATACACTTTTGACAAACAATTTACCAGGTGCATCCAGAAGGGCGATTTGTCTTTAATTGGCAGGGGAGTTCTTCAGTCCCTTTTTTGTAGAAGGGTACAGAGATGCTTCCCTTTCAAGATGAGAGAATGTCACCAGAAAGTAACAATACTGAAACAGTGAACGTAAGAAAACCAGCCCATAAAGAAGCATCTTGCTTAATTACTGATATTGGAAACTCATCGGACCCATAGTCCCTGAAGTCCTAGCACCCTTAATAAATCCCTCAATCTCCTTGCCAGATAGTGGGCCATATAGTTCCAACAAATCAAATGCAACACTAGGTACAAACTGGCCACCAGAACTTAAATTACAGGCATATAAGTTTGAAATATAGTGAGCCTACTCATCATCAGATATCAGGATGGCCTCAGCATTAATCCTGGAATTGCAGTATTCAGCAATCAAAGCCCAATATTTACGCAACTTATAGGAGATGGCAGATTCCCTCAAATAAACCTGTTTCCTATCCTCCTCCTTTCTACGTTCTACCGCTTGTGTTCATACCAAAAGTAGCTTTAAAGGAAATGAGATCTCACAAGACAATGAGCAGTGAGAATATGGTGAAGATGATATAAAATAATGCTAAAATAATGCTATGTTCCAAATGTCTGTAGCGGATAAAAGGATGAGCTGAGAAAAAGAAGTGTTAATTTTGGATACAAAATTGGAGGAGTAAAGAAGTAGTGAGATATCAAGGATGCATAAATCTAAAGATGGGAGCAGTGAGCTCTATAAGGTACATATGAGAACGATCTGATGATGAAACAAGCCTAAAAGGAAAGGACCAATAAGATGGTGATCCACCACCACTACTAATCCATGCTGCCAGATAACTTACTCACCTTTGGGGGAGGTGGGAGGAATTGCTTTGTGCTTTGGGATGTTAAGGTCCAAATGAGAGGTCTTGATTGTGGGTAGGCCCACCTGAGGGAGCCTTAATTGGTATCAGAGTGGGTGCAATGCTCAGGCCAAGAAGACATTAAATATGACTAAGTGGAACACAGATTAGCTTTGCACTGAGAACAGTGGGATCATTTTGGTGAAAGAAAAGAGTGACCATGAGCACCCTGTAATGGGAAATTAATAACATATTTTGCTAGTCATGTCCTGATTGGTAGAAGGAATAAAATAAGGCCCTTAAAATAACCCTCAAAGCCCCTACTCTCATTTCTGATAAAAGAGGAACCATGCAGACACGTTTAGGGTGACATGCCTGCTAAAAGCATGTATTTGATTGCACTTTCAAAAAGGGATATATAAATATAACTAGAGTTTTAACGTTTCTAGCCATGTTCTGTGTTGCCAATTGACCCCATTTCTTGTGCATCACCTTCAGCCTGTCTTGGTATTTTACCTGCAGCATACTGTTTTTGGGACTTGTAGTTTGGCAATGGCATTTTATTGATGGGCTGCAAGATTCTATCAAGCAGTGTTCTTTAGTTAAAAGCCAGGACTGGGTGGATGTGTCAGACATGAAAATGGACTGGATGTCAGCTGGGTATGATAGAGGTATGTTATGTTATGTTTCCTTAATTTATTTAGCGCATGTACACCAAGAGGTTTCATGGCGCTAGAGCAACAGAAATTGTGCAGCGCTGCATACAGAAATAGAGAACAAGAGTGAAAAATTAAAAATACAAGAGTGAGTATCAAATTTATTTGACACCCTCTAAATTCTCTCATATATTGTGTCTCCTTTGCTTGGATTTTTTTCAATTGTATTAAAAAAATAATATTCAACATTTCTTGTCGTAATTTATTTTAATAGGCCCTCTACCCTGTGTTCTCATTTGAAATGCTTTGCTTGTTTGCTATGTTTTACCCTGTATGTACTTAGTCTGTGACACTGAAAAGCTCTTCTGCAAATCAATGTAGTTTATATTGTTACAGAATGTGTCCCGAGCCTCATAAAATTCTTTAAATTGCTTTCAGTATTTAAATTTTCTAAAATAATGTTGAGAAACTAGGGGGCATATTTATACTCTGTTTGCGCCAAATTTGCGTCGTTTTTTTCGACGCAAATTCGGCGCAAAACTAACGCCATATTTATACTTTGGCGTTAGACGCGTCTAGCGCCAAAGTAGGAGGAAAGAGCATCATTTTTTTGCGTGAACGCCTTCCTTGCGTTAATGAGATGCAAGGTAGGCGTTCCCGTCTAAAAAAATGACTGCGACGCAAATGCGTCGTATTTATACTCCCGGGCAAAAATCACGCCCGGGAGTGGGCGGGGCAAAAAACCCTGCATTTGCGCCTCTTTTTAACGCCTGGGTCAGGGCAGGCGTTAAGGGACCTGTGGGCTCAAAATGAGCCCACAGCTGCCCTCCCATGCCCCCAGGGACCCCCCCTGCCACCCTTGCCCACCCCAGGAGGACACCCAAGGATGGAGGGACCCATCCCAGGGACATTCAGGTAAGTTCAGGTAAGTATATATATATTTTTTTTAAATAATTTTTTTGGGCATAGGGGGGCCTGATTTGTGCCCCCCTACATGCCACAATGCCCAATGACCATGCCCAGGGGACAGAAGTCCCCTGGGCATGGCCATTGGGCAAGGGGGCATGACTCCTGTCTTTACTAAGACAGGAGTCATGTAAATGGCGTCTGGGCGTCGTTAAAAATGGCGCAAATCGGGTGGAGGCGATTTTTTGGCGTCAACCTGACTTGCACCATTTTAAGACGCCCTAACGCCATTTTTCCCTACGCCGGCGCTGCCTGGTGTATGTGTTTTTTTTCCATGCACACCAGGCAGCGCCGGTCTGCTAGCGCCGGCTAACGCCATTCAATAAATACGGCGCCCGCAAGGCGCTTCAGAATGGCGTTAGCCGGCGCTAAACTTTTTGATGCTAAACTGCGTTAGCGCAGTTTAGCGTCAAAAAGTATAAATACGTGTCTAGGTATTTCATTGAGGTGTGAAATTATCTTGTTTGGGGCAGGGCTCAAGATTAAAACGTTTGAAGACCATTGGCATAGATCCTCTAATGAGGCTTCATAAATAATTATTTTTGTGTTCTACAAGACTAGAAAGAATACAAGTTGTATTCAGTCTTGAAGACAGCAGCACCATAGCAGCAGCGGCACCTGCCGCATATGTCAAGTGGGGCCTGTGGGGGGAGACGGGGGAAGACGGGGAACACAACTTTTAAAAAGAAAAAAAAGAAAACATTTACCTTGCACTGCCTGTCTGCTGTCTCCTGCCGCCCCACTCCTCTCGTGATGTCCCAGCATTCGCTGAGACACCAGCACAGGCTCCCCAGCAATCTTGGCACTGCTTACATGCTAAATATAGCATGTAAGCAGTGTCAGGATTGGTCTGAGCAGCAGTCACTGCCGTTCAGACACAAGTCTGGGGTCTGTGCTGTTTCTCCAGCCCAGCTGTGTATGCAGCCAGGTTGGAGAAACCTAAGTGCGCATGTGTGTTTGGTCAACATCAGACAGCTGGCCAAACACACATGTGCATTTAGTGCACTCTCCCCTCCTCCCCCATCCACCTCCCCGTGGCCCAGCCCCACCCCTCACTGCACCTGCTGGCTGAGCCAGCAGATGAAAAATGATGAAAAATAAAATGATAGCAAGCTATTGTTTTTATTTTTTCATCTGCTGGCTCAGCCAGGGGGCGACACCTCCCCTGCCTAGTAGCTTCAGAAAGATGTAACTGGATCTGGCTGACTGGAAGAAGTCATTCAAGTGACTGTTTCTTCATGCTTATATGTTGCTGCAGGCCTGGAATGGTGCAACCGGACACCAGACATTTTGCCAGTGGGCCAGTAGGTTGGCGGGGGCGTTTTACCTGCTTGAAGGAGGCAGGTTTTGTTGGCAGGGATGACAGTCATGTTTCTCACGTGCAGTGCTTCGGTGCTTGAAAAATAAACAAAAGCAAACAAATGATTTTGATGCATGTTTAAAAAACATCTCTTTTTCAAATTGAGTGGCTCCTGCCTCTTGACTGGTCGCCTGGTGCATCTCTGACCTTCAGACTTTAGGGAGGGTGGTGTGGGGAAGAGGGTGAGGAATCTGCTGTTGCTTTCTCAGAGAGTTGAATAGAAATGTGATAAAGGCTCTTCAAAATTCCAAACTGTGTATTTCTTTATGATGTGAGCTTTGTAGCTCAGTTCAGTTCCATTGCATCGATTGGCAATTGTTAGAAGTCAGACAGTCTAATCATGAAAACATTCATGCCCCCACCACCATCCTGATGACGATGTTATTAGCAAACAAAGAAGACGTTATCCTTTGTCACTTATATGTGGCTAAAGAGTTACTATAAATGGAATAAAATGAAGGTTGTTTGCTGTTGCACAGTACACATCCTGAACTAATGTATTTCAAGGTAGTGTCATGTGATGATAAAGGAAAAGGAGGCACTGTGGAAAATGTAATTGCCAAGGATCACACAAAAAGGCCAGGTAGAAGCCAGGATTTATGGAAGTTGCTGTGAGGTTATTTTAGTGAGCTTTTATGGGCATGTTATTTTAGCAATAGGCCTGTCAATTGTGCCCTTTAGCCTAATCATTATTAATTTTAGTTTCTGAGCAGAAGCTTCATTCTGCAGTGATGTTTTATTTTCCTTTATCTTATACAGTTTTAACCTAGGATCTATTTTCATTCATTTAGTAGGACATTCTTGTTCTGTACCCGCTCAAGGCTGTACTCAATACTGTTGTCAGTACAGCGTAGGAACACCACAATCTTTACCAGTTCACAGGAAACATACATATTCTTATGTTAGGACAGTTTTCCCAGAATACCACCTGTTTTATTATAAAACATTCCTCTCCCCCCTATACATTAGAGGGGGAGTTCTAGCCAGAAAATTGCCACTGCATGCTGTCGCTTCACTACAGCTGTCTGCTGAGACTTGATGTCTTTTTCCCCTATATGAGAGAGGACTCTCAGTAGACCAACAGCCTTCCACGCTACTACCATATACAGGTATTGGGATGGTGTCTTCCTAGGGAACCTGAGGGGCGGATTACTGCTAACACTGCTGTGCTCTAGTAGTACCTTAGTGGTGTAGCTAGGAATTCTAACCCATAGCATTCTGACACTATGGTGGGACTTTTTTTTATGTTTCACTTTGCTCACCTCACTGCTATTATTGTTATATTGTATCATCCTAATCAATGCAGTACATGCTATTTTATCTAGAACTCAGTTGATTCAATAAAACGCATTTAACCAATTTCTGCTCCTGTTTGTCTTTGCATTTGTGTGATGAACGTAACTGAGAGAAAAGGCTGAGATCTGTTGCACCACTATTTCATGCGAGCAGCTGCCACAAATCTCCGCCACATTCAGGTACTGGTGAGGTACTACTAGCTGGCCGGAAGAGTTAGTCAGACAGTTGTCACACGGTGTGGAATTGGACTCAGTTCCCCACAACCTGGCGGTGCTGCCACCCGAGTCCAGAAGACTCATTAATTTAATAAGAGCCAAAACGACATGGCGCCACCAATGTTTGGTCAGGCACTGAATTATGGATCTTCCTGAGTATCTCAGTCTCACTATGTGCTAAAGGCACCCCAATACTATATACAGAGATGTTTGTGGTATTGAGGATTTCTTCCTCAGTTCGATAGGTAGCACCTATTTTAGACTGAAGGTTGTTCAAGCTTGAACTTTAAAAGGTGAATCCCCAGTTGGTGTCCTTATCTTTGAACCTCTGCATTTACCACGGAAAACCTGTAGCGGGTGGTAATTGCAGTAAATATGAGGCCCTCCCTCACTAATCATTTATTAAATAATGGCCTTACAGCCCAGGGAGGAGCTGTTACATTTGTGGTTGAGGTTCATCCACCCTATAGAACAGACCTTTTCTACTGCTGAGTCAATTTTGCAGCAATTGATGGAAACACCGATACATTTCATCATTATACATATGCTAATGCACCTGCACAATACAGCGCATACACATACATAGAGATACCTTTATTTTTTCAAGACCACCAGAACTGGCTTGATGGCACCCTACCCCATACAACACTACATGTTATGCTAGGTCCTGGTCCTACCTGGCCTCAATTGGCCACATACACACCAATGTAAATCAATCCTGATGCAGTCACCTTGGAGGTAGCTGAGGTTCGCCGTTTATATATCGAACTTCTAACAATATATAGACTATTAGTACAGTTTGTAATGCAAACTTGAAATACAAACCCAGCACGTGCTGCTCCAGCACTACCGGAAGCAGTCACACCAGGCATTAACCCTAAAACGGTGCATTCAATCATGGGTCAAGTACCCACAAAACGTGAAGAAATTCTGTTTTGCCTAGCTCAGAAAATAAACATGCTGGAAGCTGTGTTTCCCCATATTGGACCCTAAGAGGAACACAGAATTTTCACTGTGTGCTTGCCATTTGGAATGGTTCTTGCAGTGGATAACTGCAACACTTGGGGCATTGTATTTGCCACTCTGCACACTACCGCACATGGTTTATCCACACTTGCCAATCTTCCAGAAGTGTTAAAACCATTTCAAGTTGAATACGGGGCTGCCCCGGCCCTGGATTTGGGGATGAAATTAATAGGCATTTTTGCCACAGTGTCCTCAACAATATTAAGTAACCTCAAAGGGGAAGCAGTAGCACTAGCAGTGCGCATGTGGCTCCGGGATGTTGCTGCACAGGATCAAGAATGCGATCTGCCTAAAATTATTCCTGAAACCTATTCAAGAATAGGTCGGGATAGTTCGGGAGCCACCCATAGCAAACCACAATTACAAGGTAAATCCAATAAGGATTCTACCAAGCAAGCAGCTGAGGGTTCTAAAAAATGTTGAGATAAACAAAAACAAATATTTAAAAAAGACAGGGGAGAATCTCCACAATTGGAGACCCCCTGAGAAACAATATAACTTAAGAAATAGGGAATAATATGAAAACTCCTGATAGATATCAATATACTGATACACATCAATCTTGTTCCTTTCAGGTGTCACTGGATAAACGTAGTGAGAGAGATGGGCAATCAGAACAATGAACAGAATACGTGAAACTGAAAAAAGATTCACAGCACTCAGCAGAAGTTTCAGTTAAAAAAGAAGAGAAACTTCCACAACAAAAACCCCAATTCAAAAGGAAGACGGTGGCAGCTATTTCTGCACAAAATGCCATGCAAGATGAGAGTTTTATTGAAGAACAGGAACCTGGGCACTGGCTCTGCTAGACAGGGCTACAAAGGTTACAAGCTTTTGCTAAAATCTTCTAGCGTATCTGGAAGTGAAAGCAACTGACAACTTCACAGAATTCCAGACTGCGGACATGAGCGCCTCCCCCCCAATAGGGTGTATAAAATGAAAATACATTTAAAGGGAGACATTGAGAGCACAAGTAATATAAGATTCTGGGAATGACTGACTGGCATTTATGACATTTTATTGGCCGAAAAAGATTGGCAAGCAAAATTTCTCCGTGAAGTCCTGCGGGTGGGGGGGCACGAGGTCATTAAGCCTTACTTCTCGCCCCTGGTTCCAGTAGCATTAATAGAGTCATACTTATTTGATTGGGCATTGGCACAGGCCACCCGCAGTCTACAGCAATCATGTAGGGTGGGATAAAGATTCTCCATACCTTATAATACCAATTAGGTCTCAACCACAGCCTCAACTCAATATCCTATTAAGCATGAGGCTAAAACAAAGTACCAGATTGTGATTGAGCTCTGAGTCTCTCCAAAGAACAAACCTCTATTTCCCATTGCAGCACCCGACCATTCATATAGAATAGTCTTAGATTATAGACATTTAACCAGTCATCCACGACCATTTGATATCCAAAATGCACATAGTACAGCACTCATCAATCACATAGTGTGCAAAAAATAGAAAACATTGTTGGATATTTCCAGCAGCTTCTTCTGCAAGGCTGTCACAAAGGCCAGTGTTCCGTACGCTAAGACATTACATCCACGTTGGATCCACTGGGCTACGTCTCTGACAGCCACTGATGTTCACCATATTCTCAACCCAAAATTACAAACTCAAGAATTGCTTCAATACGAAATGGAATATCCAATCCCAGCAAACACTTTGCCAGTTGATCAATATCAAACAGATCTTTACACTGATGGATCAGCCCAACCAGCAATAGGCACTAAACAAAAAAACACTCCGCCGCTTGCGTGACTGTGAGCGACTACTTGAAAAATGGGAAATTCCATCCACAAAACACATATAGGCAGATCTTAGGGGACTGCACTGCAGAAATAGCAGAACTCGAGGCTCTGGTCATGGCACTGGAGCACAAGGATGCAGAACTACTAATGTTAATATTCTATAATTCATACTACTGTGTCCAGTTATTCAATGAAAATCTGCATTACTGGTGTCAGAATGGCTTCAGAGGTTCAAAAGGCAACACCACCAAACACAGGTTGCTGTGGGGGAAAATAGCGGAACTGAAGGAAACACTACCCAATGCCCATGTAGTTCATACACTGGGACATCAACGTGTCGGAGTACACATTGCCAGCAATACCTTGGCTGATGAGGCGGCCAAGTCAGCAGTAGCTAGGGCTTCTGTGACTGCAATAATTAATTCACCGATGAGGTTGGATGATGAAACACTTGCATCTGTGAAAGCTTTGGCTGATGGCAAGCCGGTATAGAGGGCATACCCTGGCAAATTTTCCTACTGCATAACTAGCCTAAATATTGCCCTAGTAACAATACCAGGGGTGGGTGATCATGTGATCCCAAACCAAGATCAAAGATCTGAGTTGATAAAAGCGCCACATGAGGGAGTAGAAGCTACTATTTCTTTACTTCAAAAATGCTATTGGTGGCTAGGTCTATATAAACAGACAAAACAATATGTCCTTTGCTGTGGCATTTGTTAGCAAATAAAAAGGGTTCACCGTAAAACGCTCACTGCAGACACCCCTTCTAATTTCAAACAAACCACTACAAATGTGTGTACCTGGACCAGTCCGGTTCCCTGCCACCTGATGGTGCATTCAAATTTATTCTAGTCACTGTAGAATCATGCTCCACATTTCTGTGTGAATGGCCACAATGATCAGCAGACGCTCAAACTGTTATTAAAGATTTGCAAGTCTTTATCTGTACATATGCAGTTGCAGCTTTCCACTTGGACCAGCACCCTGCTTTTGCCTCAAGGACATTCAGGGACACCATGACTTTGTTAGGGGTCCAAATACATTTCTCGTCCCCCTACCATCCTGAGGGTAACAGTGAGGTGGAGCAGAAGAATCAAGACTTAAAGCAATCCTTAACAGCAAGAGTATTAGCCACGGGTCATAGTTGGCTTGGTCACCTATATAAAGCCCAGAGAGCACTTAATAATCTGCCCAGACGATCCTTGAGAGGGCACACCCCATATGAGGTGCTGTTTGGGACACAAATGTATGTTCCAGATTTTGATGTCTCTGGCATGGAGACGGCAGACACACCCTTTGACATAAATGAATGTGTCACTGTCTTGCAATATAAAATACAGTTCTGTGATGAAAACATGTCTGCCTGTGCCACCTCCGTTAGACTAAGGGATGCACCAATAACATCTACCAGTTGGATTCCAAAAGTTGGGGATCTAGTACAAGAAAAGATTGCTGTGAAAAAGAAGATTGGTACATTATATTGTGCACCAGTTTCAGCCCTGGGAATACACGGTATCAGAAATTTTATTCTACCACTGCTTCCTGGATCAAAGGAAAAATTGATTTTTTCCATCAATAATGTCAAGCTACACCTTATGGCCGATTCTTCACAGCAGACCTAGTGGACCCCTGGACAGTTACCGAATCCCTCTCACTACAGACCGGGATGTTCCTATAGAGGTTTTGAGCAGCAATGCTGACACTTTCCCGAGCTTGGGGAGGGTGGAAAATTATCTTCCATTAGTACAACTATCTTCATCTGCGACAAGAAATTACCAAGCTAAAGAGCGCTATTACTCAGATGCAACTCAAAGGGATGGCATTGTTTACCATGAACCACCAAAGGAGACTTTCTTTTAGTCTTCCACTTCCTAACACGGTTCCAGCTTTTGCACTAACTGCTTCTGGATATTTTGCCAATCAAGATGATTCCTTTTTTGACTCACCCACTTCTTCTGCAAAACATCGTCAAGAGCACGCACGCTGATAAATTGGCTTAAACAAAACTCTCTCATTCATCCATAGAACTATCTGTGGCTTTTATTAACTGTACTTGCCTTTTTTCTATGAATTAAGTTTGTCATAATCTTTTTCTAATGGATACATGTTCATTACCTTCCTGAACGCTCTGCAGTCAAACTGATGGATGAGGGTCCAAAAAAAAACACATTTTTCTTCACATAAGGTCCAACGAGGCTTGTCCCTAGTGAACATTTTAGCTATACCGGTTCCCAATGGGACTGCTTTGGATAAAGTATCTTTTGATATATTAATTCTGACGGAAGTTCTGCAAATATCATATGTTTTTAAACTTTCTTTAAATGATGTAATAATACCTGGGGTTGTTTCTGATGACTGGAATGTAAAAACTGGTGTTTCTATGTTATCTGTATTAGAGTGCTTTATTGTATTTGAAAGTGAATACATTTATCAAGCAAAAGAAATGTGTGGTTATCTTTTCTGTTATAATTATTATGGACATCATTTCATTTATAGAGCAAGTACCCGAACAACTATTTTTAATTATACACAATGGGAACATTGTTCTACCCCACCAGTGGGGAGTTCTAAAACATATATGGATAAGTGTACATATTTTCTAGGCATAAAGTTAAAGATGATTTCTCCTATTACTTTAAATTGTCCTCAATGGAAATGCACAATGTATTGTTGACTGATACAACATTGATTTATTCTGATTCCTTTGTTTCCTGGTTGGTTATAGAAGGCTATGAGTATTGGATGAGGTTGATTGACTTGAAGAGTGGGGAACTAAACATTGGCAAATACATGGAAGCTTTATTTAGAGTATGCCTGATATCTTTACAAATTATATTTTTAAATAACATAGTGAAGCCGACAAATTGTTTAAACTTGGAGAAAGTTAAAGAATTAAAGGTGCCCAGTATCCCCACTCCTGCAAAATTTTACAAATGGCAAAAATACATTAATGCAACAGAATAACAGCTCGATGATTGGATCCAAAATGGAACTTTCAACACAACACTTTCACGTCCTGGTGGGTGGTTATTGTGGCCAGTGTACACAAATGGTTGCCATGTGCATTTTGTAAACATTACCAGGTTTTTAGAGCAAACAGACCATAACATTGTTATGTGCCATCAGAACATTTGGGTATTGTGACAACATACAGTGTAGGAAAGCTTTGCCAGCAACGGTTAAAACGTTTCTCAGTAGATGCTGTAAAAGAACACCTTAGTCTCCTGTCCATTAACACAGACTTACCAGACTTTCTGTTAGGTCCCAGAAGACAATGTAAAAATTGCTTCCTATGTGCAATTTTTAATGACATTTTGAAACTTTCACTACAAGAAGCCGCTGCCCGGTTCAGGCAAATAGATAAAGAAAACTTTCAGAAAGCATTAACGTTGTAGATAAGAGGATTAACACCTTGTCCGACCACATATACATTCCTAATAACATAGGGGGTCATTCTGACCTCGGCGGTAAAAGGCTCTTACCGCCGGTCAGAAGACCGCCATTCTACCGCCGCGGCCGCGGTAAACCGCCAAGGTCATTCTGACCCACAACTGCCAAGCCGCCAAAAACCCGACATCCACGGAAGGCCGCCTCATCAGCGGGCAGCGATAAACTGGAGCTGACCAAACCTCCACCGCCACGCCAATACAAACATGCCCATGCCATTACGACCCACGAATCCACGCGGCGGTCATTCAACCGCGGTATTCCATTGGCGGTACACACCGCCGCGGTCAAAATACACACCCAGCTCCAAAACACAGCCACATTGGACAATTTGAAATACACACACCTGATACACATACAAACACCACCCCCACACATCCAACCAACTATAAAACACACACCCACATCACCCACAAACCCCCACTAGTTGGAAATCGGAGAGAAGGCGATAGAGAGAGAGAGAGAGCGAGCACAGCAATCGAAAACCCCAACACACACAGGAACCCAACATCATCAACCACACCACATCTACGCACACATCACCACACACCACCACTCACATTACCACAAACACCACCCCACACCTCATCCACACCACCCCATGGCACCCCAAAGACACCCCCGGTTTTCGGACCAAGAACTCAGGGTCATGGTGGAGGAAATTATAAGGGTAGAGCCCCAGCTCTTCGGCACTCAGGTGCAACACACCACAATAGCCAGGAAGGCGGAGCTATGGCAGAGGATCGTCGACAGGGTCAACGCTGTGGGACAGCATCCCAGAAACCGGGAAGACATCAGAAAGTGCTGGAACGACCTACGGGGGAAGGTACGGTCGATGGTTTCAAGACACAACATCGCTGTGCAGAAGACAGGCGGCGGACCACCACCCACTCCTCCCGAATTCACAGCATGGGAGCAAGAGGTCTTAAACATCCTGCATCCTGCGGGCCTCGCTGGAGTAGGCGGAGGAATGGACTCTGGTAAGTCTAGTCTCAACTACTCCCCCCCCCAACCACCAGCATGCCAACCCACACCCCCACCCTCACCCCCAACCCCCCAGCACACATCCTCCCTGCCAATGTCTCACCAGCACAACCCACCCAACCCAAAACCAAACCCTGAATGCCAACACAAACCATGGACACCCATCACCTATGCATGACCACTGCACATACCCATCCCCCCCACAAACCACCCTCACAACTCCTGCCACAAGGGAATGCCAGCACTGGGGGACAAGGGCACCCACAAATCGCACGCCATGGAACACACAGAAGCAATAACCATACTCGTTCACCCCTGCAGGGCCCGAATGCCAACACACCGGCCAGGAGGGTCCAGATATGTCCATCCCACCCCCAGTGAGGACAGCAGCTCTGTCGACCTAGAACCTGACGACCAGCCCGGACCATCGGGGACCTCTGGACAGTCGGTTCCCCACACACAGACACAGGCCACAGCAGACCTAACCCCCTCTGGGAATATCAGCACAGCTCCCACCCAGCGGGCCCATGCCTCTGTCTCCAGGACAGGTCAATCAGCGGTGTGTCCGCCACTACAGGGCACCCAGGCTGACCCAACACCCCAACAACAACAGGAACCTGGGGGCAGTGGTAGTGGGCACACTGTCCAGGGGACAGAGGCCCGGGGAAACAGGGCAACTGGGAGGGCTGCAGTGCGACAGGGGGGGGAGGACAGGCCCAGGGAACCGACTCTCCAAGAGGCTCTCACCACCATCATGGGAGCATACCACCGCTCCCAGGAGATGATGGCGACGTTACTGGCCAGGTTCCAGGAGATCCAGGCACAGCAGGAGGAACGGTACATGGGGTACAGAGAGGAGCTCAGGAACATCGTCCTGGCCCTAAACCTAATAGTCACCACATTGCGGGACCATGTGGCACCCCAAAGGGCCCCTGTCACCAGCCCGGACCAGGAGCAGCCTACCACCTCCGCCGGCGCAAGTGGACAGGAGGCCCCCACACAACGACGGGCCACCAGAACCCCACCTCCTGCTGAAGATCAACCACCCCGCAAGAGGAACCTGAGATCTCAAAGGAAGACAGAGTAGGATGACAAGACCCCCGCCAGCCTAAGATCCCCCCGGATGTCATTCCACTGTCCCACATCATCACCCTGTCCAACCTTGAACTGCCCCTGCTCCATCCTTCCACAGGCATATGGACAATGCACCTGTGCGACCGAGAACTGGACTCTGCCATGGACATCACTCCACCCCCACCCATCACCGTTTTACTATCATTGACCTATATGTAGCACTTTAAATAAATCACTAATTGCACTTAAAACACTCAGGAGTCTGCTTGTATTCTTAACAAATGTATTACACTTAACGGTTCAAAATTGTTCAGTTACATTGTGATGACAACATACCAATGTCACTGTGCTTTACTCCATGGGCGAACAAACCAGAAGTCACGCAGTGGGTCATACAGCTCTGAAAAGGCAAGGGAAAGTCACAATTCAGTTGAAAGGAACTGGGGGGAAACACAGAAAGTAGAGATGCAGGGGGCCAGAAGTAAATGTAAAATGGCGTGGGGGATTCTTACCTGGGTGCTACTGAAAATACTGTTGTATGACTGTGTCCCTGTTGTCCGTGTCGTCCCCGTCGTCTTCCTCCTCTTCACTCTCCACAGGCTCCACAGCTGCTACAACACCACCATCTGGACCATCCTCCTACAGGAAAGGCACCTGGCGTCGCAATGCAAGATTGTGAAGCATACAGCAGGCCACGATGATCTGGCACACCTTCTTGGGTGAGTACATTAGTGATCCCCCTGTCATATGCAGGCACCTAAACCTGGCCTTCAGGAGGCCGAAGGTCCTTTCTATGATCCTCCTAGATCGCTCATGGGCCTCATTGTACCGTTCCTCTGCCCTGGTCTGGGGATTCCTCACTGGGGTCAGTAGCCACAGCAGGTTGGGGTAACCAGAGTCACCTATTAGCCACACACGGTGTCTCTGTAGCTGTTCCATCACATAAGGGATGCTGCTATTTCGCATAACATACGCGTCATGCACTGACCCAGGGAACTTGGCATTTACATGGGAGATGTACTGGTCAGCCAAACAGACCACCTGGACATTCATCGAATGGTAACTTTTCCTGTTTCTGTACACCTGCTCATCGTCTTTTGGGGGTACTAAGGCCACATGGGTCCCATCAATGGCACCAATGATGTTGGGGATATGTCCAAGGGCATAGAAGTCACCCTTCACAGTGGCCAAATCACCCTCCTCAGGGAAAATAATGTAGCTCCGCATGTATTTCGTCAGGGCAGACAACACTCTGGACAAAATCTTAGAAAACATAGGCTGAGACATCCCTGATGACATGGCCACTGTTGTCTGAAAAGACCCACTTGCCAAAAAATGGAGGACTGACAGAACCTGCACCAGAGGGGGAATTCCTGTGGGTTGGTGGATGGGGGACATCAGTGCTGGCTCCAGCTGGGCACACAGTTCATGTATAGTGGCTCGGTCAAGTCGGTATCGAAGTATTATATGACGTTCCTCCATTGTCGACAGGTCCACCAGCGGTCGGTACACGGGAGGATTCATCCTTCTCCTCGCAAGTCCCAGCGGACGGTGCCTAGGAAGGACAACATGGAGCACAGAGTCAAGCAACCCACAGGTACGTAACTACAGCTTGCACAGTACACGATTCTCAATGCATTGAATGGCTTGTATGAGTGGCAATGCAAGGCCTAGGCCTGTGTGACGCAGTAGAAATTAAACCATGTGGGCCCTTGAAATGGAGGCTGCCTGACCTGAGAAGTGTGACAGTGGGATGTGAGGTCAATGCGCTGGCGTGACACACCGTGGCGGTCGAAGACCGCGGCGCAAAGCCGCATTGGTTAACATCGAACCCAATGGGTTTCACGAGCCAATGACTAGCTGCGCCGGCGGTCGCGGAACGCACCGCGGCGGTACGCACAGCCGCGGGCGTGACCGCCATTTTCTATCTGGTTAATCACTCGAGACCTGATCATCCACAGGAGAGGACCTATACTGCAAGTGCTGCTGTGACCTCGGTCTGGGAGATACAATGGCTGCTGCGACTGGGAAAAGGGCCCCTGCCTTCACTACAGAAGAGTTGGAGAAACTTGTGGATGGGGTCCTGCCCCAGTATGCGCGACTCTACGGTCCTCCAGACCAACAGGTAAGTACACTGTGTGCACGTTGAATGGGCTATGCCTGGGTTGTGTATGGTGGATGTAAGATGGTGGGGTGGGGAGACAATGACGAGTGCAAGGCACGACAGATGAGAGCATGTGCCACATGGCAAGGTTGGGGAGGGGGGGTCAATCGCATCTATAATGCGGAAAATTGATGATATTTCAATTTTCACCCTGTACATGTCAAATAGGTCAGCGCCCATCAGAAAGTCGACATTTGGCGTGCCATCGCCAAGGAAGTCCGGAACCTGGGGGTCCACAACAGACGGGGCACCCACTGCCGCAAGAGGTGGGAGGACATCCGCCGTGGGACCAGGAAGACCTCCGAGTCACTGCTGGGGATGGCCTCCCAACCTAGGAGGGGTGCCAGTCGTACCCTGACCCCCCTGATGTCCCGGATCCTGGCGGTGGCCTACCCCGATTTGGATGGGCGCGTGAGGACATCACAGCAGACACAAGGGGGTGAGTACCAGCACATTCAGCTATCTTTACGTGCAGTGGAGGTGCCTGGGTGGGGGAAGAGGGCTGTGGGTGACATTAGGCCAGGGCGCTTTCTGCAGTGTAGTCCTCTCCTTTAGCCATGTCCCTGTGCCCCGCCCCCCACCTCTGTAGGGTGACAAGTACAGCTATCCATGGTCCTGCATCACCCATGTGCGCGTTTGTTGTCCCTAGACCTGTTGGCCTAGTCACAAGTACTGAGTAGTGTACCCCGATTGCGCGGCTTAGTGCATGAGGCTCCTGTGTCTGTCCTCTCCGCCAACGGTGTTGACAATGCATGCACTCAACCTGTTTTTATGTCTCCCCCCACCCTTTTTCTTTATGTTCTTGTGCATGTGTGCATTAGCATCATCAGGCGGAGGAGAATTGGCACCGGAGCACGAGGGAGCTGCAACTCACAAGGCCCCGGTGGGCCATGGCACAGACACCGAGGCCACCAGTGATACGGAGGGCGAGGGGAGCTTCACAACGGGGAGCCGTGGTGACACCAGCGACACCGACACGTCCTCGGATGGGAGCTCCCTAGCGGTGGCGGCAACATCCGTGCCCCCCGCCTCTACAGGTACAGCCGCGACCCCGCGCACCAGCTCCGCCCTCCCAGCAGCCCCTCAGCCTTCGCTCCGTGCCTGCTGGCCCAAGAAGGCGGGCGTCTCCTTCGCCCCAGGCACCTCAGGCCCTGCCCCTGTTACCCCTGCTGCCCTCAGTGAGGAGGTCATTGACCTCCTACAGACCATCATTGTTGGGCAGTCTACCCTTTTGAATGCCATCCAGGGGGTAGAGAGGGAGGTGCATCGTAGCAATGCATACCTGGAGGGCATTCATTCGGGTCAGGCTGCCCATCAACGATCGTTCAATGCTCTGGCCTCAGCACTGACGGCAGCCATTGTCCCTGTTTCCAGCCTCCCTCTTCTAACTGCCTCCAGCCTGTCTCTGTCTCCTGTTCCTCTGCCTATCCCACCCACACCATCAGACCAGCCTGCACACACCTCAACACCCAAGGGCAGCTCATCCAGACATAAGCACCACAGATCACACAGACATTCACCCAAGCAACACCCAGATGCAGACATGCCAACAGCCACTACCACCTCTGTGTCCCCCACCTCCTCGTCTCCCTCCTCCGTCCCTGTGACGTCTCTACTCACACCTGCATGCACACCACCAACAGCCAGTACTTCCATCACCAGCACACCCTCCAGTACAGTCCGCACACGTGCAGTCACCACCCCCACTGCCATTTACACGTCCCCTGTATCCTCTCCCACTGTGTCTGTCACCCCCTCTTCCAAGACACACAAACGCAGGCAGCCACCCACCCAACAGCCAACCACCTCACGACAGCCTCCAGCCCATGCACCTTCACCCAAGGACAGCACACCTGACTCTCCTACAACCACCTCCTCTTCCTCCACTCCCATAACCACCACACCTACCCTTAACCCTGGTCCTAAAAAAGTTTACCTCTCCACTCTTGACCTCTTTCCCTCACCTGACCCCCCCCTCCATCTGCTAAGAGTCCCAAGAGCGCCTCAGCCACCACCAGCCCGGCTTCAAGGGTCACCGTAGTGCATGGCTTTTGGAGTCCCCCCTTTGCCAGCAGTGATACATCGGTCAGCAGCAAGGGGACAGCCAGCCCCCCCCCCTGGAAAGAGGACCCGTAAAGTAAGGGGCCGCCGCGGGACGACTGACACGGCTGCCCCCAAGGACCAAAGTTCTGCCACTTCACCTGCCACAACATCCAGGGGAGGCAAGGGCCAGAGAGCCACATCGAAGGAGGGCAAGGGCAGCAGGGCGGAGAAGTCAGCCAGCAGGAGCGAGGACCAGGAGGGACCCACAAGCCCCATCCCGGGTGTGAGGGAGGACACCCAAGGGCCCAGCACACCGTCACCGAAGGGTTCAGCAACTGCACGGTCGGAGCAGGGAGTCGTGGCCAGGTCTGACTCCCTTGACTTACAGAACAAGCACCGCTGAACAGGGCCCCGCCGTGCAGACAGGCACCGCTGAACAGGGCCCCGCCGTGCAGAAAGGCACCACTGAACAGGGCCTCGCCGTGCAGACAGGCACCGCTGAACAGGGCCCCGCCGTCCAGAAAGGCACCGCTGAACAGGGCCCCGCCGTGCAGACAGGCACCGCTGAACAGGGCCCCGCCGTCCAGAAAGGCACCGCTGAACAGGGCCCGCCGTGCAGAAAGGCACCGCTGAACAGGGCCCCGCCGTGCAGACAGGCACCGCTGAACAGGGCCCCGCCGTCCAGAAAGGCACCGCTGAACAGGGCCCCACCGTGCAGAAAGGCACCGCTGTACAGAGCACCGCCGGGAGGAGCACCGCTGAACAGGGGCCCTTCATCTCAAGCACCGCTGCGCTGGGCCCTTCATCTCAAGCACCGCTCCGCTGGGCCCCTTCCTGTCAAGCACCGCTCCGCTGGGCCCCGCCGTCTCAAGCACCGCTCCGCTGGGCCCCGCCGTCTCAAGCACCGCTCCGATGGGCCCTTCATCTCAAGCACCGCTCCGCTGGGCCCCTTCCTGTCAAGCACCGCTCCGCTGGGCCCCGCCGTCTCAAGCACCGCTCCGCTGGGCCCTTCCTGTCAAGCACCGCTCCACTGGGCCCCTTCCTGTCAAGCACCGCTCCGCTGGGCCCCGCCGTCTCAAGCACCGCTCCGCTGGGCCCTTCCTGTCAAGCACCGCTCCGCTGGGCCCCTTCCTGTCAAGCACTGCTCCGCTGGGCCCCGCCGTCTCAAGCACCGCTCCGCTGGACCCTTCATCTCAAGCACCGCTCCGCTGGGCCCCTTCCTGTCAAGCACCGCTCCGCTGGGCCCCGCCGTCTCAAGCACCGCTCCACTGGGCCCTTCCTGTCAAGCACCGCTCCGCTGGGCCCTTCCTGTCAAGCACCGCTCCGCTGGGCCCTTCCTGTCAAGCACCGCTCCGCTGGGCCCCTTCCTGTCAAGCACCGCTCCGCTGGGCCCTGCCGTCTCAAGCACCGCTCCGCTGGGCCCTTCATCTCAAGCACCGCTCCGCTGGGCCCCTTCCTGTCAAGCACCGCTCCGCTGGGCCCCGCCGTCTCAAGCACCGCTCCGCTGGGCCCTTCCTGTCAAGCACCGCTCCGCTGGGCCCCGCCGTCTCAAGCACCGCTCCGCTGGGCCCTTCCTGTCAAGCACCGCTCCGCTGGGCCCCGCCGTCTCAAGCACCGCTCCGCTGGGCCCTTCCTGTCAAGCACCGCTCCGCTGGGCCCCTTCCTGTCAAGCACCGCTCCGCTGGGCCCCTTCCTGTCAAGCACCGCTCCGCTGGGCCCCGCCGTCTCAAGCACCGCTCCCCTGGGCCCCACCGTCTCAAGCACCGCTCCGCTGGGCCACGCCGTCTCAAGCACCGCTGGCCCAATGACAGTGCCGGTTCTGTGTCGTGCTGATGTTCACGCTGCACTCGGGCCACCCTGCGTCCTCCATTGCCTGTGGAGACTGTTATCCACTTGAGAGACTGTGGCTTTGCACTCCCCAGGATATGACAGTGGGCAAGCCACCCACTGTAGAGACTTGAGAGACTGAGGCTTTGCACTCCTCAGGATTGAACAGTGGGCATGGTAGCCCCTTCTTGGATCTGGCGTCGTGGACTCATGTGGCTGTGGTGCCCCTCCTTCCCTTCCCCCTGAGGTGCCTGTAGTTTTATCATCTGATGCCCCTGCAGTGTTCTCTCCAACGGACTCAGGTCTCCTGTGTGGGCTTTGCCCATGTGTTGATACACTTTGGCCCACGGACATTTGCAATTTCAGTGACTGTGCTGGACTTATTGCCTCTATTTATCGGTTACGCAATGTTTACACTTGGATTTTTTTGTTTCATTTTCCTATTTTACCATGACTTCAATGAACCTATTTTTTACATAAATTTAGTTTCTCACTTTAATTCTATCTTTTCGTTATTCCGGGGGGTTTGGGTGGGGTCACTTTGACTTGGTGCTCTGCATTGGTGTGTAGATAGTTGGGGGGTGGGTGTAATGCGTATGTGTGTGCCCGTAACCCTTCCTCCTCCCCCCCTCCCCTGTGTCGTAGGTGCGGTACTCACCGTTGTCGTCTGCGCCGGAGTTCGTACTCGTGGTAGATGAGCAGGTAGACGAGAGCAGGTAGGATGTTCAATTCGGGCTCGATGCTGTCCTCCATCCTCGTGGAGTGTATAGAGGTGAGCGTTTTCCCGTTCGTAGTCTGTTTCCGCTGTGTTTTTATCGGCGGGGCTCCCGCCCAGGATAAGGTGGCGGGTTGGTGAGTTGTGATAGGGTGGGCGGTACATTGTCTGCCGCCTGCCTGTTGGCGGTGACCGCCGCGCTGTTTGTGTGTCCCGCCGTGGCGGTCGGAGTGTTATAGTGGCGGGCTCTGTTGGCGGTTCCCGCCAGGGTCAGAATTCCATTTTTTGGACCGCCAGCCTGTTGGCGGGTTGGCTGCCGCTTTATCACCGACCGCCAGGGTCAGAATGACCCCCATAATTTCTTCTGAAGTTGATATTACGCAAACTGACATGTCACCTTTACAACATGAAACACAATAAGGAGTACACTGTTACAACATGGACAGAGTCAACTTAGGTCCATTATACAGTTAGGATGGACACTACAGACATTGAAAAACAGTTGCGTTCCATGGCAATATGTCAGGACTAAGGACCTGTTTGCCACATTTACCTTGATGCAACAACAACAAATAATGGCTAAGAAGCTACTAATCTTATGCAGAACATAAAAAAATTAGAAAAGTTGCCTTTTACTGTTTGCGAAATACCATCTGCTGTCTGGCTAATTCATGGTTTATTAATCTGGCTGTTTCAACACTTCAATTCACATCACATCCTGCTTGAAACACATTTCTGTAGGCAGATATGAAAGGCTGGGACATAGTTACATTCATGAGGTGTGGAGGATACCCTTTGCATACAAAGGCTTCAGTGGCATGAAAGAGGTCATTGTCAGTGGTACCGAATGCAAGACTTCTGTGAACCATTAATGGTTTGTAAACATCTTTCCCTGCATGGAGCTTGTAACACTTCTGCAGCGAATCTGGCCTGTTGTTTCAAGGGAGTTCCTGTCCCCTGAATTTGACCAGTGTTCCAGGTGCTCAGAAATGGAAGTTATGTACTTCTAAACAGCGAGAGCTGCTGTGGAATGTGAGCCAGAATTGACTACGCAGTTTTGGTACCCCAAATTGTCATTTCTTGTGGTAACATCCTTTTACCCCTATGCAGCAGATGAAAGTAGCAGACATATGGCCTCACACTGCTACTTCTAATATAAATTTTGACAAGCTGAGCAGAATAAAAGCTCTATTGTTTCAGAAATAATTAGTGCTGACATCTGCATGCAAGACCTACTCGCTCCAAGTAGCAAGGTCATCTGCAAAAATACAGTCCCTTTTAAATATAAACTTTCTGAGACACTTTGGTGAGCTTATGAGACAAGTATTTATTGTGTCCAATGCTGCTGGGATTGTACACTTCTTTAAGGCTGTTGATTCTGGGTTCTTCAGCACCTTTTCATCTATATTTGGCATTATACCTTCAGCCAAACACTCAATATTTTCAGACATTTTGGGGGGATTCCCAATTACTTTGGCCTTAAAAAGGTGGCATTTTACTGTTGCTGTTTTTCATTCACAATGGTTGTCCCATCACAACAAAGAGGACTGATGGTGCTTTCACTGGCGCAACTGTGTTGTGAACGCATGATTCAGTATTTCAGAGCACCACTCCTTGAAGACCTTGAGTGCAACTGGTCTCTATCATTTAGTCAGGTGTTGGACATTGTGCAGCCCATGTTTTGTTGCCTTTTGTGCCTCTTTCATTGTGCATTACAACTATGTCTTTCTATGCGGCGCTTACTTTCGCTGGATGTTGATCTGTTGATATTGTCGATGAGGGCTCCTTACCAGACATGTGCGTTGAGGGTGCATTTGCCATTGGAAGCTTCCTGGGTACTTAAACATCTGCCACTACTTGGAATTCTGTCACCTCGGCTGGAGCTGAGGTCTTGGAACACAGGTGCTCTTTGGTTTTCCTTAGCACAGATTTTGTTACATTAACATCTGCCAAAGTTGGAACTTTCCGTGATTCAATTGTCCTGGATGTAATAGGTACTTTTCAAAATGACAATGACTTCTAAATACAATATTCATCTCTTAAATACAAAATAGTTCTGTTTTAAATTGATCATTTTAATTTGGCCACTTTGATATGGTATGCTTACCAACTAGGACATTTTTATATTTGCTTCATTTTCTGTGTAGTATTGATTACGTTTTTCTCTACACTTTGAACCAACAAGGTGAGGGTGTTGTAAGGTTATTTTAGTGAGCTTTTAGGGGCACGTTATTTTAGCAATAGGCCTGCTGCTTGTGCCCTTTAACCTAATAATAATTAATTTTAATTTCTGAGCAGAAGCTTCATTCTGCATGATGTTTTATTTTCCTCTATCTCATACACTTTTAGCCTAGGAACTGTTTTCATTCTTTTAGTTGGAGATTCTCGTTCTGTATCCTGCATAAGGCTGTACTCTATATTGTTGTCAGTACAAAGTAGGAACACCACAATCTTTGCCACTTCACAGGAAACATACGTATTCTTATGTTAGGACAGCTTTCTTATCTTTCACTTTCCATGTCACCGCATTGCTATTATTATGTTTTATCATCCTAATCTCTGTAGTACAATCTATTTTATCTACAACGCAGTTGATTCAATAAAACACAATGAACCAATTTCTGCTTCAGTTTGTCTTTGCATGTGTAAAACGAATATAACTGAGAGAAAAGGCTGAGATTGGTTGCACCACGATTTCCCTGAGAAATCAGAAGGTCATGTGTACGGCTGCCACAAATCACAGGCACTTTCAGGTACTGGTGAAGTACTGCAAGCTGGCCAGAAGGGTTAGGCCAAAAGTTGTCACATAGTGTGCAATTGGACTCAGTTCCCCACAACCTGTTGGTGTTGCTGATCGAATTGAGCAGTCTCATTAGTATAATGAGAGCCAACACAACAACGTTTTTTTTGCAAACCATCCCCTACATGGTTATCTCATTCTCGCTTCCATTTTAGATCAAGCCTTAATGCTTTGTGTTTAGCTATTTGAGGAGCTAAAGGAGTGCACTGTTGTTAGAAAAGGGGTCTCTAGTTGGCAGAGGTATTCACCATTGTCCAAATAGGGACCACAATCCTAGTCAGGGTAAGTCACACACAATCCAAATCGTCCTGTGCCTACCCTCTAGCAGCTTGGCACTGATCAGTCAGGCTTAACTTAGAAGGCAATGTGTAAAGTATTTGTGCAGTAATTCATACAGTAACATAGTGAAAACACCACAAAAATACACCACACAGGTTAAGAAAAATAAATGATATTTATCTGGTTAAATTAAGGTCAAAACGATAAAGATTCAGTCAGCACAAGTTGAGATATCACTTTTGCAAGATTTAAAAGAGTCTTAAATCTTAGAAATCAACAGTTGTCTCTCGGTTTCACAAGGTACCCGGTTTGCGTAAAAAATAACATGCACGGAGACGGCAGAGGAGGAGATGCGTGGAAAAGTAGGGTGTGCGTTGGATTTTCTGATGCAACACAGATGATGCCTTGTTTCTTTCCACAATGCAAGGGGCTTTCCCGTCAATTTCCGGTGTGCAGTCTTGGTTCCTCACTGCAATGCGGGGATCTTTTTGGTGCCCAGGGACGATGCATGGAATCCTGGGCATGCGGGACGAAGTCACAGTCGTTGCTTCGACCCGGTATGGCGACGCGTCACAGTTTCTGTCACACGGCAGGTGCTGCGTCGATTCTTCACTTGAGAAGTCGGGCTGCCTCATTCCGGTTCGGTTGTGCGTCGAATTGGTAGGGCTGTGCATCGAATTTCCGTCCGCAAGGCAGGCGCTGAGTTGAATCTTCACTCAGGAAGTCGGACTGCCTCGTTCCGGTTCAGCTGTGCGGTGACTTTCTCATCCCAAGGGAGGCTGTGTGTTGATTTTCGGTGCACAAGGAGTTTCCTGAAGAGGTGAAGTCTTTTTGGCCCTGGGACTTCAGAAAACAGGAGGCAAGCTCAATCCAAGCCCTTGGAGAGCACTTCTTAGCAAAGTCTGAGGGTAGCAAGGCAGCAGAGCAACAGCTGTGCTGCAGTCCTTCTCAGCAAAGCAATCCAGGTGGGTCCTTTGGGCAGCCAGGCAGTTCCTCTTGACAGGTTGCAGGTTCAGGTCCGGAAGTGTCTGAGTTGGTGGGGTCAGAGCACAGCTGGGCTGCAGTCCTTCTCACCAAAGCAATCCAGGTGGGTCCTTTGGGCAGCCAGGTAGTTCCTCTTGACAGGTTGCAGGTTCAGGTCCGGAAGTGTCTGAGTTGGTGGGGTCCGAGACCCCGTTTATATACCCAAAGATGCCTTTGAAGTGGGGGAGACTTCAAAGAGTGGTTTTGAAGTGCACAAGTTCCCCTTTCAGCACAGGTCTGTCTGCCAGGGTCGCAGTAGGGGGTTTGGCAGTCCATTGTGTGAGGGCAGGCCACTAGCCTTTGTAATGTAAGTATCAGACCCTGCACCCTTTCAGCCCAGGAAGACCCATTTAGTATGCAGATGAGTGAAGGTGTGAGTGAGTATCCTGTGTTTGTGGTTGTCTGGGTGAAATGCACAACCAGCCAGGATTTGATTGGAGACAGGCTATAAGGCACAGATGGATTTCAAGTGCAGAGAAATGCTCACTTTCTAAAAGTGGCATTTCTAAAATAGTAATATAAAATCCAACCTCATCAATGAGCAGGATTTTCTACTACCATTCTGGCCATAATAAATATGACCTGGTTACCCCTTTCTGATCAGAATCTACCACTCAAACAGTGTATGAGGGCAACCCTAATGCCATCCTATGAAAGGAGCAGGCCTCACAGGAGTGGAATTTTTTTTTAGGAGTTTTCCACTACCACGACATATGTAACACACATGTACGTGTCCTGCCTCTTGCCTACATAGCATCCTGCCCCATGGGTTACCTAGGGCCTACCTTAGGAGTGACATATGTAGAAAAAGAGGAGCTTAAGGCTTGGCAAGTACTCTTAAATGCCAAGGCGAAGTGACAGTGAAACTGCACACACAGGCCTTGCAATGGCAGGCCTGAGACATGGTTAAGTGGCTTCATATGTGGGAGACACAACCGGTGCTGCAGGCTGACTAGTAGCATTCAATTTACAGGCCCTAGGCACATGTAGTGCACTTGACTAGGGACTTACAATTAAATCAAATATGCCATTTGGGTATGAGCAAACGTTACCATGTTTTTAGGGAGAGAGCACATGCACTTTAGCAATGATTAGCAGTGGTAAAGTGTCCAGAGTACTAAAGCCAGCAAAAATGAGGTCAGAAAACGAAGAGGAGGAAGGCACAATGTTTGGGGGTGGCCCTGCAGAGAGATTATTTCCAACAATTGTGTTAAATACTTCACGGCTATGCATGTACAGTAGTGCTCATGAAAGCGGGTTTTAGAGTGCTGAGGAGGACAAGGGAGTTAGCATCAAATCCACATCTACCATTCTGTGAATCCCATTTGGGTAGACAAAGAGGACCAGGAATCGATATTGAAGTTTAGTAAAATTATTTCAAATTAGTCATCACTCCAATATATGAGCATATCAAAATCAGATTGTAGAGGTAGAAAATCAAAATTGGCAAGCTGAAACACAGAAACAAGTTAATTCTTTTCAGTATAAGGCATTTACAATTACAGTCACAACAATGCAAAAACTAAGGAATAAGAATTGACATTCCTTCTAGTCAGTAAGAATAAAATTAAGTACATGTAGCTAGGCTCTAGACTAAATAGAACTGGATTCAGGGGTCTCGGGGCAGAGCAAGGTAGATATCAGCACTGTAAAGACTTCAGTAGAAGTCTTCAGAAAATAAAGAAGCCATTGTTGGCATGAAACTATGCACTGTGAGGACAACGGTGTTAAGAGGTCTGCAACTTTCTGAGTCTAAAAGAATTCTCCAGTTGTGAACACTAAACTAATGTGGAAAGTTCCAGGAACTTGTCATCGGAAAGCCAATTATTTCTCCACCTCATGGAGCACACTTGCAACATGGAGCGATTCTCCCATACCACTGGACACTAAAAACAGGTTGACCGTGAGTTTCTTCTTCCCAGATAGACAATAAATAGGAGGCACATCAAATTCTCCAGTCACTGCCAATGTCTTTTTGCTCGGCCTTTATATCTTTAATACACTATGGCCCTCATTATGACATTGGCGGTAAATCCCACTTACCGCCATGCTGACTGCCGCCAACATACCGCCACCGCAGCGGATATCCGTTCACCATATTCTGACACACACAAACACCAATCTGTTACTATTCAGCTACAGACACAATTCCGCCACACCAAGGGTCAGTGATAAACTGGCGGTATCAAATCCCACACCATTATGCCAACAGAACTACGCCCACCACATTATGACCCACAAATCACCACGGCGGACATTCAACGGCGGTAAACCATTGGCGGTAAATACCTCCACGCTGAAACTAAACACACTCAAACAAAACAGCACCACATTGGACAATTCAAACTACACACACGTGACACCCATACACACACCACACCCAAACATCCACACCACTATAAAACACACACCCACATCACCCACATCCCTTTACAAATACAAATAATTGCCACCAGAGAGAGACAGCAAGACCACTCACACAACCAGAGCCACATACCACCATCACCTATACACCACCCACGCACCTCACAACACACACCCCAACACATCATCCTACACACCCTCACCCACACTACTCACACAACACCCATGGCACCATTTCACTTCCCCCTTTTCTTCTTAGCACTGCAATAAACACACTTTGAAAAAATACAAGTATGGAGTATGTTAAATGATTTAAGTATGCATTCGTTTGACAAGGTTCAAACACTGCAATTCAACTGTACAGTAATGTGCACATAGGATAGACCTGAAGTTGGCTGCAGTGAACACACCAAGAGCGATAGTGGGGCACCAACATCTGCAAAAAGAGTTTCCAAATGGTACAGTCAGTGGGCATAGAAGTGGGAAATCACAGCCTGCCAGTGAAAATCACCAATAATAAAGGACAATGAAATGTGAAGTACCACTGTCTTACCTGTGTGTCATTGGAAATATTGGCGAATCACTGCAGTTCTGTTGGGCTCATCCTCATCCTCTGCCTCCTCATCTTCACTGTCCACAGGGTCCACTGCTGGCACACGGCAATCTCCAGCCTCTTCCTCCTGCAGAAAAGGCACACGGCGTCTCAAGGCAAGGTAATGCAACATGCAGCATGCGGCGATTATCTGGCAGACCTTCTTGGGTGAGTAGCACAGGGATCCACCTGTTAGATGGATGCACCAAAACCTGGCCTTCAGGATGCCAAATACCCTTTCAATGATTCTTCTGGTTCGCCCATGTGCCTCATTGTAACGTTCCTCTGCCCTTGTCCTGGGATTCCTCACAGGGGTCAGGAGCCATGATAGGTTGGGTAACCAGAGTCACCTGCAAATATCGAGGGACAACATTTAGCCACACACTATCCCTTATGACCCACATCATACATATACACAAACATCCACTGGGTGGGAGCCAGGGCTCCCTTATTAGCCACACACGGTGCCTCTGTAGTTGGGCCATCAAATTTGGGATGCTGCTATTCCTCAGGATAAAGGCATCATGTACAGACCCAGGAAATTTTGCATTGACGTGGGAGATGTACTGGTCCGCCAGGCACACCACCTGCACATTCATTAAATGAAAACTTTTTCGATTTCTGTAGACCTGTTCATTTTGCCAGGGGGGGGACAAATGCAATATGTGTTCCATCAATCGCCCCAATTATGTTGGGGATATGTCCTATTGCATAGAAGTCAGCCTTCACTGTGGCCAAATCATCCACTTAGGGGAAAACAATGTAGCTGCACTCGTGTTTAATCAGGGCAGACATCACTCTGGTCAGCACTATTGAGAACATTGGCTGTGACATTCCTGCTGCCAAGCCCACTGTCACTTGGAAAGAACAAGTTGCCAGAAAATGGAACACTGATCGGAATTGTACAAGAGGGGGGATCTTAGTGGGGTGACGGATAGCAGATATCAGGTCAGGCTACAATTGGGCACACAGCTCCGTGATTGTGGCCCTGTCAAGTCTGTAGGTGAGGATAATGTGCCTGTCCTCCATTGTTGCCAAGTCTACCAAGGGTCTGTACTTGGGTGTATGTCTACATCTCCTATTCATCCGCAGTGGTTGCAATTTAGGGGGCAAAAGAGTGAGGAGGTGGTCACAACAGTACAATGCATGATGTAATTGTGAAAAGTATTTGTTGCATTTGTCCAGATTGTACAATTGTGAACTGTGACGCAGTTGTAATCCATGGCCTGCCCCACCTCAAATGGCGTCCGCCTGTCCTGTGTGGATGGACAGGTGGAAGTGAGGTAATTCCGCTGACGTTGTGCACCGTTGTGGGAGGCGGTCGTGAGATGCCGTGCAACGCCTCATTGGATATGATTGGCCCCTATAGGGTACAGTGGCCAATGGTGATGTACCCCGCAGACCTTTATCTTATCAAGACCAAAATAATCGGCTTGATGGCACCCTACCACATACAGTATTACACGTTAGGTTAGGTCCTCTGAAAAATGATGCCCGACTTGGCCTTTACTGGCCACATTTACACTGCACCCTGATGCAGCAACCTTAGCAGTAGCTCAATCAATCAGTACACTTGTAGAACTCGCTACACACCCGTGAGAGTCTCAAGGCACTGAGGGGAGGAAGGGGTGCTGCTACTGCTCGAACAGCCAGGTTTCGAGAAGCCTCCTGAATGTCAGCAGGTATTTGGTCTGTTGTAGGAGCAATGGGAGGGTGTTCCAGGTCTTGGCGGCGAGGTGGGAGAAGGATCTGCCTCCGGTGGTTGCTCTTCGGATCTGAGGGACGGTGGCGAGGGCGAGGTCGGTTGAGCGGAGCTGGCGGTTAGGGGTGTAGAAGGTAAGTCATCTGTTGAGATAGGCTGGACCGGTGTTGTGGAGTGCCTTGTGTACGTGGGTGAGGAGCTTGAAGGTTATCCTTTTGTTGATGGGGAGCCAGTGTAGGTCTCACAGGTGGGGAGTGATGTGGCTGTGGTGGGGTACGTCGAAGATCAGGCGTGCAGAGGCGTTTTGTATAAATTGCAGTCGTTAGAGGAGTTTGTCCGGGGCTCCTGCGTAGAGGGCGTTTCCGTAGTCAAGTCTGCTGCTGACGAGGGCCTGGGTGACTGTTCTTGTTTCTGTGGGGATGCACCTGTAGATCTTGCAGAGGGTGTTGAAGCAGGAGGAGGAGATGGTGTTGACTTGCTTGGTCATGGACAGTGTTGAGTTGAGGATGACGCCCAGGTTTTGTGCGTGGTCGGTGGTGTCGGGGCTGCTCCCAGTGCGGTCGGCCACCAGGAGTAGTCCCAGGCTGAGGGGTTGGTGCCGAGGATCAGGACCTCCGTCTTATCCGAGTTCAGCTTCAGTCTGCTGTTCTTCATCAATTCAGTGACGGCCTTTGTTCCTTCATGGAGGTTGGATTTGGCGGTGAGGGGGTCCATGGTGAGGGAGAGGATCAGTTGGGTGTCGTCCGCGTAGGAGATGATGTTGAGGTTGTGCAGCCGGGCGACGTGGGCGAGCAGGACATGTAGACGTTGAATAGTGTTGGGCTGAGGGACAATCCTTGGGGTACGCTGCAGATGATCTTGGATGCTTCAGATCGGAATGGGGAGAGGCGGACGCTCTGGGTTCTGCCGGAGAGGAAGGAGGTGGTCCATTCCAGAGCTTTGTCCCGGATCCCTGCATTGTGGAGGCGTGCACGTAGGGTGCGGTGGCAGATGGTGTTGAAGGTGGCAGAGAGGTCCGGGAGGATGAGGGTCGCTGTTTCACCATTGTCTAGCAGGGCCCTGATGTCATTGGTGGTGCCGATGAGGGCCGTTTCGGTACTGTGGTTGCTGCGGAACCCTGACTGGGATGGGTTCAGGATGTTGTTCTCTTTGAGGTAGTGGGTCAGTTGTCTGTTGACGATCTTCTTGAAAACCTTAGCCGGGAATGGGAGCAGGGAGATGGGATGGAAATTCTTGAGGTCTCTCGGGTCCGCCTTGGGTTTCTTGAGTAGGGCGTTGATCTCTGCGTGCTTCCAGCTCTCAGGGAAGGTCGCGGTTTCGAAGGAGATGTTGATGACTTTGCGGAGGTGGGGTGCGATGGTGGCGCTGGCTTTGTTGAAGATGTGGAGCGGGCATAGGTCTGACGGAGAGCCAGAGTGGATAGTGCTCATGGTTTTGATGGTGTCGTCTACATTCACGTTGGCCCAGGCGAGCAGGGGGTCATAGTCGATGGTAGGTGGAGAGTCTGAGGAGTCGGTGGTTGTCAGGGTGGTCTGGTTGTTAAAGCTGTCATGGATGTCTGTGATCTTGTGGTGGAAGAAGGTGGCGAGGAAGTCACACAGGTCTTACGACGGTGGGATGTTGTTGGAGCTGGGGTTGGAGAGTTCCTTCACCATTTTGAAGAGCTCCTTGCTGTTGTGTGCGTTGTTGTCAAGGTGGTCTTTGTAGGAGGTTCTCTTGGCAGATCTGATGAGGTGATGGTGTTTGCGGATGGCGTCCTTGAAGGCTGCATAGCTGTCCGGTGTCTGTTCACGGAGCCATTTCTTCTCCAGCTTCTGGCAGATTTGCTTGGAGGCTTGGAGGTCTGAGGTGAACCAGCTGGCTGTCTTGCTGGCGCCTCTGTTGGAGGGTTTCTTGAGTGGGGTGAGGGTGTTGGTGCAGTCGTCGATCCAGGGTCTGAGGTTGCAGGCTGCAACGTCGGGTCGGTGGGTTCGGCGGGCAGTTTTCGGGCGAGGCCAGTGTTCAGCTGGTCTCTGCTGACTTTGCTACAGCTGCAGCGGGGGATCTGTTGGGTGCGGTGGTGCAATGCGGGTTTCTGGAATATGAAGTGGATGCAGCGGTGGTCGGTCCAGGGGAGTTCAGTGGTGTGGCGGAAGATTACGTGGGAGCTTGCGGAGATGACGGGGTCCAGCTTGTGGCCGGCGGAGTGGGTTGGTGTTGTGACGAGCTGTCTGAGTCCGGGGGTGGCGAGGTTGTCGATTAGGGTGGTGGAATTGGTGTCATCGTTGTTCTCAAGGTGAAAGTTGAGGTCTCCGAGGAGGATGTAGTCTGCAGAGGCCAGGGCGGGCCTGCTGACGAAGTCTGCGATGGAGTCGCAGAACTGAGCCCGTGGTCCGGGGGGTCTGTAGAAGAGAGTTCCTCTGAGGGTGGTGTTGGGGTTGGTGTGGATCTCGAAGTGCAGGTGTTTGGGGGTGCTGAGGGTGTCGTCTGTGCAGGTCGTGACCCTGATGGTGTTCTTGTGGACGATGGCAATTCCGCCTCCGACTCTGTTGGTGCGGTCCCTGCAGGTAATCTTGTAGCCGTCCGGAATGGATGTGGCGATGTCTGGGGCCGGGGAGGCGTTCATCCAGGTCTCCGTCAGGAAGGCAATGTCCAGGGCCGAGGTATCGAGCAGGTCCCAGAGTTCAACGGCGTGTTTGTGTGCGGAGCAGATGTTCAGTAGGATACATCGGAGGTGGTTGCAATCTGTCTCGGCGGGTGGTTTGGCGGTTTAGAGGCTGGTGAAGCTGCAGTTCCGGCAGGTGAAGGGTCCTTGGGTGTGCTTCGGGCGGCCAGGAAGCAGGTGTGTGATCGTCCGGTGTTGAGTGCGAGGAGGGTGCTGGCGGTGTAGTGGGGTTGGTCGTCATGGTGGTCGCGGGGACCAGGGGTCCTGGCACTGGCCGATGTCCAGACACGGACGGACACAGGCGGGGTTGCCGTTGGCGCGCCTTTGGCGCGTCAGCAGCACGCCCGCTACACGGATCCGCCCACATAAGAGGAGGTGGTAGGGAGGGGCAACTGGGAGGCGGGAGCGGGGTGGCAAATGGGTGAGCAGGGGGCAGGGATGCAGGGACGCAGCGGTGGGAAAAACGGGAGAGGAAGGCAGAAGGTAAAACAGGGCACAGAGCATCAGGAGGGGAAAAACAGACGAGATAATAGAGTACCAATGCAGGTGACGGCAGGTGGTGCTGTTGCGGCAGCGTGGGGAGTGACCTGCCTGAGAGCAGGGTCAAGGGTTGCTCCTTTCACCACGCAGCAGGTGCCATATAAGGGGAGGTGGGAGGGAGGGGCAGCTGGGAGGTGGGGTGGGCGAGCAGGGGGACAGGGACGCAGGGACGCAGCGGCGGGAAAAACAGGAGAGGAAGGCAGAAGGCAAAACAGGGCACAGAGAATCAGGAGGGGAAAAACAGATGAAATAATACAGTACCAATGCAGGTCACGGCAGTTGGTGCTGTTGCGGCAGCGTGGGGAGCGACCTGCCTGAAAGCAGGGTCAAGGGTCTGGTTGAGCTGAGGTTCTCCGTTTATATAAAGAGCTTACTGCCAGAAATGTGCCTGTTCTATTAAGAAGGTTTTTTTCTACTGCTGTTCCAACAGGCACATTTCTGGCAGACCATTGTAAGATTTAATCCATTAAAGTACAGGTACAGCTAGAGCAGCATAGCGTAAGTATTAGCGTAAATGTTACCCATCAGAGAACAGATACAAATCAGATAGGAGCAGTGTAAGCTTTGCTTCCTCACAGAACAGGCATGACAGTATCAAATCAAGTCTCTCTCTTTCAGAAAGCAGATAGTGTAATCTTTCATTTCTGGCAAAACAGACTAAGCAGGCAGACTAGAACAAGATATCATCAGTCACAGAGCATCCACAGTTAATGTATGAGTGGCATGTACATTACAGACAGATCTCTGGAGTGCGTGCCTAACTCACAGAAAAGAATAGGAGGATGAGTGAGTGAAAGAGGGTGGGCCCAATCTAGAGGCATTTAATTATACACTCTGTACCACCAGCCTTCACGCAGGCAGAGGCAGAAATTCTAACATTTTTGTAAGTGTCCTCAGCAGGCCTAATCAGCTGGTAGTTAGCTTCCTCGCATGTACCTTCAAGGTAGCCTTTTTGTCGAGCCATAACCCCAGATGTCTTACAGCTGTTTTGGGTGCGGGGTGACTACCTAATAGTTCTAGTCAATGCAGCATGGACAACGATTGAAATAACTAATCTCCATTACGCTTCTGACAGCAGGCTGACATCCATTCTGCTACATCATTCAAGCAGGAATTAAGCTATCAGAGTCTGCATCCGATTCCGAGGTAAGAGATAATCTATGTGTCATCTGCATATGACACGTATCGTGAGACCATGTGGCTGAACAATCTCAGCCAGGAGATGGACATACAAATTAAATAATGTAGGGCTCAGTGAGGAACTCCACACGTCAATATTATTCTCTTCTCAACCATCCACTTCCCTTACTCTGTCTCACATACCATCGTGTTTCACATTTTATACACGTTTTAATTCACTCGCCCATTTCTGTCCATCCTCTGATACCCTTCCTTTCACATACCGCCTAGTTTCACCTTCCTGTCACACCTTTCCCTCAAATACAATTTTTCTGCTGCAGACAGTCCTCTTACCATCCTATTTTCAGTCACAAGCACTCACGTCCCTACCTTTCAGTGAAGTGCTCCTCTCACTAATACATGCACGTCATTCATTCATTCATTCCAAATCCTCCTTTCCATCTCAAATCCCACTTACTTGCCTTTCTCACATCCTTAACCTCCCTTACACTGCCCCTCATTTGCTCATATAATTCTCCTCCCACCTCCTGTTTCTCAGGAACACTTTCACTGTTTCTCTGTCTACACAGACACACAGAACAGATGTGGTTTTTATGGTTCCTATCACAACTTTGAATATTGAGTGATCATTTTTGAAAATTACGCTGGCGAAAACAGACCTGTGTTCAACAGTTTGGGAATACCATTTAGAGACCCTGCTGATATGGTGTGAAGAGAAATTCCTATGTCGGATTGTATACTTCAATCCGACGTAGGATTTAAAATTAAAAAAAATTGGGTAATTTCTTCTTGGAGTTTCTTCTTGGAGTTTCTTTAGATTTTTGGTTTTCCATGCACTGAGAAGTAGTTGTTACTAAATAGGTTACTAGTAGGTGATTTTTCTCTAGAGCAGACCGGCCACAACCTAAGTAAATGTGCTCTAAGCAGACACACGTGCCAAACCCTTCACAATGGTTTTGAATGTGTGTGCATCAGCCTCTGTGCAATCCCATCCTCAGTGGCTCACCTGTTCAAAATGTTGAGGGCCGCCAGTGTACAGGGCTGGTCTTACAAATTTTGCCAGGGCTGCGTTTGGTTTACAATCTGGCCCTTGCAGGCTATTCTTCAGAGCTTTCCCCAGTGCTTAGTTTCTAAAAGAATAAGTACCAATTTTTTCTCAGAAGCCCACAAGTATGTCTGTCAAATGCTGTGGCTGCTGACGACCAAGGCTGTACAAATTTGATTCAGTCTCATTTGTCATAACGTTTTTTATTGAGCATCCATCAAACAAAAAAGAAAAACAAAACAGCTTGCATATCAGAAAATAACAAACACATATCATTATTACAACACAATGTAAATACCCACAGAACAAGCCCTCTAAGACCATAAGAATAACATAAATATCATCCCAAGAAAAAAGATTACAGAACAAAGCCGGAAGATATCCACCCAATGGAGTATTCAGTAAATAGCTCCCAACGTTTCCAACCAGATAGTGAGAGGTGATCAAATTCTACCCCCCCACCACCACACTTCTGCTTCTAATGTCCCTTACTACTGTAAAGATTTAATTCAATGTTATAGATTGCCAGAAATGAGGCTCTTAGAATCTTGAATGTGGTTTTCTTGTAGTAGCTGGGTTCAACATTTTTGAGAAAACAGCCCTTAGCCTCGCTACCTAAACCTAGTTCATATATTGTTGGGGTTTCCACAGGGCCAATTCCCCTAGACTCTCCCATAATTAATATCCCTATATGTTGTGACATACAAGCCCAGTAATCTAATGTAAGGTTGGGAACTGACCCTCCTCCCCACATCTTGGGAGAACCATAAATTTAGCCACCCTCCTTGCACTCCTATAAGACCACAAGAAGCTAAAGCATGCATCTTCCAATGTAGTAAATCATCCCTTGTTATTTTCAAAAGGGACAGCTCTAAAGATATAAAGTACTTTTGTCAAAACCGTCATTTTTAAAACACTGCATCTACCCAAGAGTGAAAGATGAAAATGATTGAGTCTAGCCATCTTCCATTTAATACCTCCCAACAACCTCCCAACAATGATACCATGTTCGGCTCAACAAAATCATCCATGGTTGGAGTGATCTTGAGTCCCAAATACACAGCCTCTGCCACTTCTCGCTAATCTCCGCATAGGGTTTCCCTGGGACATAATACCTGTGTCTTTTGCTCATTGAGATTATAACCTGAATGGGCATGTAACTGTTTAGCCATTTGTTCCATTGCGGGAAGGGCTGTTGAAGGATCAGCTGATACTACTGCCACATCCTCCACATATGCCACCACCTTATTTTCCACTTGATTCACAACAAATAAGCCCTCATTATGACATTGGTGGAAAATCCTGCTTACCGCCACGCTGACATCTGCCAACCTACCGCCACCACGGCAGACATCCGCTCACTATATTATGACACACACACACCGATCCGTCAGTATACAGCCGCAGACACAAGTCTGCCACATCAAAGGTCAGTGATAAACTGGCGTTATCCAAACCCACACGTTAAGCCAACAGAACAACACCCACAACATTATGACCCACGAATCACCACGGTGGACATTCAACAGTGGTAAAACATTGGCGGTACATCCCGCCGCGTTTAAAATACACACACATGTACAGAACACCACCACATTGGACAACTCAAACTACACACACCTGACACCCATACACACTCCACACCCACACACTCACACCACTACAAAACACACACCCACATTACCCACAACCCTTTACGAATACAAACCATTGGCATGAGAGAGACACCACGACCACAGACAAGACCAGAGCCACACAACACCATCACCTATACCCCACCTACGCACCTTACATCACACACCACATCACCCTACACACCCTCACCCACACTACTCACACAAAACCCATGGCACCATAAAGACACCCCTGATTCTCAGAGGAGGAGCCAAGGGTCATGGTGGAGGAAATCATCCGGTTAGAGCCACAGCTATTCGGAGCACAGGTGCAGCTGATATCCATTGCTAGGAAGATGGAGCTATGGCGGAGGATCGTGAACAGGGCCAATGCTGTGGGACAGCACCCCAGAACAAGTGATGACATCAGGAAGAGGTGGAACGACCTACAGGGGAAGGTGCGTTCCATTGCAGCAAGATGCCAACTAGCTGTACAGAGGACTGGCGGTGGACCCCCACCTCCTCCCCCACAACTAACAACATGGGAGGAGCAAGTATTGGCAATCATGCATCCTGAGGGCCTGGGCGGAGTAGCAGGAGGACTGGACTCTAGTAAGTCAACTCACTATTTCTATCACTCTCCTACCTGCATGCCATCACATACCCTCTTCCTCACCCTCACTCCCATCACTCCACCACCTCCCACACACCCTACCATCACATATCACTCATCCCAGTGCAAAGCCCTGCATGCTGTACCAGTGCATGGACACCACTCTGAGATCTGCATGGACACCTATCACTAAAGCATGCACATTAGAGAGAATCAGCTAGCCCACCACATACCAACTCACACAAGTGAAAGCTGCCAGGGCAAATACAACAAAAGAGGGCAACCCACTGATGCACAATATGTCATACACAGAAACAATAACACTGCATTCACATCCCCACAGGTACCCCAGCCAATGTCAGTGGAGAAGAGGAGCCAGCACTATCCAGTCCCCCCACAGAAGAGGCCCACAGTGATGACAGTGACTCTAGACGCCTGGATCTGGATGACCAACCTGGCCCATCAGGGACCTCTGGACAGTTGGTAACCAAGCCACAGTCACACAACACCACAGAGCCTCCCCCTCAGGAAACACAACCACAGCACCCACCTATCGTACACATACCTCTGTCCCCAGGACACATCAATCAGCAGTGTGTCCACCACTACAGGGACCTCAGGGCACACTTCGCACCAAGAAAATCAGGGACCTGGGGTCAGTGGGCACACAGTTCAGGGGACAGAGGCACAGGACTACAGGAAAACTGGGGGGACTGCTGTCCACCAGGGGGAGGACAGGCCCAGGGAACAGACTTTCCAGGAGGCACTCACTGAGATCCTGGGAGCATACCAACATTCCCAGGATACACTGGGCCAGATCCTGGACAACATGCAGGAGAACAGGCGGCTGCAGGAGGGACAGTACCAGGGGATCAGGGAGGACTTGCAGGCCATTAACACCACCCTGGTCTCCATTGCAGGGGTGCTGGCAGACATGGCCAACATTATGAGGGAGGCAGCCTCACAACAGTGGGCTCCTTCCAATAGCCAGACATCTGAACTGCCTTCCACCTCCGCTGCCGCTAGTGGACAGGAAGCCCCGCCACAGGACCAACAGGCCACCAGCACCCCCTCCCCCTGCAGAAGGTGAACCACCCCGAAAACCTTCCCTGCGATCCAGGCAGAAGCCAGAGACTATTGCTAAGCCCCCCCATGAGGAAATGAGGCTCTCCTGATTGTCACCCGTGTGTCCCAATCTGTCACCCTGTCCATCTGGAACTGCAATTGCTCCCCTTCCTATGTCCCCTTGAACAATGCACCTGTGATGCAAATATACTGGAACTATACCCTGGACTTTCCTCCATCATCACCCAAGCCCAATGCACTTGCCTCTCAACTTCTTAGCACTTAAATAAACATCCTTTCAAAAAATACAAGTATGGAGTATGTCAAATGATTTAAGTATGTATTCGTTTAACAAGGTTCAAACATTGCAAATAAACTGTACAGTAATGTGCATATAGGATAGACCTGTAGTTGGCTGCAGTGAACACACCAGGAGCGATAGTGGGGCAGCAACATCTGCAAAAAGAGTGTCCAAAGGGTACAGTGAGTAGGCATAGAAGTGGGAAATCACAGCCTGCCAATGACAATGTGAAACAAACAAATGACAATGAAATGTGAAGTTACACTGTCTTACCTGTGTGTCATTGGAAGTATTGTCGAATCACTGCAGCTCCGTTGTCCTCATCCTCTGACTCCTCATCCTCACTGTCCACAGGGTCCACTGCTGCCACACGCCATCTCCAGACTCCTCCTCCAGCAGAAAAGGCACATGGCGTCTCAAGGCAAGGTTATGCAACATGCAGCATGCCACGATTATCTGGCAGACCTTCTTGGGTGAGTAGCACAGGGTTCCACCTGTCAGATGGAGCCACCGGAATATGGCCTTCTGGAGGCCAAAGGAACATTCAATAATCCTTCTTGTTCACCCATGTGCATCATTGTAACATTCCTCTACCCTTGTCCTGGGATTCTCACAGGGGTTAGGAGCCACAATAGGTTTGGGTAACCTGAGTCACCTGCAAATATTGAGGGGCAACATTTAGCCACACACTATCCCTTATGGCCAACCTGTACCCATATACCAACATCCACTGGGTGGGAACCAGGGCTCACCCATTAGCCACACCCTGTGCCTCTGCAGTTGGGCCATCACATTTGGGATGCTGCTATTTCTCAGGATAAAGACATCATGCACAGACCCAGGATACTTAGCACTGTCGTGGGAGATGTACTGGTCTGCCAGGCACACCATCTGGACATTTATTGAGTAAAACTCTTTTGATTTCTGAACACCTGTTCATTTTGCCGTGGGGGAACAAATGCAACATGGGTGCCATCAATTGCCCTAATGATGTTGGGGATATGTCCCATTGCACAGAAGTCAGCCTTCACTGTGGCCAAATCCTCCACCTGGGGGAAAACAATGTAGCTGCACATGTGTTTAATCAGGGCATCCAGCACTCTTGTCAGCACTACAGTGAACATTGGCTGTGACATTCCTGCTGCCAAGTCCACGGTCACTTGGAAAGAACCAGTTGCCAAGAAATGGAGCAGAGATAGGACTTGCACAAGTGGGGGGAACCCAGTGGGGTGATGAATAGCAGATATCAGGTTAGGCTCCAATTGGGCACACAGCTCAGTGATTGTGGCCCTTTCAATTCTTTAGGTGAGGATAATGTGCCTGTCCTCCATTGTTGCCAAGTCCACCAGTGATCTGTACACAGGGGTAGGTCTCCATCTCCTATTCATCCACAGCGGTAGCAATCTATGTGGCAAAAGAGTGTGGAGCGGTCACAAACTGTACATTGTAGCCACAACAGTATAATGCATGAAGTTAATTTGAAATGTATAAGTGGCATCTGTCCTCTATTTACAATTGTGAACTGTGAAGCAGTTATAATACAGGGCCTGCCCCCCACACAATGGCATCAGTCTGTCCTATGTGGAGGGACAGATGGAAGTGATGTAATTCCGCTGACGTTCTGCGCCATTGCGTGAGGCGGTCGAGAACCGCCGTGCAAAGCCTCATTGGATAATATTGGGCCATATGGGGTACAGTGGCCAATGGTGATGTACGTCGGCGGTGACGGTATGCACTGCCACGGACGTCACCGCCATTTCCTATTTGTTCACTCACTTGCTGCCTGACCTTCAACAGGAGAGGACATACACTGCATGTGCTGCTGTGACCTGTGTCTAAAACCTACAATGGGATGTGTGACTGGGGAAAGGGCCCCTGCCTTCACCTTGGCGGAGCTGGAGAGACTGGTGGATGGCATCCTACCCCAGTACGGACTGCTGTATGGGCCTCCAGACCAACAGGTGACTAAACTGTGAGCACAATGCATGGGGCATGAATGCATCGAGTGGTGTGTGTTAAGGCCTCATGTGGGGGGGCTGGTGAATGTCCCCTAGGTGGAGTGCTGCTTGTGTGCTGGGCCAGGCCTGTGCAAATGGGGATGGGAAGGGGTATGGTGGGCCATGAGTGTAACAGGAAGGACGGTCTGACTAATACCTTTCCCTGTGTGTATTTCCTCTGCAGGTCAGTGCCCATCAAAAGGAGGATAGATGGTGTGCCATCGCCAAGGACGTGGGGACCCTGGGGGTCTACGGCAGGTGGAGCACCCACTGTTGAAAACGGTGGAAGGACCTGAGACGCTGGGCACGGAAGACGGCGGAAACCCAACTGGGGATGGCCTCCCAACGAGGAAGAGGTGCCTGTCGAACCCTGACCCCCCTGATGGCCCGCATGCTGGCGGTGGCCTATCCGGAGCTGGAAGGGCGATTGAGGGCATCAAAGCAGCCACAGGGGGGTGAGTACAGTATTCATCATTACTACTTACACCTGATGGGGTGGTATCTGGGTGGAGGGATGTGTGTCTGTAGGTGCCCCCAGGCCAGGCCTGACATTGCAGAGTAGGTCCCATGTTGGCCAGGGTTCTGATGTGATAGTCCTCCTACCTAGCTTGTAGACATCCACTACTGGGCAGGGCTGTGTGGGTCTCAGGTATGCTGCACTTGGTGGTATGTGTCCCACCCCACGGCCTGGTGAGTAGCATTGTTACTGGTAGTTCATTGCATAGTGCGTAGGCCTGTTCCATGTGTGTGAGGTTGCTGTGTACACCAACGGTGGTGTTGGTACAGCCATTGACCAAGTGTTTCCTTTGTCTCTTCCCCCCCCTTTTTGTTTTGTCATCCTGTCCTTCTGTGCATTAGCATCATCTGGCCGAGGAGCAGAGGCACGGGCGATGGAGGGAGCTGCATCTCACAGGATCCAGGAGGCTGAGTCCACCGTCGCTGAGGGCACCGGTGGGACGGAGGGCAAGGGGAGCACCACGGCGGACACTGGAGGGGACAGTTCGGACACAGAAACCTCCTCCAATGGAAGCACCCTGGTGGTACATCCACCACCTCCTGTATCAGCACTGCCCTCCCAGCAGACCCTCATCAAGTTGCCCGTGCCCGCTCACCCAGGAGGGAGGGCATCTCCTTCGCCCCAGGCACCTCAGGCCGTGCCCCAGTGAGCCCTGTTGCCCTGAGTGAGGAGGCTATTGACCTCCTGAGATCCATCTCTGTCGGGTAGTCAACCATTGTGAATGCCATCCAGGGGCTGGAAGCCCAGATGCAACAGACTAATGCATTTCTGGAGGGCTTTGACCCTGCACAATACCCCCTCCAGAACCAGTGGGTATTTACTGCCACGAGCATGGCGGCCCAGACTGCCATATAACAGACGTGGCAAAACCACCACTGGCGTAACTCCCCCACTGCCAGACTTCCGCCGCCAGGCAGCCTGGTGATGGCGGAGTTACATATTCGACAGGACAGAGCTGCTAGCAGCGCTGACCGCCAGATAATGTACCTGATTCCATCAGCCTTTTCCTGGCGGTTTACCCCGCTAGGGAAAGGCTGGGAGAATGGGTGCCTCGGGGCCTCTGCACTGCCCATGCACATCGTGCATGTCACTGCCCGATTTACGGGCAGTGATATGCGCGACGGGTGCTGGGGCACCCGCCGCACTGCTACATTGCCGCCGGCTCCATGTGGTGCCGGTGTCAATGTACAGGCCCTGCACACTGTTTCAGCCCGCCAGCCCAGCGGAATGATCATTATGTGGCCGGCAGGGTTCTCCACGTGCTGGCAGTCTTTTGTTGACTAAGAGTTAGGATAGGTAGGAACACCTACACCACTCTAACAACACACGTCTACAGCAGAGAACACAGCTCTGGTCATGGACTCACAAAATGTGGTCCTCACTTTCAAAGAGTTGAGGGAGTTGTGTTCAGATAGAAAACTGAAGACAGGTACGGAACCTAACAAGAGTCTGCTCCTAGGCCTCCTGCTCCCGGCTGACTAGGGCAATGCTAGTAGTCAGGAGGGGGAGGAGGAGGAGGAGAATGCAGAATCTTACCCCCAGTGTCAGGATCTAGACACTGAGGAGGGTCAGCAGGGTCCCTTAAAGGACCAGAGAGCCCGCCCCTTTTAAACCCCTCCATCCCAGCTGGGAGCACTACTGGTATTGGGAGGGGAAGTCATACAAGTAGGGCCCGCTTTGTACCCAAAGGGTTGGTTGAGAGGGTGACGAAGAATAGGGACAGATCCTCCTCTGCCACTCTCATGTCTCCTCAGTATCTGAGGGGACACACTTCTCAACTTCAGGTCAGGATTCCCTAGACATGGAGCTCAGGCAACTGAGACTGGAGGAGGCCAAGCTGAGGCTGCAGCAGCTAGCCCCAGATAGGGAGGCCTTGGCAGTGGAAAGAGAGAGGCAAGGTTTGAAGTTAGCACTCCATGGTGGCAGCAGTTTTAGGTTCAGGGAACCTAGAGTCAGGGAGGGCTCCTTTGACTTCTGCAACTTAAACAAGGTGTTCCCTCCCCCACAAGGTAGGGGATGACATTTACAAATGGATCACTGCTTTGGAGAGGGCCTGAACGGTACAGAGGATCCCTCAAAAACAGTGGGTAGCTATTTTGTGGCTCTCCTTCTCTGACAATGGGAGAGACAGACTCCTTACTGCCAGAGAAGATGATGCAGACAATTACTCTGTTCTCAAAATAGCTCTGTTAGATGGGTTTGGTCTACCCACTGAACAATACAGGATAATGTTCAGGGAGACCAAGAAAGAGTCCTGCCAGGATTGGGTAGATTTTGTGGACTGTTCTGTGAAAGCTCTAGAAGCTGGTTGCATGGAAAAAAAGTCAGTGATTATCATGGCTTGTACAACCTAATCTTGAGAGAGCACATTCTGAATAACTGTGTGTCTGGTTTGTTGCATAAGTACCTTGTGGACTCTGATGAAATCAGTCCCCAATAATTGGTAAAGAAGGCAGACAAATGGGCCCGCACCAGGGTGAGTAGGAAAACTAACGCAGGGGGGACCACAAGAAGAAAGATACAGGTAAGCACTAGCAGAAGGGTGGGGACAAAACCACACAGTCTTCATTAGGCCCACAAGATTCCTCTAGGGTGGGGCAAATCCTCTTCCTCCAGGTCAAAAAGCCTTGGTATTATGTTTGCAAAAACAAAGGCCATAGACCAGGAGAAAAGCTCCTGCCCTAAGAAAGGCACCTAGCCAACCATCACTGCCAACCACACTTCTACTTATAGTGCTCCTAGCAATAGCAGAAGGTGTGAGACTACCAACAGTAGTCAGTTTAAGGGTATAGATGGGCTCACTTTAGGGACTTTAGTGGGGTCTGGGTTGGTTAGGGAGACCACTGAAGCAGTGTTAGTCTCAGATGGGGCATTGACTTTGCCACCCTTGCTGCCTGTCCCCTTTACATGGGTATGAACAGGAAGCATCCTCTGATAAATGATGATGATGCTGACGCCTACAGGGACACTGGGGCCAGTGTCACTATGGTAACTGAAAAACCGGTGTCTCCTGAGCAACACATACTTGGTCACCAGTACCAAGTGACTGATGCCCCTAACAACACTGTTTGCCACCCAATGGCAGTTGTTGGTTTCCGCTAGGGGGGGATACTGAGCCTAAAAAAGTTGTAGTGTCCACAGACCTACCTGTAGCCCTGTAGAGTGTCTACTATGGAATGACTTGGAGACTTCAGCTTGGGCTGAAGTGCAATTGGAAAACCATGCAGCAATGCTGGGCATCCCAAGGCATGTTTTGCCCTCATAAGAGTGCAGGCCAAAAAGAACAAAGATCAGGGAAATTTGAAGCCTTGAAAAACGGCCCAAGAACTTCCCAAACCTAAGAGTAGAAAGGGCAAGAAAGTGCCCCCACTCCAGCATCCAGTAAGGATTCATTCCCAGAGGAGGAAGAATCCACTCCCTTGGCAGAACGTACACCAGAGGAGCTACAATCTGACACAGCTGAGCGCTTAGGTGCACGGGGGCCTGACAGGGAGGAGTTCAGTAGGGCACACAAGACTTGCCCCACACTGGAGGACTTGAGACAGCAAGCTGTAACTCAAGAGACAGGGGATGTCAGGGGCACCCACAAGGTGTATTGGGGAGCCATCTCTTTTACTCAGAGCCAAGGGAACCCAAACCGGGTCTACCAGGAGGTTGGTGGTCCCTCTGCACTACGGAGATTTTTTGTTAATCCTAGTACATGACATTCCCCTGGCAGGTCACCTGGGGCAAAGCAAAATTTGTGACAGACTTGTCCCTCACTTTCACTGGTCCATATGTCAGAAGACACAAAGGAGTTTTGTTGCTCCTGCGTCACCTGTCAAGCCAGTGGCAAAACAGGTGGCACCTCAAAAGCCCCCTTAATCTCACTCCCAGTGGTTGGGGTACCCTTTTAAAGGGTTGGGGTGGATATTGTTGCCCCCTCGACCCTCTCACAGCCTCTGGGAACAGGTTTATACTAGTGGTGGTGGACCATGCCACCAGGTACCCAAAAGCTATTCCTCTTAGGACCACTACAGCCCCTGCAGTGGCCAAAGCCCTTTGTGTCAGGTTTTCCTAAAAGGTGGTGTCAGCCAGAGATGCAAACTTCATGTCTGCATACCTAAAAGCAATGTGGAAGGAGTGTGGTGTTACTTATACGTTCACCACCCCTTACCAAACCGAAACCAATGGTTTGGTAGAGAGGTTTAATAAAACTCTCAAAGGCATGATCATGGGACTCTCTGAAAAACTCAGACAGAGATAGCATGTCCTATTGCCATTCCTCCTCTTTGTCTATAGGGAGGTCGCTCAAAAGGGTGTGGGCCACAGACCATTTGAACCTCTGTTTGGGCACCTTGTTAGGGGTCATCTTGTTCTTGTAAGAGAAGGCTGGGAGTAACCGCTCAAGTCTCCCAAGCAAGACATAGTAGACCTTGTACTTGGCTTCAGATCTAGGATGACTGAGTATAGGAAAAAGGCCACTAAAAACCTTCAGCCCAGCCAGGAGCTGCAAAAGCGATGGCATGACCAGAAGGCTGTACTGACTGTATACCAGCCAGGAATGAAAGTGTGGGTCCTCAAGCCTGTGTTTCTCTGAACACTCCAGTGGTCTCCACACACAATAGTGGAGAAAAGGGGTGAGATTTCCTACCTGGTAGACCTACGCACTACCAGAAGCCCCCTCAGGGTGCTTCATGTGAAAGGCCTAAAGCCCTACTATGACAAGGCTGATATGACCTTGCTCATGGCCACTGATGAGGGACAGGAAGAAGAGAGTGACCCTCTCCCAGACCTCTTCTCCCGCACTGCAGCTGATGGCTCAGTTGATGAGGTAGTCCTTGCTGACTGCCTCTCTGACTCACGAAAAGAAGACTGCAGGAATCTCCTGGGACAGTTCTCAGAACTGTTCTCATTGACACCTGATCAAACCACTTGGTGTGAGCACACCATTGACACAGAGGCCAGTTTGCCAATCAAAAGTAAAATGTACAGGCATCCTGCCCATGTCAGAGACTGCATCAAACCTGAGGTTCAGAAAATGCTAGACCTGGGAGCCATTGAGCACTCAGACAGCCCCTTGTCGCAAAGCCTCACTCCCAAAGTGGAAAGAGAGAAATTAGATTTTGTGTTGACTATAGAGGGCTCAACACTGTAACAAAAACAGATGCTCATCATATCCCTATGGCAGATGAGCTAATAGATACACTGGCATCTGTCAAGTATCTGAGCACATTTGATTGGACTGCTGGATATTGGCAGATCAAGTTATCAAATGATGCCAAACCAAAAACAGCATTTTTAACCATTGGGGGGCACAATCACTTTGCAGTGATACCCTTTGGGCTGGAAAATACACCTGCCACATTTCAGAGGGTGGTGAACACAGTCCTCCAAGGATTGGAAGCCTATAGTGCAGTTTATCTTTATGATATAGCTTTCTTTAGCTCCACCTAGGAGGATCACCTGGTCCACCTGTGGAATGTTTTGGTGGCTCTGCAGAAAGCAGGCCTCACTATCAAGGCCTCTAAGTGCCAGATAGGGCAGGGAAAGGTTGTATATCTGGGCCACCTGGTAGGTAGAGGCCAGATTCAACCACTGCAGGGGAAGATACAAACCATTTTGGATTGGACTCCCCCTCCTACCTAGACCCAAGTGAGAGCTGTTTTAGGCTTCCTTGGGTACTACAGGTGGTTCATTCAGAACTATGGCTCCATTGCAGCCTCTCTTAATGACCTCACATCAAAAAAGATGCCTAAAAATGTTTTGTGGACAGCTAGCTGTCAAAAAGCTTTTGAAGATCTTAAACAGGCTATATGCTCTGCCCCTATTTTAAGAAGCCCTGACTACTCCAAGGAGTTCATAGTTCAGACAGATCCGTCTGAGGTATGGGTTGGGCCAGTTTTGTCACAACTTAATACAGAGGGCCGAAACCAACCTGTAGATTTTATAAGCAGAAGGTTGACCCCCAGGGAAAAGCGTTGGTCAGCCATAGGAAAGGGAGGCCTTTGCTGTGGTTTGGGCTTTAAAGAAACTGAGGCCATATTTATTTGCTACTCACTTCCTTGTTCACACAGACCACAAGCCCCTTCCATTGTTAAAACAGATGAAGGGAGAAAATCCCAAACTGTTGAGGTGGTCCACATCCCTACAGCGAATGGACTATACAATGGAATATAGGCCTGGGAGTAACCACTCCAACACAGATGGACCCTCCAGATATTTCCACTTAGACAATGAAGACTCATCTGACAAAGGTTAGCCTCATTGTCCTTCGTTTGCGGGGTTGTGTAGAAAAGTCTCTTTCTGTCATGATTACACCTACTTTTTGTCTGTTGTCAGTATGTTATTGACTGTGTTCACTGGGATCCTGCTAACCAGGATCCCAGTGACTGTGCTCTTTCCCTTTAAACGTGGTTGCTTGGACCACAAACACCCCACATTTGGCATACTGGTGCCCTCTTGTAAGTCCCTAGTATATGGTACCCAGGTACCCAGGGCATTGGGACACCAGGGGTCCCCCATGGGCTGCATTATGTATTATGCCACCCATAGGGAGCCCATGCAAAGTGTTTCTGAAAGCCTGCCATTGCAGCCTGCATGAAAGGGTGCATGCACCCTTTTTACTACAGGTCACTGCAGCAGGTCACTGTAAGTCACCCCTATGTTAGGCCTTCCTAGCCCAGAAGGCAGGGTGCAGGTACCTGTTTATTAGGGCACCCGTGCAGGAGCAGAGGTGCCCCCACAAACTCCAGATCCATTTTCATGGACCTCGTGAGTGCGAGGATGCCATTGTACCCGTGTACTATGTCCAGCTACATAATGGTAACTCCGAACCTGGGCATGTTTGGTATCAAACATGTCAGAATCATGCCCCAATACTGTTGCCAGTATTGGAAGTATGATTCCATGCACTCTAGGGGCTCTTTAGAGGACCCCCAGCATTGCTCCTACCAGCTTTCTGGGGTTTTCCAGGAGGCCCAAGCTGCTGCCACCCCTCAGACAGGTTTATGTCCTCCTGCTGCTTGAACTGCTCAAGCCCAGGAAGGCAAAACAAATGATTTCCTTTGGTGGCGGGGTAACACCCTCTCGAAGCCACTCGTATGATTTGAAAGGCACATTTGGTGCTCCCCTTTTCATAAATCAGTCTGCACCAGTTCAGGGACCTCCAGTCCCTCCTCTGGTAGGAAACTGGACAATAGAAAGGGGAGTGACCACTCACCTGTCCATCACCACCCCGGGGTGGTGCCCAGAGCTCCTCCAGAGGGCTCCTTGATTTTGCCATCTTGAATCCAAGGTGGGCAGAGGCCTCTGAAAGTATCTGAGTGGCCATGTCAGGCAGGTGACGTCAGAGCCCCCTCCTGATAGGTTGTCACCTGGCTAGGTGACCAATCCCCCTTCCATGGCTATTTAGGGTCACCCTCTTAGGTGGGTCCTCAGATTCGATGGCAAGACTCCAGCAGAACTCCTCTGCACTGTTTACTTTGACTTCTGGCCTTTGGAACCGCAACTAGACCCCACAGGAACCTACAATCTGCAGCAACAGTGACAACTTTGCCCTGCACAATTGTTTCTTTGGCTCCTTCCAGCAAGTGCAGCATTTCCCTGGCTGTGCATCCCCTGAGGGCAGCAAGGCTTCAGTCTACACAAGAAGCAAGATGGAATCTCCTGTGGAGCGAAGGAGTCACGCCCCTGCATCTGCAGGCACCAAAGGCAACGAAGACCGGCTGCATGGATCTCCTCTCATCCTGAGCTGCGTGGATCCTGCATCATGGGTTGTGGTCTGGAGTGTTCATCTTGGTCCTCTCTGACAGCTGTCCAACTGTGGTGAAGGTAAACCATTTCCTTCCCACGCAGGACCTTATCCCCATGCAATGCGTCTCTTGCAGCTATCAAGGCTTGTTGACATCTCCCCTTAGGGATCTTCAGGCTTTGTGTAGCCCCAGCCCCCAGCACTCTTCCCTGTGATACACAGCCCACTGCATGCTTCTCCTGTGGACCCTTCTTCAGTTGTGCTGTGTGGGTTCCTCTGCAACTCGTGGGTCCTCTTCCAGTGGGTCTTCTGTGGCGGGTGCCTCTTCTTCTGTGGACTCTGCATTGCTGAGGGTCCCACTTGACCTTGCTGGTCCACTTCTGCTCCAATTTTTATCTACTGTGACTCTTGCCTTTGCCAAGGCTTGTTCGTGGCTTTTCCACACCACAGACAGACTGCAATCTTCCATTTGGCATGGGGCGTCGACTGCATCCTCCAGGAACTCTTCACCAACTCCAGGGCTGCATTGCTGACTGTCTTCGCCCTACCGTCGAACATCTCCTGCAACCACAGATGAATGGGTTGTGGCTTCTGCCACCACCGGACACTTCCACGAGTTCTGGACTTGGTCCCCTTCTTTTTCAGGTCTTACCTGTTCAGGATCAACTGCTAGCTTCTTGCAGTCTTGTCTGGATGGTGCATTATCCTTCTTTTCAGTCCTTTTGGTGGTTTGAGGAAAAACTAATAACTTACTCCTTTCTTCCTGGTCGGTGGAGGGCACTATGGTAGTTACCTTTTGGGGTTCTTAGTTCCTCCAGCCCCCCCTCTTCAGATTCCACTTACCTGGGTGGGGGTCCTGCATTCGCAGTCAATTCTTTTAGTATATGGTTTGGGCTCCCCATAGGGTCACTATTGTTCTTGCACTGTTTTCGATTACTTTTTATGCCTATTTCTGATTACTAGTGTACATATTTAGTGTGCTTACTTACCTCCTGTTAGATAATTGCCTATCTGGTAATTTTGGTAATTGTGTCACTAAAATAAAGTACCTTTATTTTTGTAACACTTTGTGGTTCTTTCATGTGTGCAAGTACTGTGTGACTACAGTGGTATTGCATGAGCGTTGCATGTCTCCTAGATAAGCCTTGACTGCTCATCCACAGCTACCTCTAGAGAGCCTGGCTTCTAAACATTGCTTACACTTCACTGATAGGGGAACGCTAGATCTGGTATAAGGTGTAAGTACCATAGATACCCATCACACACCAGGCCAGCTACCTACAGGTAGGTTGTGTGGATAAGTAGCTGGTGAAACATTGCCAGAAAGAGAGGTACAGAGGAACGAGAGGAGGAAGGAGTTGGGAAGTAAATTCAGAGAAGTAGTCCGAATCTGTGTACACCCCTAACTGAATGTATAAAGTCCTCACTGCCCTCCATTTCCTTCCCTACCATGGACAACTTATTGCCTCTCGCAGACAGATCTCCTGAGATCCCACCCTTGCTATGTCCGGAATCCCGGGGAAGGTAGGTTTCCTGCAGGTCATGATTAAGCAGCCTGAGTCAGCAGGCCCCCTTCCCAGTGTCCAAGGACACCCCTGAAATACTAGTAGATCCCTGTAACTGGCAGCGCTACAAGTGTAGCTGCTTCCTGGACAATGGTGGGTTTGTCAACTTCTTGGAGATCATGTACGTGGAGGCAGACGAGGTGCTTGTGTGGGAGCAAAAGATTACTGCAAAATCTGGACACTCCATCTTACCTCAATCAGACTTCCTGCAATTACTGGATAGGAGATGGTGTTCAATTTCAATTTCATTAAGCAATGTATTCCCACATGAAGACACCTGCCAAAGCCTCAAAATCAATTAAAGTGCAATTTATTAAAATAATAAGGGCCAGATTTACAAGGCCTTGTGCCCCTTAGTGCCAATGTGACACTAACAGACCACTATCATAACGCCATACTTACAAGGTGCTGCTACCTAGGTTTGTGCAGCCTTGTGAACCTTTTGCGCCACATCATACATAATATATGCATGATATATGCAAAGGGAGCATTTCCTCATTAGAGGGTCACTAAACATGGCACTATGGAATCTACAAGATTTCATTGCACCATTTCTAGTGTCATTTTTATTGCCTGCCTTAAGTAGCTGTTAAAATGAGGCTCCCATTGATTTCAATCAGCCTCTGACCACTATACTGGATTAGCGTAATTGTTTTATGCTAATCCAGTATAGAGTTACAATAGCGTCAAAAAAATGACACAAATGACACAACTGCCCCTAACATGCGCCATGGTGCGCTGTATTGTAAATACATCGCTACCATGGTGGCGTTAGAGATGCAAGGGGGTCGCAAGAAAAGTGACGAATAACTAATGATGCACCACATTCTTGTTTAAAAAAGGCCCTTAGTTTGAACGGGCCCAATCATTAACTGGGTTCTACATCAATAAAAAGTTAAATAGTTTTATTTCACATTTAAAAAAAAAAAACTTTTTAAAATTAATATGGCATGGCCAAAAACCTCTCCCACAGCACAGCATCAATCTCTCTGTCAAAACTTCAGTAAAACACTGTAAGCATAGTAGAATCACTCCTAGTTATCAAAAGCATTCTGGCCTGTTCATACTTACACTGCAAATCATTCAGGAATAGCACTGCAAGTCAGGTTTCTAGACAGAAATCGCTCTGGAAGCTCCATACTGGCAAATCCACTATCTCTATGGAGTGGACAAAAAAGAGAGAACCCCTATTGCTACGGGCTGCTCTTTAACGTGCTACCATCATTTGTACCAAAATCTTTTGGGAGAAAAAGAGTACCCCAAAATATAGAAACCCTCATAAACCTACCTCATCAGACCTTTCACAAATACTCGATCATGGACGGTGTTAAACCTCGTGAGGAAATTTGTTCACATATAAAGGTTCCTTCCAAAGAATCAACGTCAATTAATATTCAATTCAGTAAAATAATTGGATTGAAGTGATCTTATCAATAACTGAGTTCCAGATCAATTTCAAAATTAAAAAATAAGCGGTAGAGAGTCTATGACATGAACGCTTTCAAATACAGATATATACAGAGTATGTAAAATCAAGAAATATTCTAACTCTCAATGTGCAGCAAAATTAAAAAAAAATTGTACAGCATCCCTAGTAGAACAGAAAAGTCTTCTAGCTCACCTCCAGAATCAAGGGATTTTATAAACAATTTGTACGTAGAAAATAAAAACTAGTGCTTAATTTGTGCTTGTTGTTTCTGGTGCGGAGCACCGGCACTTATTTCTGAGGGTCAGCGCTTCGTTTTCTGTCTCAAGCATTTACTGGGAGCAAAAGACACGTGGGAAAGACGGAGGAAGAGAAAAACGAAGAAGCGCCAGAAAGATGAAAAGCAGGAACCTGTCAGAGTGAGCTGAAGGGGCAGGTAGTGGCTATAAATGGACTGAAGAGGCCCGAGGTGGCTTCAGGATTGCTGCCTCAGTAATATGTGCTCGCACTTTTAATGGCAGCAGCCACGTGTTTAAGAGGAGAGCTTTGAGCACCAGCACCTTTTTATTTACAAATTAAGCACTGCCCTTTCTGCACATAAACAATCATCCCTGCAACACAGACACCCCTGCACCATGGTTCAAGGGTGCCTGTGTTGGCAATAGGCAGCAGTTTGTGCACCAGCACAGAGGAAAGTACAGGGATACATCGTATTTCTGTTAATACAACATATACCTGCACTTTCAAAATGGAACAGTCCAGCGCAGGAAGCTGGCTTGCGGCGCCATGCTGCTCATTTCTTTGTAAATGAGCCCCTAAGTGTCAGGCAACATCCTATCAGACAATACAGATGTGTCCCAATTCGTGTAAAGATGGCAGTCTCTTTACTCCCGCTCACAAGTATGATGCCTGTCCCTTTCTGTTTGAAACACCCACTGACATTTGATACAGCCTGGCCACACATAACTTCTACAATATGCTGAATCTGGGGCCCAAATATTTCCTGGACAGACACTAAAGCCACAACAAATGGAAACTTCAATGTTGCTTTCAAAGTGTTCTCCTACTTGGGGATTAAGGGGCTTATTTACAAGCCCTTGCGCTTCCGGTGCATCACTTTTTATATGGGGAAAAGTGACGCACCTGCGGCTCTAGGAAAGAGCGTGTAAATAAGATTTATACTTTTTGATGCAAAACTGTGCTAACGCACTTTTGCGTCAAAAAGTTTAGCGCTGGCTAGCGCCATTTCTTAACGCCACCCATGCGTCAAATTTATACTTTGACGTTGGGTGGCTTTAAGAATAGGTTAAAGTCATTTTTCCTGACGCTAACCATTGCACCTTGTCGTAAGGAAAAATGACGTCAACACAGGAAAAAATTACTCCTATCCGGTTTACGACATGGGAAAATGTTGCAAAATGGATATGCGCCATTTTTCTCCAGAATAGCATAAAAAAGCAACGCAAACGGAGCAAAGAGTGCTAAGGAGCCCCAAAATGGATCCCAGGAGCCAGGAGAGACCCCAGAGAGACCTCAGACAACCAAGAACCAGCCAGGAGGACACAGACAAGACCCACGGAAGAGACAAGAAGAAGAGGAAGTGTCGCTTCAGCGCAGAGGAGTATGAAATACTGGTGAGAGAGGTGATGGAGCACCAGCATCAACTCTTCATCACCTCTAAATTGCCAATTGGAAGGAGAGAGGCAATTTGGCAACAGATTGTGGACAAGATTAACAGTATGGAAGAGGTCAGGAGAACTGTCACTGAGTTCAAGAAATGCTGGCATGACTGTGAGCGGAGGACAAAGGAAAAAATGGCAAGGAACAGGAAGGCAGCACTGCAGACCGGAGGTGGGAGTCCAGCACCTCAAGAGGACTTGGACGAGATGGAGGAGATGGTTGCAGCCGTCATTCCAGAGGAAAATCTCATTGGTATAGCAGGACAACGCAGACTACCAGGACACAACACATATGCAGGGTGAGTTGCAATGGGGACCAAAATGCCTAAATGTCAAGTGCCAGAAGGGGGAGGCACATACCAACCACACAATCTATGTCAGCCCTGCAAATCAGGCAGTGTAAAGGGCAAAGGGGCAAGGCACGGGACTCCCTGCACTGCCCATGCCAAGTGCATGGGCTGTGCAGGTGCATCCAGGGCCACAGCACAACACAACACCAACAACCTTTGCATGGGGGTACACTGCCATGCCAAGGCTGGTGGAAATGCTGAAGCAGACCAGGAGGGTAGTCAGGCCAGTCTCAGGCTATTGGCTCAAGCAGCATTCACCATTGACAACAGTTGCCACTACTACCTATTTTGTGTGCACTGGTCAATTGGGAAATGGCAGTTAGGTGCCCATGAAGCAAACACACTTGAAATGAGGGTTCAGTATGACTACGTAATCAATCCCCATCAATCCCTATCCAAGTGCAACTCCTGTCAACTGCTCATGTCCATAGACTCAATAACCATCAGGTGCTGTCACAGAATGATGTACACAGCAGTAATCTCATACCCATGCTTCCCATCCCTGGGTTTACCCCTGTGCCTGTGTCACAATAGCTGCAATGCCACCATGCAACATCTGAAGTGTCATAGTGCTAAGACAAAAGCATTGAGGGGGAGGACCTATGTGTGTAGGAAAGCAAACACACCCGCTCAGTCACAAGAGGAAATGGAACTCTGCCAGGCCCATCAGTGCAATGCAATGTAGCACACATACGCAAACATCAACATGAGAAACTACCAACGGTAACACCTGTATTGTCTCATGGAAATGCCATCATGGTGTGGTGCTAGGACTCAGCACCGCATAGGTATATGTGAAAAATGATAGACTGGGACAGGGCTATATTGTTACGTGTGTTGCTGTGGGATCAGCACACCAACAATCATTGCAAGGCCTAACCATGCAAATGGAAGCAGAGGGAGGGTTGATGAGGACAAGAAGGTGACAAGCCACAATTTGGACAGAACCCACACCTAGAAGATGTGACGCAGACAAAATTGCGCAAACTCCCCACACTACATGTGACATGCAGGTGGGGCATAGGGCTGAGAGACTGCAAACATTATTGACAGGAACAATGTACGAGAACCAAGATGACAATGTACCAACAATAGGAAGTCAGTGACGTCACATTACAACTGGCAGAACACAGACACACTAATCGTACAATATCTCATTGCAGAGGACGATGGTTCTGCTGTGGACCTGCTTGTCCTGGAATACCCCGATGACCTGGATGACCAGTTGACAACCATCAGCCAGGAAACCCCCCAAGATGTCCTGGGAACCCTCCAGACACCACCTCCAGTCGCAAGGAGGAGCATTCATGTAGCAGCCATTCCAGAGGACCCACCCACCAACCCAATAGTACGACTTGCCAGCTCAAACACAGATGAGGACTCTGATGACAGAGGGTCCACCTTTGAGAGGACAGTAGTGGGAGTACAGCAGGAGCTGGCCAAGGCGGTACGGGTGGGGATGCAAACTATGGCAGCCAGCCTTGAGGGGATGCGCATGATGACGTCCGCAGAACAGAAAGCAGCCAAGCAAGTCACACAATCCCTACTGCATGGAGTCCAAATGTGTGTGAGGGACCTAACCACTGCAGTGAGGGGGTTGCCACAACATCTGCCCTCTCAATCTTGTTGCTGCATGCATGACAACAAGCTGGACTCCATGCACCGGGAACTGGCCTCCTTCAGGGCAGACATGGCTGCCTACCACAGGGATGTTGCTGCCATACTCAATAATCAGCAGCGCCTCCTTGCTGCAGTTATGCCATATGTAGTTCCACAGATGGCAGCTGCCGGGAATTTTGTGTCCACTTCTCCAACCTCTGAAGTGTGTGTTGCCTCCTCAAACCCACCAGCACCACCATCAAGAGCAGAGGAGACAACACACACATCAGAGGATGAAGATGTGGAACAGACTATCTTCATCCGTAGGCGTACCCAGTAGCACCAGCCCATGCCACACGGGCACTGATTTTCCTTTGTCCTGTGCTTGACAACATGCCAGTGTTGCTACAGTTGGTGACATGCACTCTTCACCGACACACTGTTAACCTTTCCACTATGGACGGTGTAGGAAGTTGGCTCTGTATGCACTATTTCAAAGTAAGGAATAGTATGCACAGAGTCCAAGGGTTCCCCTTAGAGGTAAGATAGTGGCAAAAAGAGATAATACTAATGCTCTATTTTGTGGTAGTGTGGTCGAGCAGTAGGCTTATCAAAGGAGTAGTGTTAAGCATTTGTTGTACATACACACAGGCAATAAATGAGGAACACACACTCAGAGACAATTCCAGGCCAATAGGTTTTTGTATAGAAAAATATATTTTTTTAATTTATTTTAAGAACCACAGGTTCAAATTCTACATGTAATATCTCATTTGAAAGGTATTGCTGGTAAGTACTTTAGGAACTTTGAATAATCACAATAGCATATATACTTTTTACATAAGACACATATAGCTATTTCAAAAGTGGACACTGCAATTTTCAACAGTTCCTGGGGGAGGTGAGTTATTGTTAGTTCTTGCAGGTAAGTAAACCACCTACGGGGTTCAAATTGGGGTCCAAGGTAGCCCACCGTTGGGGGTTCAGAGCAACCCCAAAGTCACCACACCAGCAGCTCAGGGCCGGTCAGGTGCAGAGTTCAAAGTGGTGCCCAAAACACATAGGCTTCAATGGAGAAGAGGGTGCCCCGGTTCCGGTCTGCCAGCAGGTAAGTACCCGCGTCTTCGGAGGGCAGACCAGGGGGGTTTTGTAGGGCACCGGGGGGGGACACAAGTCAGCACAAAAAGTACACCCTCAGCGGCACTGGGGCGGCCGGGTGCAGTGTGCAAACACGTGTCGGGTTTTCAATAGGTTTCAATGAGAGACCAAGGGGTCTCTTCAGCGATGCAGGCAGGCAAGGGGGGGGGCTCCTCGGGGTAGCCACCACCTGGGCAAGGGAGAGGGCCTCCTGGGGGTCACTCCTGCACTGGAGTTCCGATCCTTCAGGTCCTGGGGGCTGCGGGTGCAGGGTCTTTTCCAGGTGTCGGGATTTCTGAGTCAGGCAGTCGCGGTCATGGGGAGCCTCGGGATTCCCTCTGCAGGCGTCGCTGTGGGGGCTCAGGGGGGACAACTTTGGTTACTCACAGTCTCGGAGTCGCCGGAGGGTCCTCCCTGAGGGGTTGTTTCTCCACCAGTCGAGTCGGGGTCTCCGGGTGCAGTGTTGCAAGTCTCACGCTTCTTGCGGGGATTGCAGGGGTCTTTAAATCTGCTCCTTTGGAAACAAAGTTGCAGTCTTTGTTGAACAGGGCCGCTGTTCTCTGGAGTTTCTTGGTCTTTTGGAAGCAGGGCAGTCCTCTGAGGATTCAGAGGTCGCTGGTCCTGGGGAAAGCGTTGTTGGAGCAGTTTTCTTCTGAAGGAGGGAGACAGGCCGGTAGGGCTGGGGCCAAAGCAGTTGGTGTCTCCGTCTTCTCTGCAGGGGTTTTTCAGCTCAGCAGTCCTCTTCTTCGTAAGTTGCAGGAATCTGATTTCCTAGGTTCAGGGGAGCCCCTAAATACAGGATTTAGGGGTGTGTTTAGGTCAGGGAGGGCAGTAGCCAATGGCTACTAGCCCTGAGGGTGGCTACACCCTCTTTGTGCCTCCTCCCAAGGGGAGGGGGTCACATTCCTATCCCTATTGGGGGGATCCTCCATCTGCAAGATGGAGGAATTACTAAAAGTCAGAGTCACTTCAGCTCAGGTTGCCTTAGGGGCTGTCCTGACTGGCCAGTGACTCCTCCTTGTTTTTCTCATTATCTCCTCCGGCCTTGCCGCCAAAAGTGGGGCCGTGGCCGGAGGGGGCGGGCAACTCCACTAGCTGGGATGCCCTGTGGTGCTGGAACAAAGGGGGTGAGCCTTTGAGGCTCACCGCCAGGTGTTACAGCTCCTGCCTGGGGGAGGTGATAGCATCTCCACCCAGTGCAGGCTTTGTTACTAGCCACAGAGTGACAAAGGCACTCTCCACATGTGGCCAGCAACATGTTTCGAGTGTGGCAGGCTGCTAAAACCAGTCAGCCTACACAGGTAGTTGGTTAAGGTTTCAGGGGTCACCTCTAAGGTGCCCTCTGGGGTGTATTTCACAATAAAATGCACACTGGCATCAGTGTGTATTTATTGTGCTGAGAAGTTTGATACAAAACTTCCCAGTTTTCAGTGCAGCCATTATGGTGCTGTGGAGTTCGTGTTTGACAGACTCCCAGACCATATACTCTTATGGCTACCCTGCACTTACAATGTCTAAGGTTTGGCTTAGACACTGTAGGGGCACAGTGCTCATGCACTGGTGCCCTCACCTATGGTATAGTGCACCCTGCCTTAGGGCTGTAAGGCCTGCTAGAGGGGTGACTTATCTATACTGCATAGGCAGTGTGAGGTTGGCATGGCACCCTGAGGGGAGTGCCATGTCGACTTACTCGTTTTGTCCTCACCAGCACACACAAGCTGGCAAGCAGTGTGTCTGTGCTGATTGAGGGGTCCCCAGGGTGGCATAAGATATGCTGCAGCCCTTAGAGACCTTCCCTGGCATCAGGGCCCTTGGTACCTGGGGTACCAGTTACAAGGGACTTACCTGGATGCCAGGGTGTGCCAATTGTGAAAACAAAAGTACAGGTTAGGGAAAGAACACTGGTGCTGGGGCCTGGTTAGCAGGCCTCAGCACACTTTCAATTCAAAACATAGCATCAGCAAAGGCAAAATGTCAGGGGGTAACCATGCCAAGGAGGCATTTCCTTACACAACCCCCCCCTCAAACATAAGAGGATGAGACTAACCTTTCCCAAGAGAGTCTTCATTTTCTAAGTGGAAGAACCTGGAAAGGCCATCTGCATTGGCATGGGCAGTCCCAGGTCTGTGTTCCACTATAAAGTCCATTCCCTGTAGGGAGATGGTCCACCTCAACAGTTTTGGATTTTCACCTTTCATTTGCATCAGCCATCTGAGAGGTCTGTGGTCAGTTTGAACTACAAAGTGAGTACCAAAGAGGTATGGTCTCAGCTTCTTCAGGGACCAAATCACAGCAAAGGCCTCCCTCTCAATGGCACTCCAACGCTGCTCCCTGGGGAGTAACCTCCTGCTAATGAAAGCAACAGGCTATTCAAGGCCATCATCATTTGTTTGGGACAAAACTGCCCCTATCCCATGTTCAGAGGCATCTGTCTGCACAATGAACTGCTTGGAGTAATCTGGAGCTTTTAGAACTGGTGCTGTGCACATTGCTGCTTGTTTCAGGGTGTCAAAGGCCTGTTGGCATTCTACAGTCCAGTTTACCTTCTTGGGCATTTTCTTGGAGGTAGGTTCTGTGAGGGCTGTCACTATGGATCCATATCCCTTCACAAACCTCCTATAGTACCCAGTCAAGCCAAGGAATGCCCTGACTTGAGTCTGGGTTTTTGGAGCTGCCCAGTCCAAATTAGTCTGGATCTTAGGCTGGAGTGGCTGAACTTGGCCTCCACCTACAAGGTGTCCCAAGTAAACCACAGTTCCCTGCCCTATCTGGCATTTGGATGCCTTGATAGAGAGGCCTGCTGATTGCAAAGCCTTCAAAACCTTCTTCAGGTGGACCAGGTGATCCTGCCAGCTGGAGCTAAAGACAGCAATACCGTCAAGATAAGCTGCACTAAAGGACTCCAAACCAGCAAGGACTTGATTCACCAACCTTTTGAAGGTGGCAGGGGCATTCTTTAAACCAAAGGGCATAACAGTGAACTGATAATGCCCATCAGGTGTGGAGAATGCTGTCTTTTCTTTTGCTCCAGGTGCCATTTTGATTTGCCAGTACCCTGCTGTTAAGTCAAAGGGACTTAAGAATTTGGCAGCACCTAATTTGTCTATCAGTTTATCAGCTCTAGGAATGGGATGGGCATCTGTCTTGGTGACAGAATGAAGTCCTCTGTAGTCCACAAAAAACCTTATCTCTCTCTTTCCATCTTTGGTGTGAGGTTTTGGGGACTAAGACCACTGGGCTAGCCCAGGGGCTGTCAGAGTGCTCAATTACTCCCAATTCCAGCATCTTGTGGACTTCCACCTTGATGCTTTCCTTAACTTGGTCAGACTGTCTGAAAATGTTGTTTTTGACAGGCATGCTGTCTCCTGTGTCCACATCATGGGTACACAGGTGTGTCTGACCAGGGGTTAGGGAAAAGAGCTCAGCAAACTGTTGCAGGACCTTCGTACAATCAGATTGCTGTTGGCTAGAGAGGGTGTCTGAATAGATCACTCCATCCACTGAGCCATCTTTAGGGTTTGATGAGAGGAGATCAGGGAGAGGTTCACTCTCAGCTTCCTGGTTCTCATCTGTTACCATCAACAGATTCACATCAGCCCTATCATGGAAGAGTTTTAGGCAGTTCACATGGATCACCCTCTTGGGGCTCCTGCTAGTGCCTAGGTCCACCAGGTAGGTGACCTCACTCTTCTTCTCTAGTACTGGGTAAGGGCCACTCCATTTGTCCTGGAGTGCCCTGGGAGCCACAGGCTCCAAAACCCAGACTTTTCTGCCCTGGTTGAAATTCAACCATTGCAGCCTTTTGGTCATACCAAAACTTCTGGAGCTGTTGGCTGGCCTCAAGGTTTTTACTTGCCTTTTCCATGTACTCTGCCATCCTTGAGCGAAGGCCAAGTACATAGTCCACTATGTCTTGTTTAGGCTCATGAAGAGGTCTCTCCCAGCCTTCTTTCACAAGAGCTAGTGGTCCCCTTACAGAAGTTCAAAGGGTGAGAACCCTACTCCCTTCTGAGGCACCTCTCTGTAAGCGAAAAGCAGACATGGCAAGAGGACATCCCATCTCCTTTTGAGTTTTTCTGGGAGCCCCATGATCATGCCTTTTAATGTCTTGTTGAATCTCTCAACAAGGCCATTAGTTTGTGGATGATAGGGTGTAGTGAATTTATAAGTCACTCCACACTCATTCCACATGTGTTTCAGGTATGCTGACATGAAGTTGGTACCTCTGTCAGACACCACCTCCTTAGGGAAGCCCACTCTGGTAAAGATACCAATGAGGGCCTTGGCTACTGCAGGGGCAGTAGTCGACCTAAGGGGAATAGCTTCAGGATACCTAGTAGCATGATCCACTACTACTAGTATGTACATATTTCCTGAGGCTGTGGGAGGTTCAAGTGGACCCACTATGTCCACACCCACTCTTTCATTGGGGACCCCCACCACTGGAAGTGGAATGAGGGGGGCCTTTGGATGTCCACCTGTCTTACCACTGGCTTGACAGGTGGGACAGGAGACACAAAACTCCTTAACTTTCTGGGACATGTTGGGCCAGTAGAAGTGGTTGACTAGTCTCTCCCACGTCTTGGTTTGTCCCAAATGCCCAGCAAGGGGAATATCATGGGCTAAAGTCAGTATGAACTCTCTGAACTCCTGAGGCACTACCACTCTCCCAGTGGCACCAGGTTTGGGATCTCTTGCCTCAATGTACAGGAGCCCATCTTCCCAATAGACCCTATGTGTTCCAGTTTTCTTGCCATTGGACTCTTCAGCAGCTTGCTGCCTAAGGCCTTCAAAAGAGGGACAGGTTTCTTGCCCCTTACACAACTGCTCCCTTGAGGGTCCACCTGGGCCTAAGAGCTCAACCTGATAAGGTTCTAACTCCATAGGCTCAGTTCCCTCAGAGGGCAGAACTTCTTCCTGAGAAGAGAGGTTCTCTTTTTGGTGTTGTGTTAGAGCTGGTTTCCCAGCTGGCTTTCCTTTTCTCTTGGTAGGCTGGGCCCTTTTTCCAGACTCCAGCTCTACTTTTTCGCCCTGAGCCTTGCACTGTGCCCTTGTCTTGACACACACCAGTTCAGGGATACCCAGCATGGCTGCATGGGTTTTCAGTTCTACCTCAGCCCATGCTGAGGACTCCAGGTCATTTCCAAGCAAACAGTCTACTGGGATATTTGAGGAGACCACCACCTGTTTCAGGACATTGACCCCTCCCCACTCTAAATTGACCATAGCCATGGGATGTACTTTAGTCTGATTGTCAGCGTTGGTGACTGGATACGTTTGTCCAGCCAGGTATTGACCCGGGGAAACCAGTTTCTCTGTCACCATGGTGACACTGGCACCTGTATCCCTCAGGCCTTCTACACTTGTCCCATTAATTAAGAGCTGCTGCCTGTATTTTTGCATATTAGGAGGCCAGGCAGCCAGTGTGTCTAAATCCACCCCACCCTCAGAGACTAATGTAGCTTCAGTGTGACACCTGATTTGCTCTGGGCACACTGTTGATCCCACTTGGAGACTATCCATTCCAGTGTTAGTTGGAGTGGAGTTAGAAGTGGTAGTTTTCTTGGGACAGGCCTTGTCTCCAGTTTGGTGTCCTGGCTGATTACAGCTACGACACCAGGCCTTCTTGGGATCAAAGTTTTTACCCTTGTACCCAAAATTGTTTTGTGAAGAGGCTCTGGGCCCACCCTCCTGTGCAGGTTTTTGGGGGCCTGAAGAAGACTCTTTACTATTTTTGTTTTTGGATGTCTCAACACCTTTCCCCTGGGGAGGCTTTGTGACCCTTTTCTTTTGGTCACCCCCTGTGGAAGTCTTGGTCACCCTAGTCTTGACCCAATGGTCCGCCTTCTTTCCCAATTCTTGGGGAGAAATTGGTCCTAGGTCTACCAGATGTTGATGCAGTTTATCATTTGAACAATTACTTAACAGGTGTTCTTTCACAAATAAATTGTACAGCCCATCATAATTATTAACACCACTGCCTTGAATCCAACCATCCAGTGTTTTCACTGAGTAGTCCACAAAATCAACCCAGGTCTGGCTCGAGGTTTTTTGAGCCCCCCTGAATCTAATTCTATACTCCTCAGTGGAGAATCCAAAGCCCTCAATCAGGGTTCCTTTCATGAGGTCATAAGATTCTGCATCTTTTCCAGAGAGTGTGAGGAGTCTATCCCTACACTTTCCAGTGAACATTTCCCAAAGGAGAGCACCCCAGTGAGATCTGTTAACTTTTCTGGTTACACAAGCCCTCCCAAAAGCTGTGAACCATTTGGTGATGTCATCACCATCTTCATATTTAGTTACAATCCCTTTAGGGATTTTCAACATGTCAGGAGAATCTCTGACCCTATTTATGTTGCTGCCACCATTGATGGGTCCTAGGCCCATCTCTTTTCTTTCCCTTTCTATGGCTAGGATCTGTCTTTCCAAAGCCAATCTTTTGGCCATCCTGGCTAACTGGATGTCCTCTTCACTGGAGTTATCCTCAGTGATTTCAGAGATGTTGGTCCCTCCTGTGAGGGAAGCAGAATCTCTGACTACTATATTTGGAGACAGGGCTGGAGTGGCCCTGTTCTCCCTAGTTAGGACTGGTAGGTGGGAATTTTCCTCCAAGTCACTATCTTCATCCTCTGTGTTGCCATCCTCAGAGGGGTTGGCCTTTTCAAACTCTGCCAACAGCTCCTGGAGCTGTAGTTTGGAAGGTCTGGGGCCCATTGTAATTTTCTTTATTTGGCAGAGTGACCTTAGCTCCCTCATCTTAAGATGGAGGTAAGGTGTGAGGTCGAGTTCCTCCACATTCATCTCTGCACTAGACATAATGCTTCTAAAAGTTGCAATACTTTTTAAGAATCTAAAACTAGTTCTAGGTTCTAATTCAAACTTTCACAAAACTTTTAAACTCTAAACGGAATCCTAAACAGGGACTAACACAAGGCCCTAGCAGGACTTTTAAGAATTTAGAAAAATAGTTCAAATTGCAAAAATCAATTTCTAATGACAATTTTTGGAATTTGTCGTGTGATCAGGTATTGGCTGAGTAGTCCAGCAAATGCAAAGTCTTGTACCCCACCGCTGATCCACCAATGTAGGAAGTTGGCTCTGTATGCACTATTTCAAAGTAAGGAATAGTATGCACAGAGTCCAAGGGTTCCCCTTAGAGGTAAGATAGTGGCAAAAAGAGATAATACTAATGCTCTATTTTGTGGTAGTGTGGTCGAGCAGTAGGCTTATCAAAGGAGTAGTATTAAGCATTTGTTGTACATACACATAGGCAATAAATGAGGAACACACACTCAGAGACAATTCCAGGCCAATAGGTTTTTGTATAGAAAAATATCTTTTCTTAGTTTATTTTAAGAACCACAGGTTCAAATTCTACATGTAATATCTCATTTGAAAGGTATTGCAGGTAAGTACTTTAGGAACTTTGAATAATCACAATAGCATATATACTTTTTACATAAAACACATATAGCTATTTCAAAAGTGGACATAGTGCAATTTTCAACAGTTCCTGGGGTAGGTAAGTTATTGTTAGTTCTTGCAGGTAAGTAAACCACCTACGGGGTTCAAATTGGGGTCCAAGGTAGCCCACCGTTGGGGGTTCAGAGCAACCCCAAAGTCACCACACCAGCAACTCAGGGCCGGTCAGGTGCAGAGTTCAAAGTGGTGCCCAAAACACATAGGCTTCAATGGAGAAGGGGGTGCCCCGGTTCCAGTCTGCCACCAGGTAAGTACCCGCGTCTTCGGAGGGCAGACCAGGGGGGTTTTGTAGGGCACCGGGGGGGACACAAGTCAGCACAAAAAGTACACCCTCAGCGGCACTGGGGCGGCCGGGTGCAGTGTGCAAACATGCGTCTGGTTTTCAATAGGTTTCAATGAGAGACCAAGGGGTCTCTTCAGCGATGCAGGCAGGCAAGGGGTGGTCTCCTCGTGGTAGCCACCACCTGGGCAAGGGAGAGGGCCTCCTGGGGGTCACTCCTGCACTGGAGTTCCGATCCTTCAGGTCCTGGGGGCTGCGGGTGCAGGGTCTTTTCCAGGTGTCGGGATTTCAGAGTCAGGCAGTCGCGGTCAGGGGGAGCCTCGGGATTCCCTCTGCAGGCGTCTCTGTGGGGGCTCAGGGGGAACAACTTTGGTTACTCACAGTCTTGGAGTCGCCGGAGGGTCCTCCCTGAGGGGTTGTTTCTCCACCAGTCGAGTCGGGGTCGCCGAGTGCAGTATTGCAAGTCTCACGCTTCTTGCGGGGATTGCAGGGGTCTTTAAATCTGCTCCTTTGGAAACAAAGTTGCAGTCTTTGTTGAACAGGGTCACTGTTCTCGGGAGTTTCTTGGTCTTTTCGAAGCAGGGCAGTCCTCTGAGGATTCAGAGGTCGCTGGTCCTGGGGAAAGCGTCGCTGGAGCAGTTTTCTTCTGAAGGAGGGAGACAGGCCGGTAGGGCTGGGGCCAAAGCAGTTGGTGTCTCCGTCTTCTCTGCAGGGGTTTTTCAGCTCAGCAGTCCTCTTCTTCGTAAGTTGCAGGAATCTGATTTCCTAGGTTCAGGGGAGCCCTTAAATACAGGATTTAGGGGTGTGTTTAGGTCAGGGAGGGCAGTAGCCAATGGCTACTAGCCCTGAGGGTGGCTACACCCTCTTTGTGCCTCCTCCCAAGGGGAGGGGTCACATTCCTATCCCTATTGGGGGGATCCTCCATCTGCAAGATGGAGGATTCCTAAAAGTCAGAGTCACTTCAGCTCAGGTTGCCTTAGGGGCTGTGCTGACTGGCCAGTGACTCCTCCTTGTTTTTCTCATTATCTCCTACGGCCTTGCCGCCAAAAGTGGGGCTGTGGCCGGAGGGGGCGGGCAACTCCACTAGCTGGGATGCCCTGTGGTGCTGGAACAAAGGGGGTGAGCCTTTGAGGCTCACCGTCAGGTGTTACAGCTCCTGCCTGGGGGAGGTGATAGCATCTCCACCCAGAGCAGGCTTTGTTACTAGCCACAGAGTGACAAAGGCACTCTCCCCATGTGGCCAGCAACATGTTTCGAGTGTGGCAGGCTGCTAAAACCAGTCAGCCTACACAGGTAGTTGGTTAAGGTTTCAGGGGGCACCTCTAAGGTGCCCTCTGGGGTGTATTTCACAATAAAATGTACACTGGCATCAGTGTGCATTTATTGTGCTGAGAAGTTTGATACCAAACTTCCCAGTTTTCAGTGCAGCCATTATGGTGCTGTGGAGTTTGTGTTTGACAGACTCCCAGACCATATACTCTTATGGCTACCCTGCACTTACAATGTCTAAGGTTTGGCTTAGACACTGTAGGGGCACAGTGCTCATGCACTGGTGCCCTCACCTATGGTATAGTGCACCCTGCCTTAGGGCTGTAAGGCCTGCTAGAGGGGTGACTTATCTATACTGCATAGGCAGTGTGAGGTTGGCATGGCACCCTGAGGGGAGTGCCATGTCGACTTACTCGTTTTGTCCTCAACAGCACACACAAGCTGGCAAGCAGTGTGTCTGTGCTGATTGAGGGGTCCCCAGGGTGGCATAAGATATGCTGCAGCCCTTAGAGATCTTCCCTGGCATCAGGGCCCTTGGTACCAGGGGTACCAGTTACAAGGGACTTATCTGGATGCCAGGGTGTGCCAATTGTGAAAACAAAAGTACAGGTTAGGGAAAGAACACTGGTGCTGGGGCCTGGTTAGCAGGCCTCAGCACACTTTCAATTCAAAACATAGCATCAGCAAAGGCAAAATGTCAGGGGGCACCATGCCAAGGAGGCATTTCCTTACAGACGGCAATTGTCTCTCACTACTCAATTTGCGATTCATGTTCCTCTGCACTGAACCACACTTCATCTCAGCATGTCTAATGACATGTCCCTCAACCTTGCACTTGTGTTGCGTCACAATAGAATGCTTTGCACTAATGGGGTCACAAACCTGGACTATGTAAATATTGCACTACAGCACTTTAAAATAAACAGCTCCTTCACACCCACTTTGTCTCTGGGTATTGTGACACATCTGCTTTGCTGGAGATTTGTGATGCATGTAACATGTCTATGGTCACAGAGTGTCAATACCAGAGTGCAGAAATAATGTGGGAAGATATCTACACACAAGGGCCCTTATTTATACTTTTATTGCACTGCATTTGCGTCATTTTTGACGCAAAAGCGGCACAAGCTTACAAAATATAATTGTATTTTGTAACTTTGCGCTGCTTTTGTGCAAAAAAATTACGCAAATGTTGTGCAAAAAAAGTATAAATCAGGGCCAAGGTATCTACAAGATGAAGGTCAATGCTGGCCACATCCCCTACAAGCAAGTCATTGTGTATGTGACATTTGCTTTAAAACATACATGCCTCACCCACAACTTTAAACAGGAATGGCTGAGTAAGAGTGTTCGGCCAATAATGTCAGCTGGGAGTACAAGTAAAACACATTGGCATTACATTTTTATACTTGACCTCTTATGAAATTGGCACGACTCAGTTTAGCAGTGTTGACATGAACTTCAGGCTGCAGGCAGACATCCCACAGTGCCCAACATCACGACACAGGATCAAAACAATTACAGCTTAAAAAGTACACCTACCAGTCATGGGAACCATAGTCACGTTGGGTGGTGGGTACAATGGATGGCAGATGCATTGAGATTTAGATTTGCTGTAGCTGCCAATGTGACAGCTCAGTTGGAAGTGGGAATTAACATGTCAAGAGAGGGATGTGGATGCAGGATGGAATTCACAGGCCAACAGACAATTGGCACGGTACACTCATGCAAAGACCCTGAGCCCCAAGCATATGACAAATGCAGTAAGGGAGTACCTAAATCTTTAATAACTGTGTATGAAACAAAACTTAAAACTATGTAACACACCTATACTAACCTAATCTATCGTAACAATACATTACCCACAACTGGCCCTAACTACCCTATGCTAAGCTTACTTACCACATTTAACAACTCACTCTAAACATTTGCCCCCCACCCCCTTTATATGACGAGACACATGTAGGACAACATATACTAACCTAAACATATACTACCTAATACTAAACAAATATATATTTTTTTGTATTTGTTTTAAAAAAAAATGTACTGTTTTTAAATCCACAAAAGCCCCAACATTAACCCCCTCCCTAATCACCCACCCACAAACTAAAATGTAATAATATGAACCCCTCAAGCCTACTTATCCTATCTAAACATCGCCCCTACTCTAACCTATCACTAAATCCCTCAAACCCTCTACAAAACAGGATGAAGAATGAGGAGGGAGGGGACTGAATTAGCGGTGAGGGGAGGCAAGAGTTCACAGGTTTGTCCTTCTCAGTGTCTTTTTAATTGCCTTCAGCCTCCGTGTATTTTTGTCCACATCCTTCTGAATTGTGTCAAGCTTTTTTAACACATTCTTCATGTCCCTCTGTCGCTCGGCAATTGTGGCCATGTCCTTTGCAGCAGATGTGGTGGTCTGTGTTGCAGGGGTTGATGGTGCAGCAGGTGTGGTGGTCTGTGGTGCAGAGGTTGATGGTGCAGGAGGTGAGGAGGTGAGGCAGATGTGACTGTGGCCGCTGTAGTACTGTGTGCAGTTGTGGCGGTGGCTTCAACCTTTGTGGCCAATGCCAGTCTTATAGCGGCTTGCCATCCTTTGGTACCCAGACTCCACATTCAAGATATGTCTGTATCTCACTGCCCACTTCTGGAAAGCCTTGATTTCTGCTACATCCATGTTGGCAGCTGTAAAAATGAAACAATCAACCATCAGTGTCATCATTGTGTGATGCATGTACAGATGATAATCTAACAATCTGCCTCAATTTGCACATGCAGTCCAAATCACAGTCCAGATAATACAATGTCCCTGATGAATGTTTTGGCAACACTTCCTAACTTTCATGTCTTTTACACCACAGCAAAGCACAACAAGAGTTGGATCAAACAAAGTGATCTGTGCATTGATGTAGTGCAATGTGTCACAATGCAAAGGCAGCAACTACTTCACATGGGCCAGGCTGACTAATCTTTATAATTTGAGTCAACGTCAAAGCATACAAGACCAGTGACTTGTAGATGTGATTGGCAGGAAGGTATGCAGTTGCTAATCATAAGGGGTCAGTGTTGTTTGGGACACATGCATGCTTGAATGAGATGACTGTCATCTACACTGTGACCATCACATCTACCTACATATATGTTGGTCCCCTATCCCTGTGCCTCAGGGGGGATGGGCAAGCAATGCATCATCACAACGGACGAGGATAACCACAAAGCTATGTCCACTTGTACATGGATTTAGTGAGTGGAACACATGTGAGGATGGCTGCCACCTAGGAATAAGTTATCTATAGGTCATTCACATCTACCTTCATGTGTCCAGTTGTGGACAACCATCAACACCTGATCTGCCAACACAATTCCCAAAACACCCACATTGATGCCAGCACACATCTGTCCTTGACCTGCATGCACGCCTATTGCATACCTGGAAGTGTCACATAAATGGAGTACAACTTATGGGGCTGGATGCTCGGGACTGTTACCCATACATTCCTACATGTACATTACAATACAGGGATGCACACTTTTGTGTGGAAAACTGATGCATCACTGTGTTGTGACCCAGTGACAATATGCTGACACTGGAGCACTTACAAGTCACATGAGGGCATACATGTGGCTAGTAGTCACCTTGTTCACACGCTGCTGCCTATTGTGCAGCACTAGACTCCCAAGATATGACTTTCTGCCTGTGAATGTCTAACCCTTTCTTAGAACACTGTGTCAACATCCAGTCAAGTAATAGATCAGATCACGTGCCAGCTCATCATATCTTGCAATGAGTGCAACACACAAGAGTCACTCACACAACAACTGCAATCACTACACAAGACTGACACTATCACACTTACTGGATATGTCTGGGTCCTGAAATTGAGACACTTCCCTGATGGTATGGGGGCAGGTCCACCTGTAAAACATGGAAAGGAAATATATGCTCAATGCCAGATCACTGTACAAATGTGTGGACAACATATCACAGTGTGTAACATTTTACATGAGTGAGTTGGTGATCCTGCATGTAGACAGTTCAACAGACAGGCCACTGCAAACTCACATTGACACTGACACTCCAGTGAGTGATACCTACACATCTGCACATATGTACTGGGTCAAACAATCATGTGGTGCTAAACCCAACTACAAACATTTGTGGCTAATCCATATCAGGTGGTACTCCATGTCATGATTTGTATTTGGGTGACAATTTCAATGGCACTTCCCTGGTGCACTGCAGTACTGGTGACTTAGGTATTGTGGTGTGTGAATCAAGGGACACTGAGTTACTGTGTAATGGACATGTGGATCAATTTTCAGTCTGCAATTATCGTGCATTCAGTGGTCCATGACAGATGTGGCACAGTTGTATGTAGGTAACAAATGCCCCCTTTGCCAACATATTGGCAGGGATCATGAGTGTGTAATGATGACAATGTAGCACTCAACATGGATTGACCACTTTGCTGTCCTGAGTCAGTGAAATGTGGTATGCTGACAGTGTCTCACCTGATCATCATTGACAGAATGCATGGACACAGGTGTTGTCATTGCACCTGAAATGTGTGACTAAGGGCCACATGTTCGAAGATCAAGTTTTGTGAGTCACAAATTGCGAGACTTAGCAACTCGCAACTTGTGAGTAGGACAATCTGATGTATAGCACTGTCAATGATACTGTTTGCAAATCACAAATGGGGCAGCAAATGACCTACCTCATGAATTTTAATGAGGTAGGTCTCATTTTGCAAACCCCTTGCAATTTATTTCATCCTTATTTCATCAAGGGTAAACAGAAAGCATGTCAAAAAACAATATTATTACTTTAATATTTTTTTTAAAGCTGACAGTGATCCGTGGGACCACTGCCTGCTCTTAAACAATTTTTGGGCATGCATTCACAAAGGGGAAGGGATTCCATGGGGACCCCTCCCCTTTTGCAAATGGGTTAGCACCACCTTGAAACTCGTGGTAACTGCAATTGTTTAGTGACAGCATTCGCGGTCACCAAACAATCAATCAGCGGAGTGTGACTCGCTAGTAGGAAGGGAACACCTCTTCCTAAATGACACTGGCAAATCATGTTTTGTGATTTGGCAATGTGATTGCAGAATGGCAAAATAGGGTATGTGTAGTGGAATAAACATTTTTTCTCGACGTAAACACATGAATTCTGAAAACTAGGCCGTTTGTGACAATTAAAAATAGCTTGGTACATGTGGCTCAACAAACCTCAGGACTGCATTGTTAACATGTATAGACATGTCGACTACATCTCAGTACTGGTACACTAACACTTTGTTCTGCTTGCATTCAACATGGCCACAAACATTGCATGCAATACGTTAAGACATTTGCGACTGTCCCTGGGGAGCATTCTACTGTACACATTTGCCAATGTGATGCTCACCAACAAAGCCACCAATCACCACACCCAGGTGGTCCAGCAGATCCTGCTCTCTGGCCACCAGGTCAGCCCAGTGAGGCTTCAGCTGGTGCTCATTCCTGCTCACGTGGTATACTCTTTTGAGGTGTTAGAGCACCTTGACCCACTGCAGCCGCCTTGCCTCTGTGTGATATCCCTGTATCACACGCCCACAAATCTCCAGCATCAATGGAAGGGAGTGGCACACCAGCCACACAAAGCCCCCAAGCTCTTCCTCCCCCATACGGGTCAGCCCCGCCCTTCCCGACATGTCCTTGCACAACAAAGCAAAACTGAAAAAGTGCAAAAAAAAGGAAAATAAATGTAAAAAAAGGAAACTTATAGCCCAAACCTAAGAACACCAACTAACTCAATTAATCTAACCCCAAGACAGGCACCGAACAGTACAAATACAATCTGAAAGACACTAAACTACACAAAAGCACATACACAGGTACAATAAACAAACAGAATTCACAAAAGACACAAGATACAAAAACGCAATCCAGACATCAGCAACACCGAGACAAAGCTACACAGTCATACAGTCAAGAAAAAGCACAGACTGTAAAGTGAAAGTGAAAGTACACCCAATGTACAATGCCTGTAAACAGGATTTCCTACTACATCTCTTCCTGTCCCCTTTGCAGCCCGTCTTTTGTCATGTGTGTATTTTTTTTACAGATACGATGTTTGTGTGAATATTTTCGATGCATAGTCTACATGTGCAACAAAATACCACGCATTACCTGTAGTCTTTAATTTCAATGGATATCCACATGCGTGTGGTGCTCAGGTGGAATTAACGTTAAGGGCCCATGTATGGTTAGTTAGCATTTGTGTGATTTTTCTACACATTTGCACCAACGTTTTTGACTCAAACTGTGATTTGCATGATTTTCAAATATTTAACATGTGTGCACCTTGTATCAACATGAAGATAGGTTGGTATAGCCTGCAGTGTGTGGTATAGTGGTTGGCCACATGTGGTAGAGCATGCAACTGTGTATTTTGGGTGTGAATGATCTGTAACAACAATATGTGTTTCTGATGGAATGGCATGCAATACATTGGACGTAATACTTATGTATAAATGTGTTCCAAATGGGTATCTACATCTGATGGCAATCAGTGATCTACAACAGTCATTATATGTGTTTGTAATATGTGTTGACTCATGTGGTGTGTGTAGTTGTTTGACTTTGGGGACATTACATTTCACACGACAAACACAACTCAGGGATGATTGAGGATGGCTGATGAGTGCTATGTCGGATATGTTACCCCTCATATGTCATTTATTGTTGGTTACGACTTCATGGTGACTTGTGTGTGAACTACACATATGTTGCACATGTGTACATGTTTGGTACGTACTGTGTTTGAGACACTGTGTCTTAATTCCACCCATAAAATGTTTGGTACACGTCTGTTTGACTCATAAGAATTGCCTATGTTCCTTATTGTCACAGTGTCCTTTCCTCTGCATCTGCACGTTGCTGAACAAAAGGCCCACCTCACGGCGTCACCAATTCAGAAAGCTATTATAGCACAGAGTTATGATGAAGCCAGTCGGGGGAAGGGAATTAGGGAAGAGAACTGCAGGGAGAGAGATCTGAAAAGAAAATGGTTAGAACGAATATGCACTTACTCATTCATAGCAGTATAACTCATCAATAGACTAAAGGCGTCTCTGTGATATCAGATTGAGACCCCTTTTGAAGTGAGGGCAAAGCCCCTTCTTTGAATCATGGAACAAGAACAAACTACAACCTCAGAACCAAGAGATGGCAAGAGCTTTGGACTATGATCATACTCTGAATATCAATCCTGTAACAGCTATGCATTCATAACATAAACCTTTGATCATGGCCTAGAAAATCTCAAAGAATTAAATGTGTTTTTCACGTATTATGCTTTCCAAAAAACAATGAAAACTATAATTTGCTTATCTCCAAAAATGCTTTCACATTCACAACTATAAGGCCGGAAAGTTTTACTCATTGAACTTGAAGCGCTTTGTTCCTTATGCCAGATAGCGCTGAATGTGGCCTGAATCACTTTGATTGTTGTGCCAAGGGCTTTTTATGCATGTGGACTGCAGCGCTTTTATTGTGGTGCCAAGGGCGCTTTCCGCATGTGGACTGAAGCGCTTTGGTTGCCGTGCCAAGGGTGCGTTACTCCTGTGGACTGAAGCACTTTGGTTGCCGTACCAAGGGCGCTTTACTCATGTGGACTGAAGCGCTTTGATTGCTGTGTCAAGGACGGTTTACTCATGTGGACTGAAGCGCTTTGATTACTGTGCCATGGGCGCTTTACTCATGTGGACTGAAGCGCTTTAATTACCGTGCCAAGGGCGTTTTCCTCATGTGGACTGAAGCGCTTTGAGTGCTGTGCCAAGGGTGCTTTACTCATGTGGACTGAAGCACTTTAATTACCGTGCCAAGGGCGCTTCCTCATGTGGACTGAAGCGCTTTGATTGCTGTGCCAAGGGTGCTTTACTCATGTGGACTGAAGCGCTTTGATTGCTGTGCCAAGGGCGCTTTATTCATGCGGACTGAATCGCCTTGATTGCTGTGCCAAGGGCGCTTTACTCATGCGGACTGAAGTGCTTTGATTGCCGTGCCAAGGGCGCTTTACATGTGTGTCCTCAAGCGCTTTGCTCGTTGTATTAAGGGGCGCTTTACTTCTGTGTTCTGAAGCGATTTAATCGTCGCACCAAGGCTGCTTTACTCTGAAAACTGAAAACGTTTTGCTCGTTGTGCTAAGGGGCGCTTTACCTTTTGAATTAACAACTCCCTTCAAGATTTGGCTTATCAAGACCTTACTGCTACGAGTACGATCTACTCGTATCTGAATTCACCATGGAAACAGGAATACTCCGATTTGCCGTCCATCTGCCATGCAGGAAATCTGCTCTTCTTTAGAGAAACCCCCACGAGGTCTGACTGCGTCGAAGTCTTAAAAATAGTGAGCAACGTGCTTGGGTGTGGCTGGGCTTTACAGGCCTGCCACACCCCAAGATGGCTGCTGCCTCTAAAAACATGGGAATTTTAGTTCCTTCATGGAATAGCACTGATAAGTGCATCTTGTCCACCAATGTCCTGAACCTGCAGCTCTATGAGCTTTGCCACAGGGCAGACGACGCTGATGGCCACCTTTGGAACAAGAGGGGATGACAAGTGGTGCGCATAAGGCGCCGCAAAGCCGTGCAGTGGAGTTTCGGGGGGGGACCTGGATCGCGCACGGCCTTATTCCTGACACTTATGTTGCTGTGGTGGACCTGCTGCCCTGGCTGCATGTGTTCACATATTTTCAGATGTGCATTCCACAGAAGTGTCCAGTTCAAGTGTGTGACCATGTGTACCCTGTGTCAGGATTGGGCTCCATGGTGTTATGGTTTCGACGGGTCTAGTCAGGACTCTGCTAGGGGCACCCCTTGAGTTCACAGAGTATCTCACAAGGAAGTAGTGTACCAAAGCAGAAGAGCAGCCAAAGGCATACAAGGGGAAAGGCCAGCTATGGAAAGGCAGAGAAAACAGAAATGTGAAGGCAGAGCAACCTTAATGTGCACAAATATAGAACGGGTCAGTAATGGACAAATATGCAGGGCTTATCACTAAGATTGTACTTACATACACGAGACTAGCCCTTGTGGGTCCGGCTGGAGACACAGTGGCAATTCCTGGAATACAGCCATAGCACACTGTCACTGTTAGGCACTAATGACTACATGCAACACTAGATAAAGGATGGGGGCTGGATTAGCCTCCTGGAAACCAAGTGCCAACCCAAGTACAAAGGAAAACACTTCTACACAGGAGAGGATTGATAGGACACATAAAAGACATGATAACCCAAGAGCAAACAGAAAGTGAGGGAACCAACTAGGAGGCAAAGCCAGGCACAGAGAACAGGCTCAGGTTGACGCAAAGGCTGGAACAGGTCTAGGAAGCAGAAAGCAGGCTCTTGCAGAAACAAACATGAACAAGGTTGAGAAACGGGGAGCAGACTCTTACTGGAACAAGCAGGAACAGGACTGGGTAAACAGAGAGCAGGTTTGGGCTGAATCAGGACTGTAACACAATCCAACAAGGGGTCTGGAACACAAAGGAATCTTACTGCAATGCATGATGAGGAGCTTCCAGGAATGGCAGCTTATAAGCAGTTCCAGGCAGCAGCAAGGCCAGGGCAGAGTCACATGGCTGGGCTGAACAAAAGAGGTCACAGGTGTGTGCAGATCCAGTCTCTCACAAGTCCTGGAGGTGAGAATCCAGTATAAATGGACAACCAGACTTTTCCCATAGGAAGCAATGGACAAAAGATTACAGGTCTTACCGACTACCAGGCAGTGCATTATAGGACCTGAAGTCCATGCAAACTAATGTAGTTCTACTATAGCATGCCATATGGAAAAACTGGAAGAAAACAGGACTCAGAAAGGGACTCTGGGTAAGTGTTAATGATGATTCCCAGGGTACAGATAGTCTGTTTAACGCACCCCTAGAGATGGAAGGACAGGGACGTAACACATGGCAGTGGCAGGACTGATTTCCAGGGGTGGACTGCGCAGTGCATGTGTTGTGAACATTGCTTGTCATACCTTGGACACTCATGCTATCCATTTTCACAAAAGAAGCCCCCCTTGTCACACAAGCTCCATGCAGAGATTGCAAATGTCACACTTACTAATGTCAGGGGTCTGTTCATACATTCCTGTTTCCACTGATATTTCACATCCACTGCCTCATGTATGGGGCACTTATGATTTGAGATGTCATAGTTGTGTGTCATGTGCTACAGTAGAACATGTTGGCAACGTGGATGTGTGTCATATGCTATGGTCCATTGATTTTGTACTTCCTATGTAAAATTCAAAAGATGAGTGTTTTTCATATGTGTGTGATGTTAGCTGTACAATCACATGCATCACATGTGATGTTGCATCAGAAGTAATCAGATTTGTCTTTGTAACATTCTCCCTGACGTAATACTCACATTCCTAAGGAACATATGATGGAGAAAGAAGAAACCAGAGCAGGTTTGTGTGATCAAGTAAGGTGTTTATTTACATATCTTAACAAGGTGTGTAGAGTGACTATTTGTTGAAAACCTTTTGTGCAATTAGCTGTCTGCGGCGCATTCCTGCAGCTGTGTTTTGCTGTTTCCCCTCATTTTTCCTGGCACCATCTTCCTCCTCCTTCTCAGGCAGTTCTTGCTCTGGCCCATTTAGAGGGATGTTCCTCCTCACACAAATGTTGTGCAGGATAGCACAGGTAAGTATGATTTTGCACACAATGTGTGGGGCATATAGGAGGCTGCCTCCTGTGATGTCCAGGCACCTGAATCTGGACTTCAGGATGCCAAAGGTCCTTTCCACAATAGTGCGTGTCCTCCGATGTGCCTCATTATAGGCACGCTCTGCTGCTGTGCTTGGGTTGGAGAATGGGGTCATGATCCATGGCTGGATCCCGTAACCCTGATCCACTGCATAAAATAATAGGAGTGAGTATTTTTTTAGTGCTTGCAACAGGAATGTCATGCAGCATGGCAGTTGATATCTTGTGTCGTCTGTGACTCATATGTGTTTGTGGTATTGTGTGAGATTCTGGGCTTGTGTGAGGTTTTTTCTGCAGTGAGTTGTTTGACTTGACAACTTGTGTTTGGCTCATTGACCTTGGATCTATGATTTTGTTTCCAAACTGCTGGTCAGTATGTATGTACCATGTGTTGTGTAGTGTCCAACATGTTTTAGTGTGCTTTCACTGGAGGGGACATGATACTTCCACGCACACAATAGATTCCGATGTGGTGGTAACACGGTTGCACTACATGGCCTGGACATCCCATCCAATTAGACATATGTATTTGCAGATAAAATGCAACAGTGAGGCCCTTTGATTTGGCTTGGTGATAATGCACAACACATCTCCATAAGTTGGCAGCACTGAGGTGTTCAGTATTGACAATGCATAATTGTCTCATGTGTGACTTAGTTGTAGGCAAACCTTTGTTGTTTACTCTGCCAGTGACTCATGTGCAACTGTGCATCTACACCACCAAACTTGCTCCACGGAACCTGGGTAACTGCCTTGTGGAGGTGGATGTATCTGTGTAGGAAGGGCCATCTCCCTGTACATATGTTATTTTGATGGACAATTGGCTCTTTCAGTGTGTGCAGCAGCGTGAAGTTTGCATTAGTGCCACATCAATATGTGTTCATAGCACAGTCCACTTCCTTATTGCTACCTGGCAACGGCACCCCAGGAGCGATGTATGATGTTAGGACTGCCTCAGTATTTCCGTGTCACCTACATGTGAGTCAGCATCATCATGCTATGTGTCTCATGGTGTTAGACCTGCAGCAGCACACATTCCATACCCCTTCCATGCTACATGCTGCTTGGGAGGGTGTCGGATTGACTATGTGGCCTATTGTAATTGTAAATGGTTCATCTTCCAAGTTGTACTTCCAGTACAGGCCATGTCATTGTCACTGTGGGCCTTTACATTTGTCCCTTGTTGCTCTAAAGTGGCAGCTAATGTTTGTGGCAGCCATCATTTGTACAACATTACTACCAGTGTCACACCTCAGTGTCATCCTGAGCATGTGTCAATGTAGTGGTGTTTGTTTTGTGTATCCTACAGGGTTGTTGTGCTGTGTGTACATTGCTAGGTTTATGGACTTACCGACAAGAAGGCCATTGCCATATTGTCTGTCCTGGAAGTGCTGATTGATCGAGCTATGGTGAAATATGAAGGAATCATGTACACTCCTAGGATACTTGGCCAAGATGTTGGTGAACAATCCCTGATGGTCAACTATGGCCTGCACATTGATGGAAAGTATGTGCTTTATGTCCCAGAATAGGTGCTCGGGTCTAGCGTCAAAATATAAATATGGAGTTAAGTTTGCACTGGATTTGCGTACAAAAAATGACACAAATCCGGCGTAAACAGGGTATAAATATGGGCCATAGTCTTTGTGAATGTTGAATGCTGGCCAGATTAATTTGACTATCCACAATTGTATGTGTGACTTCTTGCTGCAAGCCAAATGCACATCTGTTCCTTCTACTTTAACCTCCAAAACAACATCTAATCAAGAACGTGTTGAACTTCAAATTTCAGTGCTCTTCCGGAGACTTTGCTCCTGTCCTATATGTTCTCTTTATGTTGAGACACTGGTCTCTTTCTGTTAAATCTGTTCTTTAAAAGGTGCCTCTTCGGAAATGCTGGCTTAAGTCGCTAACATTTTATATATAAAATAGCTGGTGTTGGCCATACAGATTCATTTTTTGCAAAGAAGCAGTGCTTAATCTAAAAAAGTATACGTGCCACTGTGCCGAATACCAAGGCTGGGTAGTTTTGATACCAGTTCATGCCTCTTTAATCCACCACCAGACACCTCCTGCAGCTCTAGCTCACTCCTGTGTATTCTTTTTCTTTCCTGTTTCTCCTTTTGTCACGCTATTTATGTCTTTCTCTCCCTCCTTCTTTCCCCATTATGTCTTTTCAGTCTCTTACTCTGAGTCAAAGTCTCATTCAGAAAAATATGTGCTGGTCCTCAAAAATGAGTGTTGGTGGGGCCCACTTGCAGCTACTGACTCAAATTAAACACTGCTCAGAAGCATGTAATGGCTTTGGTATTTCTGCATGCCCCTGACTATTGGCTATTTCTCTGAGGTAGCAGTATTATTGAGCAGTAGCTCAGCTCAAGGCAAACCGGACTGGGCTGTGTCCTCAACCTCAGTGCCCTATTGATAATGTACAGTTCAAAGTCCACTTGCTGCAGGCTACATAAAAGCTTGATTATTATGTACAGGTGCACACGTTTTCTACGTTATTTCCCCAGGAGCACACATTTTACCAGGAGCTCTATTTTTTGCTGGATCAAGTCTCATCGCCAGTAGTAATTAATTGATCCATTGGGCAGGGCTGAGGGGCGTTCCATTTTGGCTTGGGCTGAGCTACTGCCTCCACTGCCAGGTGGGATTTTCAAGCATCCTTTGCTTCCCCAGGAGACTGGCAGCTGGGAGTGAACAACTGACTGGAAGTAAAGAATGGGACAAATGGGCAATGGGATATACACATCTTGGCTGCCCCTAAGGGACCCTCTTTGTCCCTCAAACCCAGGCAATGCACAGATCTCTGAAATGCCACCCACCCTTTCTAAGATTGATTTGGGCAAAAGGATTGTACAGAAATGCTTCTGTGCCCTTGAGCTTGTTAATAAAACCCTCTTACAGAGAGGTTCTTTTGTTATGGAGCTGGTTAGAAGGGGACTGACTTGCCAGAGGTCCTGACCTTCAAGCCATACCTCTGGTGCCCATGATGTTTCTTGGAGTGTGACCAAATGGTCACGGGATGCCCGAGCAAGGACATTGCACTTAGGGTATCCCCGGAGTTTGCCAAATAAAGACCGAATGTGCCATTCATGTGAACTTTGCGTTAATATTTAACAACTTTTCTCTTTGTCTCGAGTAATCCATATTTGCCAGGCCCTGGAGCCCTGCCTGTCCCAAGGGGGAGGTAAACAGAAAATGTATATACATTCGCTTTTCAAAGCTGTGTGTCTCAGGACGTTCATGATGAGCAGGCATTATTGTGAAACGCTTGGCTATGTCCTACTCCAATTGAAGTGTATGAGACAGTCATTTCCGTGGGGGTGTGTGTGAGGACCAGTGCTTAATTTGTGCTTGTTGTTTCCGGTGCTGAGCACCGGCACTTATTTTTGAGCATGGTGCGAGCAAAAGACACATATGGGAAAGACGGAGGAAGAGAAAAATGGAAAAGCGTCACAATGTGGGAAAGAAGACGGCTGCAAGAGTGATCTGAAGGGGTAGGGAGTGAGTGTAACTGGATTGAAGAGGCCCTAAATGGCTTCAAGATTACCCTGCCTCTGTATTCCGCGCTCGAACATTTAATTGCAGCAGTCGCGTGTTTAAGAGGAGGGCTTTGAGCACCAGCACGTTTTTATTTAAAAAAGTAAGCACTGGTGAGGACACTACAGCTCAGCCAATTTCCTACTAAATTCCCCTAATATCACACTCAAAACACTGCCACCTTACACATTCTATTACTCAGCCGTGACGACCATACGTATACAGCACGCAAGGCATTCACATCATAGTGATTTTGCACCCACCACCTTCTGCATACACAGACTACCCACTCTGAAACTCGCCCAGGGGGGCTGAGGTTGCAGCAAAACAAGCGGCCCAGGAATTCCACCCCCAGCCCAACGGATAACACAGCAACAGTGTATAGCTGAATGATTATAGCTCTCCCTCCTGCTAAGACTTGTTAGCCATGCAGCAAAAGCAGCAGGCCAGATTTCCACACCTCACCTTGACACAAACTACTTAACACACATCAACAGTAAACGCATGGCTGCAGAATCACCACTTCTGCAACTCACCAAGGTTTGTTCGATTTGCAGGACTGTCTTGTACAAAGGGACTCCATATTGGCAATTATTATTTCTACACAAAAGAACATCCACAAAACTCGCCCCATACAGCTGGCTCACTCGTTCTGAAACGACTGGAAAGGCCACAGATACAGCCAAGAGAGGATTCCATACCCCTGATTGCCTCCGATAAAATACAAAATGACTCACAGACATATACTATCAGAACTTCATTCCTCTGCTCATCACACTTCATACTACTCTAAAAGCCAAAGTCTTCCTCTCCTCACCCACTTATGGCTTCATGTTCAAATCAGCACCCAACACCTGCCACTCAATGGCACCGCCATGCAAACAAATCATTCTGCACCCACATGTGCTAGCACAGGTGTTTTTATAGATTTTTTTTTATGAGAGTTCATGTACTATTAGTAACGAATTTGTGTAGAAAATATAATAATGTAGAAGAATAACGCATGCATTTGAAAATGTGATCACGGTGAGTGCGGTCAATGTTCACGAAGTATACCTATTAATGGTTTTTAATATGAAATGTTGATTATATGTTAGATTAATGTACTAATATGTCACATTAAGAGTTATGCATCATGTATTAGCGTTATTAATTGTAGGCCTTAACTTAGCTGCGGTCTTGGCCTATTTGCCCGGCCTCATGTCAAGCTGTATTTCTTAACGTTGAATAAAATGGCAGTCTTAGAGAATTAAACTGTGATTTTCACCTGTACTGTCTAAGGCCCATATTTATACTTTTTGGCACAAACCTGCGCTAACGCAGGTTTGCGTCAAAAAGAATAGCGCCGGCTAGCGCCATTCCTAGACGCTGGCCAGTCACTATATTTATGGAATGGCGCTAGCTGGCGCTAAGGCCCTGTTAGTATCCTTGGAAAGGACGCTAACAGGGCTGGGGAGGCATAGGTGGTATCCGGGGCTTGTGCGCAAAAATATGGCGCTACACTGTTTAGAGGCAAAAAAATTGGCTCTAAGCAGTGAAGTGCCACCTTCTGGTGCACAAGCCCCATGGACATGGCTCCTGTCTTCGTAAAGACAGGAGCCATGCCCACCACCTCAATGACCATGCCCAGGGGACAAATGTCCCCTGGGCATGGCCATAAGGGCCAGCGCCATGCAGGGGCCCCAAGTCAGGGCCCCTGAGCGGTGTTGGGAACAAAAAAGAAATACTCACCCGGACTTACCTTGGATGGGTCCCCCATCCTCAGGTGACCTCCTGGTGTGGGTATGGGTTGGTGGTGTTGTCCCATGGAAATCTGCGTACAAGTCCCCTTACGCCTGCCCAGACCCAGGCGTTAAATAATGGTGCTAAGAAAGCTTTGCACCATTATTTAAGGCCCCCATCCCCTGTGCTAAATTTTAGCATGGGGATAAATGTGGCGCAAAGGCCATATCATCCTTTTCTGGACTGGAACGCCTACCTTGCATCTCATTGACGCAGTGTAGGTTTTCCCTTCTAGAAAATGACGTAAACTCCATATACTCAAAGTATAAATATAGAGTTTGGTTTGCGTAAAAAAAAGACGCTACTTCAGCGCAAACCATGTATAAATATAGGCCTAAATGTGCTCGTAGCTAAAAGTCTTTCTCATGAGAACCGATTGCTAGAACATTGTGAGTATAATGTGTGTAAGACTGACTTTCTCAGGAGGAGAACAATAGGGAACTGTATGGAGTATAAGCTGCAACAATATTGATACCTGACAAGCTGGACGATGAGAACAATACAAGAGAAGCCAATAAGCGACATGTGAATGGAGTAGTGTTAGAATTCATAGATCTGAAGTTTTTGTTTTATTGGACAAAGTATGAACATGCGATCCCTTGACCAATAGGGACTTGGGAATTAGTTTTAGGAAATTTAACTTAACAGGACTGCACCAAGAGAAGACAACCATTTTCTCTATTCTTCTTGAGGGTTTGCCTCTATTCTTTCGAGTTGCTTAAAGACTTTGCGTTTTCTGCACTTGGATTCTGAATCCTGATGCCTTGCTGACTGAACTGATACACTGATGACGAAGACTATCTTAGGTTGCCGATTCAATTGAGGAGAGGTATTCTTGCACACAAATGTTTGTTGTGCCTATTTGCTTTTTCTTTCTAGGTACCAACCGGACTGTTTTGATATAGCCATAGCTAGATGTTTTCCAAATTTGTGTTTGCTTAATTGTTTTGCATGAAGCCCAACATGCTGATGCTAATCTGGTGTTAGTTAAGGATTCTCAGTAATGAAAGTCTCTGATAGGGAATAACGTGGATGTATTTCTTTGCTGAATTTAAATGTATGTGATATAATTTGCGCAATTGCTCTTATTATAAACTTGCACTGTAACCTTAGAATGTGTAGTAGTTCAAACTTTGATTACACTGCGTTTCTTTCACAGGTTTGGACAGCTAATTTTGTTTCTGTATGTTTATCATTTGATTTTGAGATTATCTTACGTGACATTAGCATTGTTAATATAGTGAAATAAACATTCTAACTTTTACTAAAGGCCTGGTTATTCATGACTGAAAGGTCATAGTGTGTGACAATTACTGACACTCTTGATTAGTAATGCTATTGATTATTATTGACATTGATTTATTATTGATTATTGATCTGCATGTACTGGAGTTATTGTGGGAACATCTTAATTGCGAGTCAAAAGGATCATCGACCAATTCACGTCCCCTTGTAAGTATAATTATTAAGGTCAGACGTGCTAACACATGCTCAGTGACAGCACAGCCTTCTATTACAGAAGTGCACAACCAGAGGCTTCAATTTACTGTATTTATTTTAATGACTTGAATAATAGGAAAGCGCGCATATCGCATACAGCCTAAAAACACCACTAATAACTTAAGGTACATAAAAGCATTCACCCGAACCCACGTGTACAATGTAAGTGTGCACATCCATTATGTAAACAATTATGAAATACAAGTACACGTCATAAAAAGATTGCTGTGCTTTTGCATGCAAAGGTCTATATTACGGAATGTAAAATAAAGAATAAAAAAATTATCAAATGAGAAAATTTGCAACAAAAATCTATGCAGCTGCAGCATAATAGACGTTAGGTAATAAGATCTAACACATGGAAATGTTAGTCCTCTGTCTGACTTTGGCAAATGTAAAATCTTTAGGCTGGCTCTAGTGGACCCTTCTAGGAAAACGTTGCTCCATTCACAAACTTTAATATCTTTTTGAAATACAGCAGAGGATCTGCTTTGTTTGCACAGAAAATTCTGGTGTGTTAATATTTGTACATAAAAGTGTTTATTTCTGTTATATTTTAAAAACCGCACTATAACAGTGGCTTAATTGAAGGGAATAAAAGAGAAGTGTTTGTACCATCTCGTAAAAGTCAGCATTTTCCCCTCTGATTTCAGCACTGTTTTTAATAAGAGCTTAATAAGGCTGCCTACAATATGCTTTACAGCCTGGCAGTGACAATGCTAATCAATTTCATGTTGCAGCATGAATGTTGCAGAAAGCTGAAGATGGCATAAATGAACATGGAATCAAAGGGAAGATTGTAACCATTCTTTTAATGTATTGTAACATTTATATAGTGCTTGGTACCACTATGTGGGGATCTCAAGCACTTGCCTTCAAAAGTAGCAAGGTACACCACATAAGATGTTTGGTTGGAAGGATGTTGTTTTTGTTTTGATCTTATGTGAGAAGTGCTTCTATGTCATGCGTGATGACCACCGGGGTGCGATTATCATATGAGAAGCAGCGCGTAGCAGTGTGTTGGATGATGAAGTGTAAGAGACAGGCACATAGTTTTATGTTTTTCAGTATGTTGTTAGCTTTGAACAGCTTTGCAGGTCCCTTTATGTTATTTCTTATTATATAATCTGCTTAGCTGGTTACTGCACTGGGTTGTCCAATCTGAGATTTTATATATAGTTGTGGTTCTGAGCCGGCATAGTTGGAGGGAGAGAGAGAAATAGAGAGATAGCTTTGGCATTTGAACTCCAAAAATCAAGAGCCCCACATTCCTTTATTATAATCTGATGCCTTAAATCTTGCTGTGCTTAACACACATGCCAATTGAATAAAATCTTGTCCAAGCCTCAATTGGCAAGACATGCATTCACACTCATTTAGAAAATTAACTGAAATGGTCTGGAATGGAAAGAGGAATTCCAGTGTAAATTCCATTTCACTCAATAAATAAAATGCAAGTTCAGCTTGGAGAAAAGAATCGGTCAAGTCACCCCCATGTCTCATGGATGGCGCCAAAATGAAACAGTGGCAGCCTGCAGGACTAAAATATGGTGGGGTGCGATGGTGCCAAACTCACCATATTTGTGGCTCCTCCCAGTGTGGCACATCTCACCTGGCGTCCATGAGATGGAATGGAAGGACTTCCTTGCTGCTCGGTGGAATGCAAATCCAACCAATTCTGGAGCTGCTTTCATGCTGTTTTCAGCATGAGAGCAGTTCCAGAATTGGTGGGAGCAGGCTAATCCAGTGCTCAATTTGAGGCTGGGGGCCTGTGCCAGCAATCCCCTGGCTGTTTGGCAGCTCTGGGATTGCTGGGTCTACAGTGCTCATGTCGGGCTTGCGGTAGCAAGAGAGCCGGTTAAGCAGACATGCCCACTGAAAGGGGCAGCAGTCATTCTTCAATAGCAGGATTCAGCCCCACCCTCTGCCCTCACGCTTGCGCTATACACAGCACGAGCTGAAGGGAAAAGAAAATGGCATTATTAACCAAATTTATTTATTTGTGTTTGCCTGCAGCGCTAGCAGCAGGCGGGCCGACACTCCTCCTCTCTTTAGGAGGAACAGTCACTGAACGCAAATGAACATTGTTCAACCCTCAAAAGAGTAACTACCCTTGAACTAAAGAAGTTATCACTTCAGATAAATGTTGCCTTATTACAAGGGGGAATGGGTGTTAGATTAGAGTGATGACAAAAAATCACTCATATCCTGCATGGCTAAGGTTACCAAATTTTTCTGTGTCACTAGGACAGTCTTCACAGTTATAGGATCCCCTTTCACAAATCATTGTTTTTTGTGGTAGTCCAAATAGTTAAGAGGTGCAGCAAAACTACAAGTCCCAAAACGTTCCAAATGATTAAATGAAACCTTAAGATGGAAACTAGGCTTTGCAAAGATATGTACCTTCTGCTAATCCTATTCAGGAAGTTTCATATAATACACTTCGAAAGTGGAACAGGCCTAGAAATAAAAGAAATTATGATAAAACTCACATACCTCTGAGATCACTTGCAAGATAGTACTTGAGTCTGATGTCTAAAGTACAGGTGTGTGTGTGTCGGGGGGTGGTCGGGGAAGGCGTACGCTTCTGTCAGTGGCTCTCTCCTGGGCGGCTTGTGGTGGATTTTTGCTTACGTGCTTAAGGATGCATATTGGTTAAGTACCTGTTGTCAATGCATCACCTATTACCTGGGACAATTGACAGGGCACATTGCATACAACTGTGTCATTGATTTACCTTGACATCTTCGTGTAGGTTAGATTTTATCAGCTTGTTTTGATTATATATGAGTGATAACCCCATATATACCGTAGATCACCAATGATTACACTACTTGGGTGACGGTAGGCCCACATTTTTATCTTGATTAGGCCCACCTAATTGCCTACCTGCAATCACATTGATATACAGGCATTTAAGTCTTCTACTAGTACCGTTTCCTTACTACTTATTTCTCATATGAAGAATTCTACAATGCCCAGCAGGGCTTATAGACGGTGGTGTATAGGTGTGGGAACATTACGGTTGCACAATGTGATAACACTTAGGAATCTCTAATTAATTACCTATCCAAGGTTGCTTCTCCCATGGGCACACCCAAATCCAGTTTTTTTCCAGTATGTCTATTTCAGGGAGCTAAATACATTGACACTACCACTCCAGTTATTACATAGAAATGTGATATGGTGTCCATAGATTTAATGGCTGATCGCGACAGAGGTCTTATTATTAAAACACAGCCCCAGCGCTTAATTTGTAATTTAATAAGTGCCGGGACCCAAACTTTTGCTCAGAAGCTGATACCTATGTTGCAGCAGGTCGTGGCGCTGAAAACGCTGTGTAGTGTTGATTCCCCCTCATGCATCTTTAATCCATTAACATACACTTCCTGCCCCCAAGCTCACTCTTGAACCTTCTTTTTCATCTCTGATTTCTGCCTTTATCACTCTTTTCCTGTCATTTTCTTCCCCCTCCTTACCCACTTTGGTGCTTTTCTCTCTCTTGTTCTGCTTCAACGTCTGATGTGGAAAACTACGTGCCGAGGCCCAAAAGTAAGTAATGGTGGGCCCCACCTTCAAAAAACAACTCAAATTAAGCACTGGTGACGTAACATATTCATTTAGCATTGTACATCTTTCTTATTACTTTTATTAACGCCCACTGGAACACAATCATTTCATAATTTGTTTGTATTTTGTTTGAATCTCTTTATTGCATTTTCTTAACAGGTTACATTCGCAAACAGATCAGTGTAGTCATCATAATCACTAATATCATGAAGGCATGGCTCATCACTCTTCGGTTTCATCATGTAACAGATTTATGTAAGGCCAGAGATCATAAACAATAAAGTGAAAGGGTAAAAGTAAAAAATATTAGGAAAGAGAAATAGGCCCTCACTATGACATTGGCGGTAAATCGCACTTACCGCCATTCTGACGGCCGCCAACTTACCACTGGGGCGGCGGATATCTGTTCACCATATTATGACACACACACACAAATCCACCAGACCAAAGGTCAGTGATAAATTGGCGGTATCAAAAACCCACACTGTTAGGTCAACAGAACAATGCCCACCACATTATGACCCACGAATCACCATGGCGGACATTCAACAGTGGTAAACCATTGGCATTACATACCGCTGTGCTCACAATGGACACCCACATACAAAACAACACTACATTGGACAATTCAAACAACACACACCTGACACCCATACACACACAACACCCACACCACAAACACACACCCACATTACCCACAACCCTTTATTACTACAAAGCATTGCCACCATAGAGACACCAAGACCACTGACACAACTAGAGCCACACACTACCCACACCTATACACCACTCACACACTCCACATCACACACCCCAACACATTACCCAACACACCCTCACCAATACACCTCATATAACACCCATGGCACCACAAAGACACCCCTATTTCACAGAGGAGGAACTAAGGGTCATGGTGGAGGAAATTGTCAGGGGAGAGCCACAGCTATTTGGAGCACAGGTGCAGTAGATATCTATAGCTAGGAAGATGGAGGTATGGCAGAGAATCATGGAAAGGGTCAACGCCATGGGACAGCACCCCATAACTAGGGATGACATCAGGAAGAGGTGGAACGACCTACGGGGGAAGGTACGCTCCATAGCAGAAGGACACCAGCTCGCTATCCAGAGGATCCCCACCTCCTCCCCCACAACTCACAGCATGAGAGGAGCAAGTCCGCAATTCTGCATTCTGAGGGCCTGGCCGGAGGAGGACTGGACTCTGGTAAGTCAACTTTCTACTATTATCACCCCCCTACCTGCATGCCATCACATACCCTCATCCTCACCCTCACGTCCATCACTCCACTCCATCTCACACACTTCGCCATCACATCTCACTCATCTCAATACAAGTCCTGCATGCTGTACCAATGCATGGACACCCCTCACAGCCCTGCATGGACACTCATCACTAAAGAATGCACAGCATAGAGAACTAACAATCCCACCATACACTAACATACACAAGTGAAAGCTGGCAGGGCAAATCCAACCACAGAGGGGAAGCCACTGATGTACAAAATGTCAGATACATAAACCATAACACATCATTTACATCCCTACAAGTACCCCAGCCAATGTCAGCAGAGAAGAGGTACCAGCAATATCCAGTCCCCCAAGAGAAGAGGCCCACAGTGATGACAGTAACTCTGGTCTTCAGGATCTGGACGACCTACCTGGTACATCAGGGATCACTGGACAGCTGGTCACCCAAGCCCTGTCAAACACCACCAAAGAGCCTCCCCCATCAGGATCCAACACCACAACATTACCCAGCATACTCACACCTCTGTCACCATAACACATCAATCAGCAGTGTGTCCACCTCTACAGGGACCCCAGGGCACCCCTCGCACATAAGACAATCAGGGACCTGGGGTCAGTAGTAGCAGGCACAGAGTTCAGGGGACAGAGGCACAGGCCAACAGGGAAACTGGGAGGAGTGCTGTGTGCCAGGGGGAGGACAGGCCCATGGAACCGACTCTCCAGGAGGCACTCTTCAAGATCCTGGGAGCCTACCAACATTCCTAGGACACGATGGGCCAGATTCTGGGCAATGTGCAGGAGAACAGGCGGCTGCAGGAAGGATAGTACCACGGGATCAGGGAGGACTTGCAGGCCATTAACAACACCCTGATCTCCATAGCAGGGGTTCCTGGCAGACATGGCCAACATTATGAGGGAGGCAGTCTCACACCAGCGGGCTCCTGCAACTAGCCAGACATCTGAAAGCCTTCCACTTCCGCTGAAACTAGTGGCCAGGAACCTCCGCCACAGGACTCACTGGCCACCCCGCAAATGTTCCCTGCGATCCAGACAGAAGCCAGAGACACTTTGCCATGACCCCCACCAGGAAATTAGACTCTCCTGATTGTCACCCATGTGTCCCACTCAGTCACCCTGTCTACCTTGAACTGCCATTGCTCTCCTTCCTATGTCCCCTTGGACAATGCACCTGTGCTACAAACAGACTGGAACAATTCCCTGGACTTTTCTCCATCATCACCCCATCCCATCACAATTTCCCCCCTTTATGTTAGCACTTCATTGAACACCCTTTAAAAAAAACAATTTGGAGTATGTCATGTATATCAAGTATTTATGTTTTTAAACAGGTACAAACATTGCAAATGTACTGTACATAGAATGAGCATAGATCAATGACCTGTAGCTGGCTGTAGTGATCACACCAGGAGTATATGTCAAGTCACCAACATCTCCAAATTGAATTGCCAGAGGGAACAGTAAGTGGGCATAGAAGTGGGAAATATCAGCATGCCATTGCCACAGAGATTACAACCAAAGTCATTGAAATGTAAGGTTACACTGTCCTACCTGTGTGACATTGGAAGTACTGTTGTATAACTGACGTTCTGTTGTCCTCATCCTCATCCTCTGCCTCCTCATCCTCACAGTGCACAGGGTCTCCTGCTGCCACATGGGCATCTCCAGTCTCCTCCTCCTGCAGAAAAGGAACATGGGGCCAGATGTAGAAAGCATTTTGCATGGTGCAAACTGCGAAAATCGCAGTTTGTGCCATGCAAAATGCCTTTTGCAATGCACATTCACAATTTGCAAGTCGGTACCAACTCGCAAATTGTGAATGCGACTTGCAAATAGGAAGGGGTGTTCCCTTCCTATTTGCGACTCGCAACGCTATGCTAAATTGCTTTGTGACCGCGAATGCGGTCGCAAAGCAATTCGCAGTTACCACCAGTGTCACACAGGTGGTAACCCATTCGCAAAAGGGAAGGGGTCCCCATGGGACCCCTTCCCCTTTGTGAATGTTGCCAATAAGGGTTTTTCAGAGCAGGCAGTGGTCCAATGGACCACTGCCTACTCTGAAAAACCGAAACCAAAAGGTTTCGTTATATTTTTTATTTTGCAACTCGTTTTCCTTTAAGGAAAACGGGCTGCAAAATAAAAACAAAAAACTGCTTTATTTAAAAAGCAGTCACAGACATGGAGGTCTGCTGACTTCAGCAGGCCACCATCCCTGTGAGTGCAGGGACTCACTATGGGGTCGCAAAATGCAACCCACCTCATTAATATGACATCATTCTGCATATGGTTTTGCGACTCGGAAATTGCAAGTCGCTCAGAGTCGTAATTTACGAGTCGAAAAACCTAGTTTTGCTACATCTGGCCCATGGTGTCTCAGAGCCAGGTTGTGCAACATGCAGCATGCCACTATTATCTGGCAGACCTTCTGGGGTATATAGCATTGGTATATGGAGGCACCGGAACCTGGCTTTCAGGAGGCCAAAGGTCCTTTCAATTATCCTTCTGGTTCGCCCAAGTGCCTCATTATAACATTCTTTTGCCCTTGTCCTGGCATTGCTCACAGGGGTCAGTAGCCATGATAGGTTTGGGTAACCAGAGTCACCTGCAAATACTGAGGGACAACAGATAGCCACGCACTAACCTACATGGCCCACACCATAGCCATACACCAACATATACTGGGCGGAAACCAGGGTTCACCTATTAGCCACACCCTGTGCCTCTGTAGTTGGTCCATCACATTTGGAATGCTGCTATTCCTCTGAACAAAGGCATCATGCACCGACCCAGGATACTTAGCATTGACGTGGGAGATTTACTGGTCCGCCAAACACACCATCTGAACATTCTTGGAGTGGAAACTCTTATGATTCCTGAACACCTGTTCATTCTGCCGTGGGGGGAGGACAAATGCAATATGTGTACCATTAGTTGCCTCGCTTATGTTGGAGATATGTCCCATTGCATAAAACTCGGCCTTCACAGTGGCCAAATCCTCAACATGGGGTAAAACAATGTAGCTGCACATGTGTTTTATCAGGGCAGACAATGCTCTTGATGGCACTATTGAAAACATTGGCTGTGACATTCCTCCTGCCAAGTGCACTGTCACTTGGAAAGATTCATTTGCCAGAAATTTGCCAGAAAATGGAGTGCAGATAGCACTTGCACAAGATGGAGGATCCCAGTCGGGTGACAGACAGCTGAGATCAGGTCAGGCTTCAATTGGGTACACAGTGTTGCCAAGTCCACCATGGGTCTGTACACAGGGGTATGTCTCCATCTCATACTCACCCTCAGTGGTAGGTAGGTAAGGGACACAAGAGTGTGGAGGCTGTCACAAACTTAACATTGGAGCCATAACAGGAGTTTGAAATCTGTAAACTTGTAATGGGTCAGTTAGATTTGTCCAGTAAGTGCCTATTTCTCCTGTGACGCAGAATGAATCCATAGGTCTGCTCCCACCCCTTAAATGGCTTCCACCTGTCCTCTGTGGAGGGACAGGTGGAAGTGAGGTACTTCCGCTGCTGTTGGACGCCGCGGCGGGAGGCGGTCGGGAACATCCGTGCAACTTGGTTAATATTGGGCCCTATGGGGTACAGTGGCCAATGGTGATCTATGCCGGTGGTGACGGTATGCACCGCCATGGATGTGACCGCCATTTTCTATCATATTCCTCACTTGCTACCTGACCTTCCACAGGAGAGGACCTACACTGCATGTGCTGCTGTGACCTGTGTCTAGAACCTACCATGACCCGTGTGACTGGGGAAAGGGCCCCAGCCTTCACTTTGGAGGAGTTGGAGAGACTGGTGGATGGGGTCCTACCCCAGTACGGGCTGCTGTATGGGCCTACAGACCTACAGGTGAGTACACTGTGGGCATGATGCTTGTGGCATGAATGCATGGAGTTCAGTGTCTGAAGGCCTCGTGTAGGGGGGTGGATGTCTTCTTTGCAGTATACACACTGTGTGCTGGGCTATGTGTGTGCCAATGGTGATGGAAACGGGGATGGTGGGCCATATGTGTAACAGGCTGGACTGTTTGTCTAATGGTGTTTTCCTATGTGTATTGTCTCTGCAGGTCAATACCCATGAAAAGAAGGGTATATGGCGTGCCATCGCCAAGCAGGTGCGGACCCTGGGGGTCTACGGCAGGCGAATGACCCACTGTCACAAACGGTGGGAGGACTTGAGACGCTGGGCACGGAAGACGGTGGAGGCCCAGCTGAGGATGGCCTCCCAACAAGGAAGGGGTGTCCATCGAACCCTGACCCCCTGATGTCCCGCATAATGGCAGTGGCCTATCCAGAGCTGGATGGGCACTTGAGGGCGTCACAGCAGCCACAAGAGGGTGAGTACAGTCGCTATTATTACAACTTATGGCTGGTGGGGTGGTGGATGTGTGTCAGTGGGTGCCCCTAGTTCAGGCCTAACATAGCAGCGTAGGTCCTCTGGTGGCTAGGGTTCAAAAGTGATAATCCTGCCTACCTAGCTTGTAAGCATCCACTACTGGTCAGGGCTGAATGGGTCCCAGGTGTGCTGCAGTTGGCGGTGTGTGCCCCTCCTCACGCCTTGGTGGCTAGAGATATCAATGGTGGTGCAATGCATAGTGCATAGGCCTGGTCCCTGTGTCTGAGGGTGCTGTGTACGCCATCTGTGGTGTTGGTGCAGCCATTGACACAGTGTATCCTTTGTCTCTCTCTCCCCTTTCTTGTTTTGTCATCCTGTCCTTACGTGCATTTGCATCATCCGGCGGAGGAGCAGAGGCACCAGCGAGGGAGGGAGCTGCATCTCACAGGACCCAGGAGGCAGATTCCACCGATGCTGAGGACATCAGTGGGAAGGAGGGCGAGGGGAGCACCAAGGCGGAGACTGGAGGGGACAATTCAGACACAGATACCTCCTCCGATGGAAACTCCCTGGTGATGGCGAACACTTCTGTGACCACCCCAGCTACAGGTACAGCCGCCACCCCTGTATCAGCACCACCCTCCCAGCAGCCCCACACTGAGTTGCCCGTGCCCACTCACCCAGGAGGGTGGGCATCTCCTTCGCCCCAGGCACCTCAGGCCCTGCCCCAGTTAGTCCTGCTGCCCTGAGTGAGGAGGCTATTGACCTCCTGAGATCCATCTCTGTAGGGCAGTCAACCATTGTGAATGTCATCCAGGGTCTGGCAGCCAAGATGCAGCAATCTAATGCATTCCTGGAGGGCATTCACACTGGATTGGCGGCCCAACAGAGATGGATCCAGGCTGTGGCCTCCTCTCCGATGGCAGCCATTGTCCCTGTTTCTAAAGTCCCCTCTCCAACTTCTTCTACCCAGTCCCATTCTCCTTTACCCCAGGCCATCCCAAGCACACAGCCAGACGAGCATGCACAGGACAACACTGAAGAGTGTCACAGGCAAACACAAGCACCACACTTCTTCCCACAAGCACTCACACAAACAGCATACAGTTGCAGACACTACAACATCCACTGCCTCCACTGTCTGCCCCTCCTCCCCTGCCACCGTCTCCCTCCCAGTCACGTCCACACTCACACCTACATGCACTACATCAGCATCCACTACCAGCATCATCAGCACACCAAGCAGAACACACACCTCACTGGCAGACACCTGCACAACATCCATGCACATGTCCCCTGTGTCCTCACCCACTGTGTCTGTCCCCTCCCACCTAAAGTACATAAACGCATGCACTCAGACACCCAACAGCCATCCACCTCACAACAGCATACAACCCATGCACCTGTACCCAAATCCAGCAGACAGACACCAATAACCACTCCCTCATCCTCCACTCCCATTCCTTCTCCCTCTTCCCGCCCCAATGTCCCTAAGATACTTTTCCTAACCACCATTGACCTCTTCCCTACTCCTCCCCCCATCCTGCACGTATGGCCAGGGTATCACAAACCCAGCCAAACACTTCAGCCACACAGTCCACGGGCCCAGTTCCATCCGCACCTACTCGTGGTGGAAAGGATTCCATGCCACATATACTGAAGAGGAAGGAGCCTGCACCAGCGGGCAAGAAGACCAAGGTGCCTGCGCCAGCAGGAAAGAAGGGAAAGAGCCCGCACCAGCAGGCAAGAAGGGCAAGGAGCCTGCACAGCAGGCAAGAAGGTGAAGGAGCCTGCACCTGCCACCCAAAAGGGCAAGGAGCCTGCACCAGCAGGCGAGAAGGACTTAGAGCGTGCATCAGCAGCTGTCAACGGAGCCCCCACCACAAAGCATGGTTGTGCATCCATCCGAGGGTGCAGGGGATGTGAAGGAGCCTCCCACCACCACCAGCACCACCACACTGCATCCATCTGAGGGTGAAAGGGATGTGCAGAAGCCTCCCACCACCACCACCACCAGCACCACCACAGTGCAGCCGTCACCGTCACCGCCAGCGGACGCAATGTGATCCTGCCTCCATAGGCTGCTGTGCAGCCTGTCCACTCCAGAACCAGTGGGCAAGACACCCACTCGAGAGACTGTGACCCATCACTCCCCAGGACCAAACACAAGTCATGTTGCCCCCTCAAGAACCAGTGGGCAAGACACCCACTCGAGAGACTGTGGCCCATCACTCCCCAGGACAAAGCACATGGCATGTTGCCCCCTCCACAACCAGTGGGCAAGACACCCACTCGAGAGACTGTGGCCCATCACTCCCCAGGACAAAGCACAGGGCATGTTGCCCCCTCTAGAACCAGTGGGCAAGACACCCTCTTGAGAGACTGTGGTCCATCACTCCCCTGGACAAAGCACAGGGCATGTTGCCCCCTCCAGAACCCGTGGGCAAGACACCCACTCGAGAGACTGTGGCCCATCACTCACCAGGACAAAGCACAGGGCATATTGCCACCTACAGAACCAGTGGTTTTGTTTCCGCCTCTGGTTGAGGTGCCCCCCCCTGAGGTGCCTGCCTATTTGCCAACTGATGCCCCTGCAGTGTTCTCTCCGTATTGATGCAGGTGACAAGTGGGTCCTTGGACTTTGCCCTGTGGCCATGTGGCCCACTCAAACTGAGGACTGGGCAGTGTCCCTTTTTCTGTACATTTGCATCTGCAATATTGGCTAAGTTATTTTGATACTGTGTTGATATAATACACTCACTTTGGTAAATTCGTTTTGTCCTTGCATTATTCAACCGAGATAGGGAGATTAACTTGCTTTCTTGTGCATTTGGCTGTGTGTATGGGGTGTGTGTGTGTTTCACTCTCTTTTTCCTCCCCCCACCTTGTGTGCTAGGCGGCTGTGCTCACGGTCGTCGTCTTCGCCGGTGTTGGTGTTCATGGTGGAGCAGAACGTAGAATATTATCAGAAATACATGCAGTTTGGGTTCCATGTTGGCGTGGTTGTTCCCTGTGTATCCAATGGTGAGTCCTTTCACTTCTGTGCTCTGTTTCCACCAGGCTTTAGATGTCGTTGGTACCGCCCCGGAAAAGGTGTTGGTTTGCAGGGTCTTAATATGGTGGGCAAAACTTTGACTTCTGCCTGGCTGTAGGTGGCTACTGCCGTGGTGGCTGTTTTTCCACCCTGGCGGTCGGTGTGGTATATTGGCTGTCTGTCAGAGACCTTTCCGCCATGGTCATAATTTGGCGGTAAGTACCGCCGGCCTGTTGGCGGTATTACCGCCAATTTATCACCGACCACTAGGGTTGTAATGAGGGCCATAGTGTATAGAACATGCAAGGCCCATAGCAATAATGGGGAGAGGAACTTGTGAACGAGTCAGCATATTGGGAAAGAGGGTTAAGGATTGCTTCTGTCTTTAGCAGATTGGTAATGTGTGTGACAAATAAGCGCCTCAGTAGGTGTGAATATGGAAGTTGGGGAAGGGAGTAGAATACAAAGAGGTGAAATCACGTAATAGGTATAACTAAGTCCTGGGGTTTCCCTGATAAAGGCAGTAGGACAGGGGATGGTTCTTCCTGATACTGAACAATACTATGCAAGTGGAGAGGCATCATGCGGCCAACCAAACACTTTAGAAACATGCTAAAGGCCCACAGTCAACCAACGGGGAGCATGTACTGCACGTCAAAACATACATCCCTAAGCTCCCTTATGTCGAAGAGTTAAAACATCTCTCAGGCCCCTGTGCAACTTTGCTAGGGAGAGAGGGAGGTAGAAGCAAGTATACAAACTAATCAGTACATCATAACTTCATTGCCGTGAAAGCCCCATTAGATGTCTTAAAGAACCACAATGTATAGCTAATGAGTTAGCCAAGGTCATCAGCCATTTCTGAGTCACTTGTGGAAGTGTTGTGGATTCGACAGCCTGGGCCAAGTAGACGTGGAACTGTCATTGCTGGAGGACTTCGATGGTACTTCGTCTAAATTGGACAAGGGCGACAACTCACGGAATGTGGCAGCAGCTTGTAGTGCCTTTCTGTGTTCAAAAATCAATTGTTCTAGATTTGGGGGACCATGGGCAGAAGGGCAATCACAGCATTTGCGCCCACGATGGCAGTCTGCTTCAGTCAGGCCAGGAGCAGACGCATCGCTGTGGGCTACAGGGCCTGGGGTACATAGGCCAGACGACTCAATCCAGCCCCAAACGTCCTTAGGATCCAAAAGAATCTCGACTTCCTGTCATTTTCCACCCGGATTTTAGCAGTAAAAAACAGCATTTGACTCCCGACTCACAAGGTGATGTTTAGTGGCAAGAAAGGAGTTTCTCTGCCGTTGTACCAGTAAAAGTATAGTCTGGAAACATCAGGATATGTGCATTATTGATTGTCAGATGTGGCATTTTGCTGGTCTCATGAAGTATGGCATTGCAGTAATATAGCTGTCGAACCACCATGGGCAGAGGGTTCAAGCTTGTGGGGGGGTGACGCACAGGTAATCTATGGGCCCTCTCGATAGAAAAGAAGGAAGGCAATGTGGACTCAGACAAAACTGACTGTAGGCAGATTTCTACATTGAAAACGGGGTCTGAACCCTCTGTATTTTCAGGTAGGCCCACAATCCAAATATTGTTTCGGCTAGAGAGTACCTCAGTATCCTCGGCCATCTCGTTCAGTAAGAGAATGTTGTCCTTCATAGTCTGCATGCACTTATCTGTGTCGCGCACATGAGGTTATAGGGCAAGGATGATTTGTTCAATGGTCTGGACCTTGTCTGCCGAAGGTCTGAACGCAGCAGCGTAAGGGCAGCAGTGATACTGTCTACGCGGTGTTCCGAAGAAGTCTGAGAACTTTCAATGCCCATCCAAACTGCATTTGATTTGTTTTCCATAGATGTATTGTATCCTGTGGTGACTGGGGAGGGTCTGATACAGGCGAACAAGCGGAGTCTCTGGGCCGTGCAGGCAGGTTGTGGGTGCCAGACTGGATGCGCCCCACGGTAAGAGGCAAAGGCAGTTCAATCCAGTCAATAAAGTCCACCACAGTAGGGACCCACTTGCGAGCACCCAGAAGCAGCCTAAACCACAGTCTAACAGTGGCAGTGCCCGCTTCACTGATGGGATCCAGCAGATGTGCAGCACAGCACAGCAAGGTAAGCCAAGTCTGGGCCTGGCACGCAGAGTGAGTGAACAGTTCAGGAATGATAACCAGAGGCAGATTCAGAAATTCAAAAAGGAGTACCAGATGCAGAGAAATTGTAATGCGCCCTTTACTTGTACAGGAGTTGTACATAGCAGTCTCTAGTGCAACAAAGGCAGGATCCAGGCTTACGTGGCGTACAACGGGCGTCGGAGGTGCAAAGTACCACCCAAGTTTTTAAACCAGCTATCAGGTACTGCTTCACGACTTGCTGCTGGGGCTTACACTTGGTGAGAGAAGAATAAGCAGCAGGCTGCAGCTGAGGTCGTAAAATGGACTGTTAATTCAATGAGCAGGAATCTACTGGCGGCCACCAGCACCAGGGCTACAGCACATTATGTTAAAGTTAAGGAAGCAAGTAAATGGCAACAGTTGTGGAAAGGCTACCCAGCAGGTTCAGTGAAGGATATAAGTGGTACAATTACAGTTCCTCAATGCCAGTAGTGGGTGTGACACGGCTCAAGAGCCATGGAAGCACCAGTAGAATCGTCAAAAGGACAAAAGCGGTGTATAATGCATTATCAACAGTACAAAGGCCTACTCATGAACAAGATGCAGGCCCCGCATGCAAAGCCCAAAAAGCAAGCTCTGAGGGCAACTATGAGCCCAAACGAATGTGCCAAAGTGACTACGGGTGCCCACCCTGTGGTAATGAGGGGGAAAAGGAGAGCAAACAAGTTGCCGTTGAGAGGCAGCCAGGCACATGATTGCCGCCCAGGCATCCAGTAGTGTGCAGACCTTGCCCCTGCCTGCAAGAGAGGCCCTCTAGAAAAGGAAAGCTGCATCGCTGCCCCAGCAGACTGCCCACTGTCGGTTTCAACCGTTCCCCATAGTCCCCACAGAGAGCAGGATTATTGATAGGATGTGAGGGGCGGGTGCGGAGCTAGGTTAAGTTGTGTCCACCATCTTCGCTGCGGAGACCATGCCCCAACACCCTAATTTCATAATTTTCCTTACTGCAGCTTTCATACACACACATCATCTCCTCCCACTTATTAATTATGCCTGTTTCAGATTAATTAGTCACACATTTTTACTCATGTACATACAGGAGGTGCTACAGATTCATGGCGAAAGAATTATCAGACACTGCTGTATCATGAGAACGCTGGTGATTGTTTTACTATTTGTTTCTGAGGGTGAAAGAACATTTTACTAGACAAAGACTTCTGGCAGACCATCATTTTTCATATCACAAAATTCAAGCAATCGCCAGTAGGCAGTTACAGCTAGGACCTATTTTCCATAGGCAAAGCATTTTTTGTTTTGCCAATAACTTTGGCACTATTTGACAAATCACAACATTTTCAAACCTAGTACACCACTCTCTTCAACTGTCCTGAATTTTTGGGAGTGATTCATCAAGCGGGGACCGAGAAAAAGGGGGGTCCCCAAAATATTTTTTCCCAAGCAATTCCATAGGGATTTTTAGACAGACTACAGCCCGAAACGCTGGACAGAATTACACCAATTTTGGCAGAACGCTAGCTCTTGTTCCAGAAAGCATGCTTCTTGTGATTTGGTGTAAATCTGTTCAGTAGTTTCGGAGATATTCAAAGTAAAAAAAAATTAGGTATCTCAGGACGCAAATTCTCTGTGGATCTGACAGTCCCCCTGCTGCTATCCGATTGGCTGCCAACACTTCAACCAGGAAGTGTTGGCAGCCATTTTGGGACTCGGGCTCAGCCAAGTCCGAAATAAAAGTGCCCAGACATGGGTCCCGTGCTTGCTATGCCACCAGATTCAAGCTAGCCTGGCTGATGAAGGATGATACCATGAAAGCGGTCCCAGGATGCTTGTTTCTGGTCCAAGGAAGACCTGGCCTGGCAGTTCGGGCTGGACTGTTCTCCAACTCCCAACCAAGTTGTCTCCTTCATCAGGGCTATGTGCTGCCCTTTTAAGTCAGGACTTGCCCTCAAGTTCGCGTTCCATGGTTCCTTGGCTACCTGAGCATATGCTGTGGCTCCCTCCTCCCCACCAGATCCCAGAGGCCTGGGACCCCTATCCTCACCCTTGCTAGTTGTCTCATTGTCCAGAACTGCTGTGACTCTCCTTGTTACTCGGGTGCGCTCCCTGGAACCAGGGGGAGTGAGTGCTCTCCATGCCGCTGGGGTTCGGAGGCCTGAACGCGAAGGACAGGAGGAGGGGGGTCAAACTTTGGGGAGCTCGAGCACTGGACTTGGGTGGTGATGGGAGTGTCTGGGCCTGTTGATCAGCCATGCCTAGACCTAACAGCTGGTTGTTCGGTAGTGGCCCCATGGGCACTCTCGACTGGCAGAGGATAGCAGGCATTGTGGAGAGCACCTACATGCCTGCATAGGGCTGGGGAGGTGCGAGCACTTTACTTGCTGACTGCGGGTCGATGTTATTGTCCTGGGCATCTTCAAAGATGGCCCACAATTTTAGTAATGCTTCCCTTTTGTCCTTCTTTTGCCCTGTGTATTTTGTACATGTGTTCTCTTGTTTAAAATTATGTTGCAGTCAAAGGTTCCCTCTTTTGGCCAGGGGAATCCGTGTGCCTTGGTGTGTGCATGCCATTTATGGCAGAACTTGTCAAGCCTTTTAGCCTGTGAAGGGTATTTATTCTGCATATGCTTCAGCTGTGTATCCATGCTAAATTTGGGTCGTTTTTGAGGAGATAGTTACTTCTAGCTTTTAAGTTTTGGGGGGATTTTTGGGGGGAATTTAAATTATATGTGTCTATTTTTTGTTTTTTTAGAGAGACTCTGGTGGCGGGGACATTTATACAGGGGAATTGCTAGATCTAATCTGGTAGAGGGAAAATATACACAAGGGGACTGCTAGATCTGGTTAGCTCAATGTTGTTCACAGATACATTAAAATAAATGTTTAACAAGCACTAACATCAATGCATATGAAAAACCACAACCTAGGAAAAAGTGCAATTGTTAACTCAAAATAGTATGAAATTCTGCATCAAAATAGCAAGCATTATTTTGGCATCAAATAGCAATTTGTAAGAATCAACAATGTCTTCAAAGCATATTCATGGACAAAACACAACACTCCACACATAAGGCAAAACACAGTTACATAAATGTACCTGTACAGCACGTTGGGTCACCAACAAACACAGCACAGACAAAACACAGTCATATTAATTCACCAGTGTCACAATATCAAAATGACACCCTTTCAACTGGCATGAAGCAAAGCTGACAAGGCACAAAAAAAATAAAGGGAACGGCCTGTAAGAGACCTTAGCCTGCTCCAGCGCATGTTATCTTTTGACCAGGGGTAGCTCTGCTCAGTACCTGGCTTTAAGTGAGCCTGACAATCTTGTCAATATCAGCTCTGAGGCAAAGGTAACAATAATTTAGGCAGAAAAAGAACGGAATACCTTCAAAAACCACAGGCCCTTCTTGACCAAGTGCAAGCTAATCTCCTGGATCCCAATCATTCTTATTCCTTAATGTCTGAATTACACCCTATGTCATACCCAGGGGTCCTGTGTACCATCTGTGTCATGCCCAGCGGTACAAGAAAATACACCTCTCACTTCTTTCAGATACTATCAGTGTTAAAAAAACGGTAGCACTGAGAAAACCTCTCTAGCCTAGTAAGATCAAAGTGTGGTCCCTATATCACACCCAGAGGCTATGCATACCATCTGCGTCAAGCCCAGCGCTCCAAGTGAAAGACACCTCTTACAACAGAGGTGTTGACCCTATATCACACCCAGAGCCTTATGCATCCCATCTGTATCACGCCCACCAGTCCAAGTGATCAGCAATCCAAAATAACAAACTACAAAAAAATTATATTCACCATTCCTGCAGCTGATGAAAAACAAAAATTACTTCTGCAAGTTATGTGGGCATTATTTTTCCTAGTTTGCCACACTCCAAATGCTAGGACTAAGGGTCTGATGTAGTCTCTTACCCTTCTGACGCTGGCTTCAGGGCAAACCTCCACCTCACGGATTCAGCAGAACTTTCAGACAATTGAGGCATCTGCTCACCTTTCTTGTTGTGCAAATGTGAATCCGTCCTGACGATGTCCCCATTCCTTCGGTCACATTCGGGTCCGAGGAACCAATCAGCTCCTGGCTAGCTCGCCAAACTGTTGAGTGAATGCGGATTTTATCCTAAAGAACAAAAGAAACGGAGTGTGTGGAAAAACAGGAAGGGTTCATTTAATTAAACATTACGGCTGGGAGAGCAGTTACAGAACCGGAGTCTGTGGACTGTCTCTCAAAATACATCAGCGAGGTGTAGGTTTTTATACATTTCTCTGAGTATCTTAAAGCAATTAAAAACATTCCAATCATGGTCAAGAATGCGAACATTTGTCATGGAGTCATAAATACAGTTCCAGATAATTAATGCAGGGTGGACCCTGACCTTATGTGGACACAATGTGGGCCAGTGAATATGTGTTCAGATGTCCGGCCTGAGAGGCGTGTGGTCGCTGTGTGTACTGTGTGTATTGTGCTCTGATTGAATGTGTGTTCCTAACTACATGGGGCATCCAACTTTATTGTGTTTTGGGAATACATGCACCCCTCCAGCCATGTGTGTTTTATTTGGGCCGATTTCCTGGGACCATTTTGGTGTCACAGCACCTATCTGTGGAATCTGATCTAAGTATTCCTGTGTGTGTGTTTGCCTGCTGGCTAAGTGCTACCCCACCTGTGGCCTGTCAATCATTAACCTCAGGCCTAGGTCTCAAAGCCTGCCTGACCACGTTACTATGTATGTATGGATGACGGAGAGTTCATGACGGGGGAATCTAATAATGATGAAGCATTTTCGTTTATGTATTTGAATGTGTTGTTGTGTGTGTCAACATCAATTAATCCAATATTAACAATTTTGAATGGTTGTATAACTTAGTTTTGAAGAAGCACATTCATGATAATTATTTTCCAGCCCTGTGCCAACACCTGGTGGATAGCAAGCTGACTGACTAGGAAGCTTGCTGAGGAGGTCGACATGTGAGTTGGCACCAGCGTATCCAAGTAGGTATCTGGGGGGCCCCCAAAAAGGTGGTCAGGGTTCCCAACAGAAGAAATAGGAGGAGATAAAAAGGATTTCCCTAAAGGCCCCCAAAACAACTTGCAGGAGAAAGGTACTGGTTCTCATTCTTAATCTTGCCACCAGAAGCAAAACTACCCTGACAAAAGTCAGCAGCCCAAAACTCAAAAAGTGCTATAAGTGTGGGAATAGGGACACTAGAAGAGGGACTTCAAGGCCCGTATTTATACTTTTTTTAGCGCCGCAAATGCGGCGCAAAAAAAGTATAAATACGGGCCCAAGTGTCCAAAAGAGAACTCCCTCCTAGTGCAAATAAGAACCCTGTGGTGGCTATCATAGTACAGGGGGAAGAGTTTGTCCCACTTAATGGGGGGTGGGGAGTTTAGCAGAGTTAACCTAGTGTGCCCGGGTAACAGTGAGGTAGTTCTGAATATCCGTGTGCAATCAAATACCACAAAGTATAGGCAATGAGTCACCATCAATAAGCAAGGTGTTAAGGCTCTGAGAGACACAAGTGCCAGTATCACTATAGTAAGGAGTCAGCTGGTTTACCTGGAACAGGTGATTCCCAATGCATTCCACCAAGTTGTGGTGACTGACAGCAGAGAAGGTCAATATCCTGTGGTCCTTATTACATTTGAGTGGGGGGGGGGCCTTCAAGACTTCTGAACGTAGCTGTGAACCCTGCCGTGCCCGAGGACTGTTTGATGGGTAATAACCTGGAGTCTACTGTCTGGAAAGAAGTTGAATTCAAAGTTCATGTGGAGATGTTGGGATTACCTGATTGGTTCTGTGCAACCACAAGGTCCATGGCTGCACAGGAAGGGAGCCAGAAAGTGCCTGTGCCTAGAATTATGCCACAGCCAGCTGCTAAAAAAGGGAAAGGCAGAGTGTGTAGGAAACCAGGCCTTGACTATAGCGCCCAGTGAGAGGCGGCAGTGTGCCATCCCGGAGTCCATTGAGGAGGGAACTGCTTCCCTTGGTGACCTGCCTACTCTTGCTAGATGGCATGTAAAAGGATGCCACACCAAAGAGGAGTTCTGTAGGGCACAGAGGGAGTGCCCAACCCTTGAGGGCATGAGGAAGCAGGCAGAAGCTCAAGCAGCAGGTGATGCGTCTTGGAACTATCTCATTTACTGAGCGGACAACTTCCTTTACAGTTAGACATGGGACGACACAGGTCCTATGGTCCCCCAGTGCTGCAGAGGCTTCCTGCTGGAGCTGGCTCATGAGATTGGCCTGGCAGGACACTTGGGTCAAGACACAGCCTTTGCAAGGCTTGTCCCCCACTTTTGTTGGCCTAAGATGAGGACTTCCCCAGAACAGTCCAAAGGTAGTGTAGGACTAAACAGTGGGGTAGATCTATTGCTATTGTCATGCAGTTCAGCAAGTCACCTTGCTGCACTGCATGATAGGGAAATGGCAGGAATGTGCTCTGTCTGAAACATTATTGCGTATTTCTGCTTTTTCTCTCGCGCTGGCAGTGTTCTGGCTGTCTAGCACCAAGTCAGACACACATTGCTCTCATAGGTCAACACAGATGTTATGCAGTGGGAACAAACCTAGGTCACATAGTGATGATGGAAGGGTAACACAGCGTAATAAAAACAAACACATCTGCATACATATGATCATGAAATGCTATAAGGTCAAGGCTAATAAGGAGAGAATCTCCAAATTAAATATTGCAACTCTGATACCCTTGCACCATTGTGCAAGAGGGCCAGACACGATGTTGACTAGCAGAACTGAAACTTCACATGCCTGAGGCATGCTTTAGGCATGTGATGATAGATACCTCTGACATTCACATCGAGCTAGCTCAGCCCTGCAAGATGACTAGCTGCATCCAATGCTAATACAATGTATACATATGTGTGTCAAGAGTGCTGACTATACTGTATTTCAAACACAGGAATGACACAGTATGTATTATGGGATTTGGAACATGTGTAACTAAATTATTTACAATGCTTTTTCCTAATCTTATTTCTTCTAGGTGGACATCTCACATTCAACCAGGTTGAGGCTGACAGCTTGTGGGACCCCAATGCAACCAGTAAGTGTAATAAGTACATGGATGTAGCTCATTGATGTCTGTGTGTGATGCCTGTGGTTTATAACACTGTGATGTGTATTGGGATGTATCAATCAACTGCAATCAATTTACAGTCAGTGTGTCAACACAACAGCACTTGGCCACCTATTTCATTTGGAATTGACAAGAAGGCATGTCATTGTGAATGTAGGGGCAATGTCAGCATTGCCCCTATATATGTGGTGTGTTTGCATATCTGTAGTCTTTATGCATTTGGTACATGAACCATCATCTTTTTTTAAACATCTTTTTATTGTTTTCAAACAGTACAGGGTCACAACTCGGTAACAATAGCGCCAGTACACAGGATAAATCACATGATGCAGTTTCGTAGCTGCAGTAGGAGAAATAACATTGTGTATCTACTGATCATTGGCATTGCAAATCAAATGCTATAGTTACAGATATAATTATAAGGGTGATAGAACTTTGTTGTAAATGAAGAGTGAATATCCGTCCGTTGAGTCGGCTCTGCCATATTCCATTGCCCCCAATCATCTATCCTCATGCACGCTGCAGTCAGACAGCTTCACTTATTCTAAGGCCCTTGTGAAGGGAGTGTGGGTTAAAGAACACCCAACTGGGTGATGGGAAAAGGAAAAAACAAAAAACTATGAAATGTGTTTGGTGTGTGTAGAGTAGGACAGACAGCAACCCCCACCAGCCCTTCTTTGGGGCTCTGATCCCGAAGTGCGGGCAGCGGAGCCAGGGGGAGGAGAGGCAGGCAGTTCAGGATCTGCACACCCCATACCATGGTCAGAGTGCCTCTACCATGAGCCTACAGGGTGACTGGCTGCCACAATCCTTTAACGATCCTAAAGGACAGATGACAATGCAAAGCCAAATAGGGAAGTGTATAATATTCAAACGGAGGAGGGCAGAGAGAGAGAGATCATAAGTACTCTGTTGATTATGTGAATCTATTGTGTAGGGCCAGTTGGGATGCTCTGGTTGGGCTGGCGTTTTCATTCTCCCTTGGGGCCAGTATGTCTTCCAGTTTTGCTAAGTAGGTGTCCCATAGCGTTACACCTCAACCCCCACCTCGGGTACGTCTGTCCTGCTCCAATGCACTAGCTACCGCTGAAACCCCGCGGAACACTGCTCGTAGCCAGTGTTTGACATTGGGAGGCCAAGGTGCCTTCCACAACATCGCAATAAGTCGCTTAAACAACACAAAAGCGAGGTCCACAAATTTTAGATAATGTTTGGTCTGTTTGTTCCTCTTAGTTATCCCTAGTAGACAAAGGAGTGGATCCAAAGTGAGGTGCACATGTATAATATCTGATACATGTTGCTTGATATGAGTCCATGTGCTGCGAATCTCCGGAAATATGCCATGAAGGAGATGGGGCGTCAAATAAGTTTGATGAACATAGTTAAAGTGTGTATATTTCAGTCTGGCATTACGGGAAATATACCTTACAAGTTCAAGTGTCATTCTCCATTGGTGCTCGGCTAAGTCAATTCTCAAACAATTGTCCCACCAGGCTTTGTTAGTGGATGCGGCATGTCCTGAGTCCCCCTCAATAGTGTGTATAGATTAGAAACTGCCCTTCTCTCCCTTCCTCGTATTAACATATGGTGGAGTCTGTGGTGTGTTACGGGTTCCAGTGAGCCCACCCGCCAGACTCTCCCTATAACTGCTTGCAGAGCTGCATGTGCAAGAAACTGCCCCGAATCCAAATTAAGGCCCTCGTTATGACATTGGCGGTAAGTCCCACTTTCCGCCATGCCGACTGCCGCCAACATACCGCTACTGCCACAGTTTACCGCTATGACACACACATAGCAATCCGTCACTATTCAGAGACACACACAAGTCCGCCAGACCAAACATCAGTGATAAACTGGCGGTAGCAAAACCCACACCGTTACCCCAACAGTACTACACCTACAGCATTATGACCCACGAATCACCATGGCGGACATACACACACACATAAAAAACACCCCCACATTGGACAATTCAAACTACACACACCTGACACACATACACACACCACACCCAACCATAAAACACACACAAACATTACCCACAACCCTTTACGACTCAAGAAAATTGACAACTGAGAAAGAGACACACCAAAAGCACCCACAGAACCAGAGCCACAGAACATCATCACCCATACACCATCCACGCACCTTACAGCACACACCCCAACACATCACCCCACACCCTCACACACACCACTCACACTACACCCATGGCACCACAAAGACACCACAGATTCTCAAAGGAGGAGCTAAGGGTCATGGTGGAGGAAATCATCCGGGTAGAGCCACAGCTATTCGGATCACAGGTGCAGCAGACATCCATTGCCAGGAAGATGGAGCTATGGCGGAGGATCGTGGACGGGATCAACGCCGCAGGACAGCACCAAGAACAAGGGATGACATCAGGAAGAGGTGGAATGACCTACGGGGGAAGGTGCGTTCCGTGGTAGCAAGACACCAAATAGCAGTACAGAGGACTGGCGGTGGACCCCCACCTCCTGCCCCACAGCTAACAACATGGGAAGCGCAAGTCTTGGCAATACTGCATCCTGAGGGCCTGGAGGGAGTAGCAGGAGGACTGGACTCTGATAAGTCAATTCCCTATTACTATCACCCCCCTACCTGCATGGCACCACATACCCCACCCTCAACCTCACCCTCACTCCCATCGATCCACCACCTCCCACACACCCTACCATCACAACCCACCCCTCCCACAACCAAGCCCTTCATGCAGCCAATGCATGGACACCCATCACAGACCTGCATGGACACCCATCACCAAAGCATGCACACTTGAGACAATCACCTAGCCCACCAAATCACCACTCACACAAGCCTAAGCTGCAGGGCAATAACAACCATACAGGGCAACACACCCATGCACAAGATGTCACACGCAGAAACAATAACACTGCATTTATATCCCCACAGGTCCCCCAGCCAATGTAACCAGAGAAGAGGTGCCAGCAACATCCAGTCCCCCTCAGAAGAGGCCGACAGTGATGACAGCAGCTCTGCAAGCCTGGCTCAAGATGACCAACCTGGCCCACCAGGGACCTCCGGACAGTTGGTTACCCAGGCACAGTCCCATACCACCACAGAGCCTCCCCCTTCAGGAAACACCAGCATAGCACCCACCCAGTGGGCCCATCCCACTGTCCCCAGGACACGTCAATCAGCAGTGTGTCCACCACTATAGGGACCCCAAGCAACCCCAAAAACACAGGGCGATCAGTGACCTGGGGTTAGTGGCAGGGGGCACACGGTTCAGGGGACAGAGGCACAAGACAACAGGGAAGCTGGGAGGACTGCTGTGTGACGGGGGAGGACAGGCCCACGGAACTGACTCTCCACGAGGCACTCACCAACATCCTGGGAGCATACCACCTTTCCCAGGAGACGATGGGCCAGATACTGGCCAAGGTGCAGGATACCCAGCAGCTGCAGGAGGGATAGTACCTGGGGATCAGGGAGGACCTGAGGAACATCCACACCACTCTGGTCACCATTGCAGGGGTGCTGGCAGACATGTCCAACACCATGAGGGACGCAGTGGCACACCAACGGGCCCCTGACACTAGCCAAACTAATGAACAGCCTTCCACCTCCGTTGATGCTCGTGAACAGGAGGCCCAGCCACTGGAACAACAGGCCATCAGCACCCCACCCCCTGCAGAAGGAGAACCACCCCGCAAATGGTCCCTGCGATCCAGGCAGAAGCCAGAGATTATTGCCAAGCCCGCCAGGAAATAAGACTCTCCTGAATGTCACCCATGTGTCATATTATGTCACCATGTCCACCTTAAACTGCCATTGCTCCACTTCCTATGCCCCCTTGGACAGTGCACCTGTGACACAAATAGACTGGAACTTACCCTGGACTCTCCTCCACTGCCACCCCAGCCCATAACAATACCTCATCCACTTATTAACACATAAACACCCTTGTAAAAAAATACAAGTATGGAGTCTGTTAATTGATTGAACTATGTATTTGTTTAACAAGCTGTAAACATTGCAATTCAACTGTACAGTAATGTCTATACATAGGTATGACCTGTAGTTGGCTGCAGTCAACACACCAAGAGCCAGAGTGGGGCACACATATCTGTGAATAGACATGCCAAAGGGTACATTAAGTGGCCATAGTAGTGGGAATATCAGCCTGCCAGTGACAATATCCAAAACAAAGCTGTCAATGGAAGGTGAAGTTAGTGTCTTACCTGTGTGTCACTGGAAGTACTGTCATATGATTTCTGTTCTATTGTCCACATCCTCATCCTCTGCCTCCTCTTTGTCACTGTCCACAGGGTCCACCGCTGCCACACGCCCATCTCCAACCTCATCCTCATGCAGAAAAGGCACCTGGTGACGTAAGGCAAGGTTGTGCAACATACAACATGCCACGATGATCTGGCACACCTTCTTGGGTGACTAGCACAGCGAACCAAATGTTAGATGGAGGCACCGAAACCTGGCCTTCACAAGGCCGAATGTCCTCTTTATAATTCTTCTTGTTCGACCATGTGCCTCATTGTAACGTTCCTCTGCCCTTGTCCTGGGATTCCTCACTGGGGTCAGTAGCCATGAGAGGTTGGGGTAACCAGAGTCACCTGCAAATATCAAGGGATACCTGTTAGCCAAACACTAATTCTTAGGGTCAACACCATACCCATACACCAACATATACTGGGCGGGAACCATGGGCTCACCTATTAGCCACACCCGGTGCCTCTGGAGTTGAGCCATCACATATGAGATGCTGCTATTCCTCAGGATAAAGGCGTCATGCACAGAGCCAGGATACTTTGCATTGACATGGGAGATGTACTGGTCCGCCAGGCACACTAACTAAACATTCATCGAATGAAAGCTCTTTCAATTTCTGAACACCTGTTTATTTCTCCAGGGGCGGGGGGGCAAAGGCAATATGTGTAACATCAATAGTCCCAATAATGTTGGGGATATGTCCCATTGCATAGAAGTCAGCTTTCACTGTGGCCAAATCCTCCACCTTGGGGAAAACAATGTAGCTGCGCATGTGTTTAAGCAGGGCAGACAACACTCTGGTCAGCACTATAGAGAACATTTGCTGTGACATTCCTGCTGCCAAGCCCACTGTCACTTGAAAAGAACCAGTTGTCAAGAAATGGAGCACAGATAGCACCTGCACAAGAGGGGGGATCCCAGTGGGGTGACGGATAGAAGATATCAGGTCTGGCTCAAATTGGGAACACAGCTCCTGGATTGTGGCCCTGTCAAGTCTGTAGGTGAGGATAATGTGCCAGTCCTCCATTGTTGCCAAGTCCACCAGGGGCCTGTACATGGGGGGATGTCTCCATCTCCTATGCATCTGCAGCGGTTGCAATTTAGGGGGCAAAACAATGAGCATCTTGTTAGTATTCCACATTTCCAAAATGTACACTGCATTGCATGTTGACTGAAACAGTATGTTGTTGGATAGGCCCACATGGCGCCTATGTGTACTGTGACGCAGTTAGGTGCTATGGCCTGCCCCCCCTGAAATGGCGTCTGCCTGTCCTGTGTGGATGGACATGTGGAAATGAGGTAATGCCGCTGACGTTGTGCGCCGTTGCAGGAGGCAGTCGAGTACAGCTGTGCAACTGTTCATTGGTTGTCCAAGGGCCCTATGGGTTACAGATGGCCAATAGTGATGTACACCGGCGGTGACGGTACGCACCGCCGCAAATGTGACCGCCATTTTCTACCTGTTCACTCACTTGCTACCTGACCTTCAACAGGAGAGGACCTACATTGCAAGTGCTGCTGTGACCTGTGTCTGGAACCGACCATGGCTAGTGTCACTGGGGAAAGGGCCCCTGCCTTCACGGCTGTGGAGTTGGAGATACTGGTGGATGGGGTCCTACCCCAGTACTGAATGCTGTATGGGCCTACAGACCAACAGGTGAGTACACTGTGAGCACGATGCATGGGGCATGAATGCATGGAGTGCTGTGTGTGAGGGCCTCGTGTAAGGGGGGGGTGGAAGGGTCCTGGGCAGCGTGCTGCATGTATGGTGGGCAATGTGTCTGCATAAGGAGATGTGAGGGATATGGTGGGCCATGAGTGTAAGAGGCCGGACGGTATGGCTGATACCTTTTTTCTATATTTATTTCTCTGTAGGTCAGCACCCAGCAGAAAAAGGGATTATGGCGTGCCATTGCCAAGGACGTGAAGACCCTGGGGGGTCTACGGTAGGTGGAGCACCTACTGTCGCAACCGGTGGGAGGACCTGAGACGCTAGGCACGGAAGACTGCGGAGGCCCAGCTGGGGATGGCCTCCCAACAAGGAAGGGGTGCCCATCCAACCCTGACCCCCCTGATGTTCCACATACTGGCGGTGGCCTATCCGGAGCTCAATGGGTGCTTGAGGGCATCACAGCAACCACAAGGGGGTGAGTACAGTTTCACATTATCCTACTTGTGCATGGTGGAGTGGTCTTCGGGTGGGGGATATGGGCCTGTGGGTGCCCCTAGGCCAGGGCAGACATTGCAGGGCAGGTTCCATGTTGGGCAGGGACTGATGAACACCACCTCCACTACTGGGCAGGTCTCTGTGGGTCTCAGGTATGCTGCAGTTGGCGGTAGGTATCCCTGTCCATGGCCTGGTGACCAGCATTGTGACTGCTAGTGCATTGCCTAGTGCACAGGCCTGTTCCCCTGTGTGTGTGTGTGTGTGTTTGTGTGTGTGTGTGTGTCGTGTACACCAACAGTGGTGTTGTTGCTGCCATTGACAAAGTGTATCCTCTGTCTCTCCCCCCTCTTTTTGTTTGTTCACCCTGTCCTTATGTGCATTAGCATCATCTGGCGGAGGAGCAGAGGCACCGGTGACGGAGGGAGCTGCATCCGACAGGGCCCAGGAGGCCGAATCCACCGACGGTGAGGACACCAGTGGGATGGAGTGCGAGGGGAGGACCATGACGGAGACAGGAGGGGACAGTTCGGACAGTGACACCTCCTCCGATGGAAGCTCCCTGCTGGTTATGGACACCTCTGTGCCCACCCCAACTACAGGTACATCCGCCACCCCCTGTACCAGCACCGCCCTCCCAGCAGCCCCTCAGCGTGTTTCCAGTGCCCACTCACCCAGGAGGGTGGGCATCTCCTTTGCCTCAGGCACCTCAGGCCCTGCCCCAGTTAGCCCTGCTGCCCTGAGTGAGGAGGCTATTGACCTCCTGCTATCCATCTCTGTTGGGCAGTCAACCATATTGAATGCCATCCAGGGGCTGGCAGGCCATTTGCAACAAACAAATGCATTCCTGGAGGGCATTCACTCTGGCATGGTGGCCCAACAGAGATCAATCCAGGCTCTGGTCTCCTCCCTGATGGCAGCCATTGTCCCTGTCTCTAGCCTCCCCCCTCGTACCTCCTCTACCCAGTCCCATTCCCCTCAACCCCAACCTATCCCAAGCATACATTCAGACTAGCATGCACCCAAGACAACACACAGGAGTGGCTCAGGTAAACACAAGCACCACACATCATCCCACAGACACTCACACAAACTCCATCCAGATGCAGACATATCAACATCCACTGCCTCCACTGTGTCCCCCTCCTCCTCCTCGTCCACCACCCTCCTAGTAGCGTCTCCACTCACACCTGCATGCACTACATCCTCATCCACTACCCCCATCCCCAGCACACCTATCATAGAACACACCTCACCTGCATTCACCACCCCCACATCCATGCACACGTCCCCTGTGTCCTCTCCCACTGTCTCTGTGCCCCCTCCTCCCAAAGTACACAAACACAGGCACTCAGACACCCAACAGCCATCCACCTTACAACAGCATCCAGCCCATGAGCCTGCACCCAAACACAGCAGACAGACACCTCCAACGACCACTCCCTCTTTCTACTCTCAAACATTCACCCTCTTCCTGCCCCAGTGTCCCTAAGAAGCTTTTCCTATTCGCCGTTGACCTCTTCCCTACCCCCCCTCAGTCCTTCATGTCAGGCCAGGGTGGTCAGAACCCAGGCTAGCACCTCAGCTACTCAGTCCACAGCCACAGTAGTGTTGGCAGCTACTGCAGGTGTGAGAGGCTCCAGGAACCACCCATCAGCACTGTCAATGTGCCTGCACCAGCTGCCAAGGGGAAGGGCAAGGATGCACCACCAGCTGCCAAAGGGAAGGGCAAGGAGGCACCACCAGCTGCCATGGGGAAGGGCAAGGAGGCACCACCAGCTGCCTAGGCGAAGGACAAAGGGCCTGCACCTGCAGGTAGGAAGGACAGGTGGCCTGGTGCTGCGACTGATTCTGAGCCCCCACCACCAACCATGGCGGTTCAGCCGACCGAGGCTGCAGGGGAAGGGCTGGAGCCTCCCCCCACCGCTGGCATCCCCACCACCAGCAGCAGCCCCAGTGGGCAGCCGTCTGAGGCTGCAGGGAAGGGGCTGGGGTCTCCCCCACCACTGGCATCCCCGACACCAGCACCGCCACCAGCACTGCCATCAACAGCTGCAGCCCCAGTGGGCAGCTGTCCGAGGCTGCAGGGGAAGGGCTGGAGCCTCCCCCCACCACTGGCATCCCCGACACCAGCAACACCACTGCCACCACTGGGCAGCCTTCGCCGCCGCCGCCCAGTGTGTAGTCCTGCCTCCATGAACTGTAATGTGTCCTGACCCATGCAAATCCTGTGGGTCTGACACCCAGGTGAGAAACTGTGACCTTGCACTCCCCAAGATCTGCATCACAGGGCACAAAGACCCCTCCAGAACCAGTGGAAGAAGGCATCTACTCACCTCCTCCTTGCCAGGATGAAGCACACTGACACAAGGCCCCCTCCAGAACCAGTGGGCAGTCCACCCACTTGAGAGTCTGTGACCTTGCACTCCCTAGGACCAGACAGTGGGCAAATCACCCACTTGAAAGACTGTGGCCTTGCAGTCCCTAGTACCAAGCAGTGGGCAAACCACCCACTTGACAGACTGTGGCCTTGCACTCCCCAGGACCAAGCAGTGGGCAAACCACCCACTTGAGAGACTGTGGCTTTGCACTCCCCAGGACAGTGTGATGGGCATGTAGCCCCCTCCAGGACCAGCGGTGTTGTTCCATCTTCTGGCTGAGGTGCCCCCCAGTTCCCTGTCCCCCTGAGGTGCCTGTGTATTTTCGACCTGACACCCCTGCAGTGTTCTTACCGTGTTGATGCAGGAGTCAAGTGGGGCCTTGGCCTATGTGATGTGGCCTTGTGGCCCACTGACATTGTGGACTGGGCAGTGTCCCTCCATTTGTATATATGTATATACTGTTTTGATTTTGAAGGACATATTTCTAGTATTTTATCTTATTACACTCACTTTAATCAATTCCTTTTGTCCTTGCATTATTCCTGAGAGGTACGGGGTGGATATGTAATGTTATTGCATCTGTTTGTGTGTATGGTGTTGGGGGTGGGATGTTGCCTGTTTTGTGTGTGTGTGTCACTCTCTCTTTCCTCCCCCCTCCCATGTGTGCTAGACGGCAGTACTCACCGTGGTCGTCTTCGCTGGCGTTGGTATTCATGGTGAAGAAGGAGGTAGACCAGCATGGAGAACACCTGCAACTCGGGCTCCATGGAGGCTTGGTTCTTTCCTGAGCGTCCAGAGGTGAGTCGTTTCCCTTCTGCGTAGTGTTTCCTTTGTGGTTTGCTGTTGTTGGTACCGCCTCAGAAAAGCTGGTGAATAGGTGTGTCATAATAGTGTGGGTGGTACATTGTCTTCTGCCTGGCTGTTGGCGGTTACCACCGTGGGGCTTGTTGCTACCGCCATGGCGGACGGTGTGTTAAGGTGGCTGTCTGTGTGAGTGGTTTCTGCTGTGGTCATAATTCCATTTTTTTACCGCCGGCCTGTTGGCAGTGTTACCGCCGCTTTATCACCGACCGCCAGTGTTGTAATGAGGGCCTAAATGTTTTGTTTAAGTCAGTGAATGAACGCAGTCGCCCCTCCTCATAGAGGTCACCTATGTACAGTAGCCCAGCCTCCTTCCATGCATGAAAATCATACATCTTAGTGAGATCTCGTAACCGAGCTATGTCCCATATTGGGAGTTTAGGGGATTAGGGGAGTGGCTGTCGCTTGGGATGAACATATCAAATCCAGGCTGTCTTTGCCATACGCAGTAGCAGCCCTAAACCTGCATTGCCCCTATCCTACGCAAGAAGCCATCTGTCACCCCTCCTTCCCCTAGAGTATACGGTACCATAGTTCCCTTTATTGTCTGATTGCCAGTCAACCAGGACATCATCCATTGTAGTTGTGCTGCTGCATAATACCGTTCTATGTCTGGGACCACCATGCCACCCTCAAGCAAAAGGCACTGGAGTACATCTAGGGACACCCTCTTGCTCCAGAGCCCCATATAAGTGCTATCAGTAGACTACACGCCGCTTTAAAGAAGGCTCTTCCAGGCAGGATCTGTAACGCCATGAACAAATAAAGCAACTTGGGGAGTATCAACATTTTGGCAATAGCCGCTCTATCCATAGGGGAGAGGGGCAGTCACATCCAGAAGGGTAAAGACTGCTGAATGGAAGTCAATGCCCTGCTGTAATTGCCTTCCACTAGGTCGATCTCTGAGTGATACACATTGATCCCTAGATAGCGAAAGATCCCTGTGACCCATACAAGTCGCCCATTGCCTGCCAGCTGGCTCGGTATGTCACTTGCCCCACGCAGGGGGAACACACATGCCCCAGTTCACCTTAAGGCCTGTTACCTCACTGAATTGGTCCAACAGAGCAAACAACTCGGAAAGTGCACAATCGGTCTCCTGTAAATGAATTAAGACGTCATCCACATAGATCCATCTATGTCCATCTACCCAGAGTCCCCAGTCGAGGTCTTTCATCCGCAAGCGTGCCGCCATTGGCTCCATGGCTAGAGCAAAGAGCACCGGGGAAAGCGAACAGCCCTGCCGTGTCCCCCTCTAGATGGAAAAGGAGCAAGACACCTGGTGGCCAGTGCAGATTCTCGCCTGAGGGGCAGTAGAGAGTAGCTGTATCCACTGCAGAAATCGGGACCTAGCCCAAAGTGTTCTAGCATCCACAGCAAATAGGCCCATCCTATTGTATCGAATGCTTTTTCAATATCCAGGGACACAGCCACCGGATGGCCGTCGCCCCTGGAAGCCACATCAATGATGTGGCATAGACGTCTGGTATTATAGTAAGTGGCTCTGCATGGTACAAATCCATTCTGGTCAAGGTGTATCAAGGTGGAAAGCAATGGGAGCAATCTGTTTGCCAGGGTTTTACTCAGGATCTTATTGTCAAGGTTAAGCATGGATAGGGGTCGCTATGAGATGACATCTAGCGGGTCTCTACTGGGTTTGGGAAGGACCACAACAAGTGCCTCACACAGTGGTAGTGGGAGTTCCCCCCGTTGATATGATGCCCTGTACATGTCTAGTAGCTGAGGGGCAAGAGTGGCCCTGTGCGTAGCATAAAATTCAACTGTGAACCCATCTAGACCGGGGGTCTTCCCTCTGGCCGTTTGTTGAATCACCAGTTGCACTTCGTCCAGTTGTAGCAGTAGCTCTAAGTCCTGCCTTTGTTGCTGCATCAGGGTGGGGAAGGGAAGGCCTTGCAGTATTGAGTAACTGTGGAAAGCAGCTGGGGCTGGCGGTGCCGCATACAGTTTTTTGTAGTACTGTGTGAAGGTTTCATTAATTGCCTCTTGGGTATTGACCACCTCCCCCCTATCATTCCGAATCGCTCCCACTACCGTCCGGGGCACCTCTGAATGCAGCAACCAGGACAACGTGCATCCTGGCTTGTCCCCATCTCTATGTTGCTGAGTCAAATACGTCTTATAATCTTCCTTTCCAAGTCTACAGAACTCTTCTTGGTATTGACAGTGTTGGGCCGTCAACAACTAAGGGGTCAGATATAGCCTCCTTTTCCAGCCGGCGTATTTCCTGTTCAAAATTCAATAAACTACGCGTGAGGGTTGGTTTCACTCCCCAGGAGGTGGCCATAGAGTGGCCCCGTACAACCACCTTCATCGCATCCCACTCTACTCTGGGGTCACCTACTGATCCCGAATTTTGTTGAAAGTACTCTGTGATAGTGGTGCCTATCTTAGTTCTGCATGCCACATCCTGCAGGGCCACCACCCGCAGCCGCCACAGTGGAGTTGTCGGTCTGGGTTTACCACACTCAAAAGTAACCCTAAGAGGGTTATGGTCAGATAAAGTCCTGCCCAAGTATTCAGAACTGCGGATAGAGGGCTACAGGAGTGAGTCACAGAAGATGTAATCCAATGTTGTATGTTTTTGGTAGCCTGGTGCATAATATGAGTATTCCCTGTCCTCGGGATGGTGTAACTGCCAGATATCATGTAAACGCATGGAATGGGACCACTGCTGGAAATGTTTAGTAGCCTGTAGGCCAGGAGTGTTCGGTAAAGGAGGGGTTGAACGATCTAGAGTGGAGTTTTGCATACAGTTAAAGTCTCCTCCCCAAAGACTAGGAGCACTCGGCTCATGTAACAAAGTCGGGGACAACTCATCCAGAAAGGCCCCTTGTGTGGTGTAGGGACCATAGATCGATGCCAGTATGATGGGGCGACCATTTAAGTAGCCCTCCAACAGAACTGACCTCCCCTCGTGATCTATATGTGCCCTGGCTTTAACAAAGGGTACCTCCGGTGCTATCCAAATTAATGTACCCCTGGCATATGCTGAGTATCCTGTACCATAAATGTGGCCCCTCCAGCGATGGCTAAGCTTAAGTAATTCCCCCTGCGCTAAGTGTGTTTCCTGTAGACAGGGGAAATGTGTCCGACGCCACCTAAGGTAGGAATACACCCTACACCATTTGATGGGATTGCCCATGCCCCGGATGTTCCAGGTTAACATAGCATATTCTGTGGCCAATAAGTCAATAAGTAGTCTTCCACGCCCCGCCCCCTCCAAGACCCCCAAACCCCCCTCTAGTCTGCATCCCTCCTGACCACCAAGCACTTAAAAATGATAAGGGCAAGAGAAACAAATCCCCGAGCACAGGCTTGATCCACAACAAGTATCATGCCATAATACCCTAAACATTCAAACAGTGCATAAAAAAACTACAATATATATGAGTCCCTTCGGTCAAGGCACTGGGTTTACCGCTCCCTGTCCTCGGGGGGGGCGATGCAAACTGTGAGTGAAGCGGATGCCCACGTTGTAGACCCCGGGGAAACATAACATGGCCAAACCCAGGACCTGATGAGGCCGTGCAACCTAGGCGATATAAGACCCATTTCCGCAGGTATCCAACCTGCATCAACCTCATTAGTTCACAGGATGCCAGTTTTATCAAAGGTCGTCTGCCGTTTGCGGAGTCAATGTCGGGCCCTCTTCCTCAAACAATCCCCGGGAGGTTGGCGAAGTTCCTGTGTCCGTATCAGAAAAAACTGGAGGATTGTCAGCCAGAGCAAAAATGGGGTTATTAGACAGCTGCAACGCCTCTTTTATTGCCTTCTCTCGCTCCTTAGCCGCCTCGGCTCGAGATAGCCTAGTTCTGCTGGACTTTTGTTTGCAACTTGTACCACACGGAGTCAGCCATGCAGCCTCCTCTCGGGATGCTTGAGATGGGTGCATTAGTCCCTTGGCGTGTCCACACGTCTTCCGGAGGGTTAAACATTCGTGTCGCCTCTCCGTCAATCACCCAGAGTTTTGCAGGGAATAACAGTGCGTATTTATAATTAAGTTCTCGTAAACGTTGTTTCACTTTAACAAAGGAATTATGCAGTTTCTGCACTTCAGCGGTGAAGTCCGGGTAGGCTGTGAACTCAGCATTGTCGTGATGTCATGAGAGCGGGAGAGTTGCAGATTTGAATCCTGGTCCCTAAAATTAAGGAGACTGGCGATTATAGGTCGTGGAGGTGCACCCGGGAGCAGGGGCCTGACGGGCCCTCTGTGGGCCCTTTCAACAGAAAATAACTTCGAGGGATGCCTCTCAGAACAGTATTGATCCACCACTGTTCTACAAAGAGTTCTGCATTAGGCCCCTCCACCTGTTCAGGAAATCCCACCAGTCTAATGTTGTTGCTGCGAGATCTCCCCTCAGCATCCTCTGCCTGCCTGTGCAGAGCAGTCATCTCCAGCCTCACTAGCATCATCTGGGCCTGTAGGTCTTGTACTGTAGGGCGAAGGGTAGCAAGCGAGGACTCAGTTCCCTTCACTCGTTCCGCCAAGTTGTGATGATCCTCTCTGAGTAAGTTGACCTCTATGGCTATTGCGTCGATCTGAGCTTCCAGCGATGTTTTCGTATCTAGAATGGCTTGGAGTACTATGTCAAACTGAGCGGAATGTGATTAAAGCGTAGTGCCTAATTGCGCTAAGGTTTCCAGTGTGCCTCCATCTCTTAGGGGTTGGGCTGGTTCGTGTCCATCGTTTTTGGAGCCCTTAACTTTACCCATCATTGCAGCGCTCCAGGAATCAATACCTCACCACCAAAGTAACAGGGGATGGCAAGGAACACCTGCAAAGCTGTAGAGGGCCATGTCTAGGGTATCACACCATGAGCCCAGGCCTCAGTTCGCTGTCTCGTTTGTAGGTTGAGGCCCATTGTAGAGAGACCTCCTCATGGTAGGGGCCACATTTGTGAGAGTATAATTCAAGTTTCTGGTAGGTAGGGGGCCTGCCACGATACCCCTCTACCCCAGTGTGGGCCAGGGATTCACTGCCAGTGTGCGGTGCCTGATAACAAGTGCCACGGGGGGCCTTCCATTACAGTTCACCTGGTGCCAGTACGGTGTCCCAAGATCGTGGCAATAAAGTGCTCCAAAGTTCCAAAGTTCTCCTTTGCCACTCTCCGCGGCCATTGCACTCGTGCATCGCCAGGCGGCCCCCCGCTGCCCACGGGTGCTCCACTTGGGACGGGAGCTGTTGACCTCAGCTCGCAGCTGCCTGGCTCTGCACTGATTCCGCTGGCCCTGCCAGCATCACCAAGGCCCCAGGTGAGTGCCTACCTCACCACCGCAGGCCTGGCTTCAATCCGGCACTCACTGCCCGAAGCGGCTGCTCCCAAATGGCCACTCCCTTCGCCGATTTGGAGTGTCACGGAGAGGGCCCAGCCTTCGAGGCTCTCCAGGTCGCAACAGCCGCTTTGTCTTCGAGGCACCGGGCGCAGCCGTCGGCCTGAGGTGCCCAGGTCTCCCCTACGACTGCGTTCGAGTTCGAGGAGAACTCTAGTAAGCACATATGTAAATTATGAGTTAGAATTATGGTGTAAGGTGATTGGTGGAAACACAGAATACCGAGATTTTGGAACGTGACGAACATGTTGATATATTCATGTACGTGGTAGAAGGAGGTGATTAAAAATATGGCTGGTTATGATTGGATATATTTCAAGCCCCTTTTTGTAATATCGTATTAAAAGTACAGCTGGTTGCGATTGGAGAAATTTTAAGCCACTTTGGTGTTAGGTTGATTTGGAGAAAGGCTGTTGGTGATTGGTCTAAGCAGGGTACCAATTGTGAATGTAGTATAACATGACGGGTATATGTTTTTCACTGATTTGAAATATTCGACTCAGAGTTGTGCAGGTCAGTATGGGCAAAACAAGGGAGTGAATGTGGTATATTGTGGTTACTTAAGAATTTTCTGTTGGAAGTTGGGACTAATGGGATAAGGTGAATGTTAATAAGTTTAGAACGCTGCTGTTTAATAAGTTGCTGCAAATAGAGATATTTTGTGATTTTTGTTTGGCCTATTTATAGCCGATTAGGAAAAGTACTGATGGCCCTATACATTGGGCTAAGGAGAACAAAACAAGTGGTAACAATGCCTACAATCAATAGTAAAATGTTGTAGGATAGAGAAGCAGAGTGCTGCTTTGTATTTTTTCCTTTTTTTAAGTGTAGGATATGTGCTATATTTGAATAAATTAGGATGATTCTTACGAATACTAGTTTAAATGATAGTACATGGCTGTTTAACATATCATATTACAGAATGATAAATGATCATTTTAGGGGTATTGTACAATATGAAATACTGTTTCTACTAAAGAAATCCATTGAATGTGAATAAGATTATACTTTGAATAACTTTGATGGAATGACGAGTGAATTATGGAAATTTCAGATGATGTCCACTAGAATCAAGCTAGATAAGGACTTTCCGTTTGTGAGTTGGAAGAAACAAAAAATAAGGGTGACCATGTACAATAATTGAAATGGTGGATTAATGTGGAAATATGTATCATAGGATTGTAATATTGTTAGTGTGGTGTTTGTTGAAATGTGAATTAATGTTGGATTTTTGTGGCTTGTTCTTAATTTACAGCCCTGATGAAGTCCCTGTTTGAATGAAACACGTTGGTTGGGCTGGATTGTGTTATAAAGAAATGCAAAATAAAGATTTTAAATAAAAGTAATTCATGGCTCCTCTTGGATTTAGAAATGATCAACTGGACAGAAAAAATGCTCATGATATGATCATGGATGGACAAACAAAACTGATTGGAAAGGAATTACGTACATTTGAGCGCTCCTCGTAATTATATTGGTATTGATGAACACTGCATCAACAAACCCCCAATGCTCTTCCACCCCTTTCTTTCTTCCTCCACTCACACCTTTTTCCTTGCATTTTCATCAATCTCTCTCGATTGCACTCCAGCAAGCATCCCCAAGCAAATTAACCTAGTGTGGTTCAAAGCCCAGACATTACTCTTCCCTGTTTTCTCCCCCCCGAGAGGGATGGATACACCTGCTCCAGAATCTCCACCCTACAACAATACCACCACTCAGGAAAGCCCTCTGATGTTGTTCTGCCTCATTTCCCCCAATTTGCTCTGCAAGCCCTTAATGGGTCTTTTCTGTACACCAAAATTTCTCTTTAACACTCCAACATTTCCATCAATTCAAGCGTATAGTAAGCTTGCCCATATTTTGATAAGTGTACTCCATTTTATTAAAAGAGGTGATTATCCATTTCTTTTATGTTTTTATGAGACAAGACTTCTTTTCCAACAGTCTTACAGGAAGCCTTCATGGCCCTATTTTTTTTTTCTAGCTTTATCCATGGCTGCATGGCTTTCTGTCCCTCTTCAGCAAAGTTGGACTGGCGGCACCAGGTATCGGGCGTTTCCTTGAGAGGCAGAAATAGTGGTGGGGGGTCACTTTTGTTCCTGGGGTACCGGTTTTGTAGCAGTGCAGGAGTTTTAAAACCACTGCAGTGTTCCTTGTATATCCAACAGTTTTCAGGCAACAATAAAAGTAACAAGATAACTCTGGTGATTATTGTACCTGCTGGAGACGGATCAGATTTTTGTCTAGAGGCAGTTTTGACTCATCTACAGTAGCACAGAGGGTTAATGTGCCTGTTGCAACGAATGTGTACTAAGCAGATTACAGAACAGTATTTTATGTGCATAGCTCTGGGGGGTACAGCTATTGTCAAAGAGATCCTTTTGTTACTGTGCAGTTCATCCGTTACAATAATAATACTTTAGCAACAGTGAACTATAAACTGCCATCAAAGAGCAGCGTGCAAACTGCATGGTACAAGTTAGAAAGTTAGTTTTTTCCCCCAGTCTTTGATTATCCTAATTTTGCTAAAAAGGGTTAGTTTGGGTAGAAATAAAGTATATAAATAAGTAAATCCTAACAACTGTGTTACATTCTGAATCCTGAGTTTATGTTTTCACAGACCAAGCACACTTAAAAAATGACTACATCTTGTTGTCCACTTTGTCTTATATAACATTTTCTATACACTGATTTACACATGTGTGATTCATTGTCTCTGTATTTGTGTGTGATGTAAAGTGCTCCAACACCCAACACTGGTAAGAGAGAAGCTATAAAACAAATGAAATACATATGAGAGAAGGACTATGGGGAGATGAGAGGTACTGTTAGAGGGTGATGGTGAGGGGATCATTGAAGAGCTCCAATATTGCAGTACCCTAGTGTTCTGTAAGGTTATTATTTACATTGTTTTAAAAACGAATTGAATATATAATGAAAAATGTGTTGTAGGCGGCACCGTTTTTGCCATTGTTTCCAAATTTTCATGGAGAGGAGAATCCTCCCAAGTCCCTGTGTCATGGTCAGGCCTGCTCACTATTTACCCTATGGGGGCTGGTCTGACTAAATTTGCTAGGATTGCTTTGAGTTCCCTGTACAGCTCTGCTCTCCAGTGTCTCCTGTGAATGAATTCAGTCCACACTGCTGCTTTAGAAGTAAACTGTTCCAGTGCATTCTGATTTGCTCCACCATATCACCTCATGTGTGCTACTTGGAAGTCCAAGGGATCAACTACGTTTTTGTTGGTCTGCATACTTCACTGCCCATCTTACAAATAAACATCCCACAATCCAAAATAATCATCTTAACTGAATGTGGGCCTTGCACACAACCTAAAGTAAAAGAAAATGAAATTAGAGAAATATACCCACATAAACAATAAAATTCTCATTTCCTCACACATCTTTTGCAGCATTTTGATTTCCATCTTTCAGTCCTTTTAATGTCTGCCCATGACTAGCCCAATCTTACAACTTCAGTTGCTGCCCCAGTGCGAAGTGAAATAAATGTGTCCCATAATTCTCACATGGCATGGCAAGTTGTTTCAATGCCGTTTGTAATACTGCTAGAAAGATGGATATTGTAAATTTTCTTCATTCTTATGGCAAAATATCTCCTTATTGGGCAGACTTATGCACTCATTACAACCCTGGCAGTCGGTGTTAAAGCAGCGGTAATACTGCCAACAGGCCGGCGGTTAAAAAAATGGGATCACGACCATGACGGAAACCGCCAACACAGACAGCCACTTTAACACTCCGACCGCCACGGCGGTAGCAACAAACACTGCGGCGGTAACCGCCACCAAACAGGCGGAAGACAATGTACCATACACCCCATCACAACCCTCCAATCCGCCAGCTTTTCCGGGGCGGTACCAACGCCTTCAAAAGCATGGCAGAAACAGTGTTTAGAAGGGAAACCACTCACCACTCGACACTCAATGAAGAACCAGGATGCCATGGAGCCCGAGTTACAGGTCCTGCCCATGATGGTCTACCTCATCATTCACCAGGAATACGAAAGATGGTGGCGACAACCATGGTGAGTACTGCACCTAGTACACAGGGGAGGGGGGAGGAAAAAGAGAGTGATGCACACACGCAACACCCCTCCCCCACCCTCACCCACAGCACCATAAACACAAACACATGCAGCAAATGTACATTTACACCCCGTTACGCCCTGGAAGAACTCAAGGACAAAAAGAATAGAGTTAAATCAGTGTAGTTTTAGAAATAGGCAGATATACATAACGATAATTAAAACAGTATCTACAAAAATATACAATATGTACATAAGGCCGTACATTGTCCCTTCCAAATGTCCGTGGGCCACTGGGCCAAAAATCATGGACCAAGCCCACACTTGACTCCTGCCTCAATACGGAGAGAACACTGCTAGGGCATCAGGTCAAAAACACACAGGCACCTCAGGGGGACGGGGAATGGGGGGGCACCTCAGCCGGAATATGGAATAACGCCACTGCTCCTCGAGGGGGCTCCATGCCCACCGCTTGCTCCTGGAGAGGGCAAAGCCACAGTCTCTCAAGTGGGTGGCTTGCCCACTGGTTGGTCCTGGGGAGTGCAAAGCCACAGTCTCTCAAATGGGTGGTTTGCCCACTGCTTGGTCCTGGGGATGCAAAGCCACAGTCTCTCTAGTGGGTGGTTTGCCCACTGCTTGGTCCTGCGGAGTGCAAAGCCACAGTCTCTCAATTGGGTGGTTTGAAAAGGCGTGGTCCTGGGGAGTGCAAGGCCACTCTCTCTCAAGTAGGTGGTTTGCCCACTGCTTGGTCCTGAGGAGTGCAAAGCCACAGTCTCTCTAGTGGATGCAAATCTCCACTGGTTCTGGAGGGGGCCTTGTGCCCAGTCTGCTTCACCCTGCCAAGGATAGGGTGAGTGGATGCCTTTCTCCACTGGTTCTGGAGGGGGCCTTGTGTCGAGTCTGCTTCATCCTGCCAAGGATAGGGTGAGTGGATGCCTTTCTCCACTGGTTCTGGAGGGGGCCTTGTGCCGAGTGATGCAGCCCTTGGGTTGTGGCAGTTCACATTCCCTCACCTGGGTGTCGAAGGCACGGGATTTCCAGGGACCAGGTTGCAAGATAGTCCATGGATGCAGGGCTAGATTCCATGCTGCGGCGCCTAAGGCTGCAAACTGCTGGTGTTGCTTGTGCTGGTGGGAGTGCTGCCAGTGGTGGTGGGAGGCTCCAGCCCATCTCCTGCAGCCTTGGACGGCTGCCCACTGAGGACGCTGCTGCTGACAGTAGTGGTGGCATTGGCGGTGCAGGTGGCGGTGCTTGCAGCGGGGCTGCTGGTGAGGCTGGCCGTGGTGCAAGTGCAGGTGCTGCCAGTGGTGGAGATAGGCCCCAACCCTTCTCCTGAAGCCTCGGACAGCTGCCCACTGGGGATGCTGCTGCTGAGAGTAGTGGTGGCATCGGCGATGCAGATGGTGGTGCTTGCGGCAGTGCCTGCAGCGGGGCTGCTGGCGGTGCTGCCCGCGGTGCAGGTGGCGGGGCTGGTGGTTCTGCTGGTGGACACCAGGCCTTCACCTGCAGCCTCCGAAGGCTGAAGTGCCTTGCCTTGGGTTTTCTGCCACTTCCTCACCTTGGCAGATGCTGTTGCGCCCTTGGCTCTAGCAGCTGGAGTTTTGGAGGAGGCCTTGCTGGGTGGGTCCCCTTCTTCACCTTGGCAGGTGGCGGAATGGTTTGGTCCCTTGCAGGGGTTGGTGGCACACTGGCTGGCCTGACAGGTGTCCCCTTTGAGCCTCTGGGAGTTTGAGATACCACAGTGGAAGCCGACTTGGTGGCTGAGGTGCTGGGCTGGGTTCGGGACACCCTGGCCCGAGGGGAAGGAGGGGGGTGGAGGGGTAGGGAACAGGTTAATGTTTGCCAGGAAAAGCTTTTTAGACACACTGGAGAGGGAGAGGGGGAGGGTTTGGGAGTGGAGGAAGAGGGAGTGGTGGTAGGAGGTGACTTTCTGATGAGTTTGAGGGAAGGTGCATGTGCTGGATGCTGTTGTGAGGTAGATGGCTGTTGGGTGGGTGTTTGCGTTTGTGTACTTTGTGAGGAGGGGTCACAGACACACTGGGAGAGGACACAGGGGACGTGTGAATGGATGTGGGGGTGGTGACTGCCAGTGAGGGGTGAGTAGTAATGGGTGTGCTGGTGATGGAGGTAGTGGATAAGGATGTAGTGCATACAGGTGTGAGTGGAGACACTACTGGGAGGGAGGTGGGCGAGGAGGAGGAGGGGGACACAGTGGAGGCAATGGATGTTGGTGTGTCTGCATGGGTATGGTGCTTGTGTGAGTGCCTGTGGGATGATGTGTGGTGCTTGTGTTTGCCTGAACCACTTCTGTGTGTTGATTTGGGTGAATGCTGGTCTGAAGGTATGCTTGGGATAGGCTGGTGTTGGGGGGATTGGGCCTGGGTAGAGGAAGTGGGAGGGGGGAGACACGTGGACAAGGGCTGCCATCAGTGAGAAGGCCAGAGCCTGAAATGCTCTCTGTTGGGCCGCCACGCCAGAGTGAATGCCCTCCAGGTATGCATTTGTTTGTAGCAAATGCCCTGCTACACCCTGGATGGCATTCTGTATGGTTGACTGCCCAACAGATAGGGATCTCAGGAGGACAATAGCCTCCTCACTGAGGGCAGCAGGGCTGACTGGGGCAGGGCCTGAGGTGCCTTGGGAAAAGGAGATGCCCACCCTCCTGGGTGTGCGGGCACGGAAAAACATGCTGAGGGGCTGCTGGGAGGGCGGTGCTGGTAGGGGGGTGGCGGCTGTACCTGGTGCTGGGGTGGGCATAGAGGTGTCCTCCACCGCCAGGGAGCTTCCATCAGAGGAGAGTCTCTGTCTGTGGTCTCCCCTCCTGTCCCTGTCATGGTGCTCCCCTCGCCCTCCGTCCCACTGGTGCCCTCACCCTCGGAGGATTCGGCCTCCAGGCCCATGTGGGATGCAGCTCCCTCCATTGCCGGTGCCTCTGCTCCTCCGCTAGATGATGCTAATGCACACAAGGACAGGATGACAAAACAAAAAGGGGGGGAAGAGACAGAGGATACACTTGGTCAATGTCAGCAACACCACTACCGTTGGCTGACACAACACTCAGCGAGCAGCCCTATGCACTAGGCCATGCCCAACCAGTTACTAAGATAGTCACCAGCCCATGGGGTACAATGCCTAACGCCATCAGCTGCACACCAGAAACCCACAGGACCCTGCCTGTAGTAGATGCCCACTAACACTATGGGGGTAGGAGTGCTTTAGAGCCTGCCCAACAAGGAACCTACCCTGCCATTTTCGCCCTGGACTCGGGGCACCCATATCCCACATCCCCCAACCAGGTACTTCTTAATGCGCGCAAAGTCAGGAGTCAGTATCTGTACTCACCCCCTTGTGGCTGCTGTGATGCCTTCAAGCGCCCATTCAACTCCGGATAGGCCACCGCCAGGATGTGGAACATCAGGGGGGTCATGGTGCAACGGGCACCCCTTCCTTGTTGGGAGGCCAGCCCCAGCTGGACCCCCGCCATCTTCTTTGCCCAGCGCAGCGGGTCCTCCCACCTCTTGCGGCAGTGGGCGCTCTGCCTGTCAAAGAGCCCCAGGGTCCGCACCTCCTTGGCGATGGCACGCCAAATACCCTTCTTCTGGTGGGCGCTGACCTGCAGGGAAAATACAGCAGATACGAGAATTAGTCAACCGTCCGGACCGTCAGACTCATGGCCCACCAGATCACTCCCATCCCCTGACGCACATTCATTGTCCACCTTACATGCTGCACTCTGGCCAGGAGGCCTCTGCCCCCCCCGCATGTGGCTTACATACACAGCACTCCATACATTCATGGCCCACGCATCATGCTCACAGTGTACTCACCTGTTTGTCTGGAGGACCGTAGAGTAACGTGTACTGGGGTAGGACCCCATCCACCAGTTTCTCCAACTCCTCCACAGGGGAAGGCGACTTTCCCCAGACACACGAGCTATTGTCGCTTCCAGACACGGGTCACAGCAACACCTGCAGTGTAGGTCCTCTTCTGTTGAAGGTCAGGTAGCACGTGACTGGATAGATAGAAAATGGTGATTACGTCCGTGGCGGTGCGTACCGTCACCGCCGGCGTACATCGTCATTGGCTCCTGGAACCCATAAGGCCCAATGATAACCAATGTGAAGTTGCGGCGTGGTCTTCAACCGCCTACCGCAACGGCGCACAACGCCAGCGCAATTACCTCATTTCCACTCGTCCCTCCTCACAGGTCAGGCATCCGCCATTTCAGGGGGACACAGCGCATGGCACCTAACTGTGTCACAGCAGACATTGGCACAGCAACTGACAGTTGGGTTAAAATTTTGGTTCTGTAAAGTAAACAAGTCATCATTAGTGCAATAGATGTGGGAATATGACCCTCTGCTCACCATTCTCTTCCATAGGCTTCAACCGCTGAGGCTGAATATGAGATGGTGGCATCCCCCGGTGTACAGACCCCTGGTGGACCTTGCGACAATGGAGGACAGACACATTATCATTACATACAGACTTGATCAGGCCACAAACCAAGAACTGTGTGCCCAATTGGAGCCAGACCTGATGTCAGCTATCCGCCAGCCCACAGGTATCCCCCCTCTAGTGCAGGTCCTGTCAGTGCTCCATTTCCTGGCAAGTGGTTCCTTCCAAACAACAGTGGCCATGGCATCAGGGATGTCTCTGCCAATGTTCTCAAAGGTGTTGACCAGAGTGTTTTCTGTCCTGCTGAAACACATGCACAGCTACATCGTGTTCCCCCAGGTGGAGGATTTGGCAACAGTGAAAGCTGACTTTTATGCCCTGGGTCATGTCCCTAACATCATTGGTGCCATTGATGGTACACATGTGGCATTTGTCCCCCCTGGAAAAATGAACACGTTTTCAGGAATAGAAAAAGCTATCACTCTATGAATGTGCAGATTGTGTGTCTGGCGGACCAGTACATCTCCCATGCGATTTTCCAAATATCCTGGCTCTGTGAATGACGCCTTTATCTTGAGGAATAGCAGCATCCCATATGTGATGGTCCAACTCCAGATTCACTGGGTGTGGCTAATAGGTGAGCCCAAGGTCCCCACACAGTATGAGTAGGTGTCTGGGTATGGGGTTGTCCCTAAGGGTTAGTGTGTGCCTAACAGTTGTCCCTCGATATTTGCAGGTGACTCTGGTTACCCCAACCTCTCATGGCTACTGACCCCAGCGAGAAATGCCAGGACAATGGCAGAAGAACGTTACAATGAGGCACATGGGCGTACATGGAGGATTATTGAAAGGACCTTCGGCCTCGTGAAGTCCAGGTTCCGGTGCCTCCATCTGGCTCCTTGTACTACTCACCCAAGAAGGTGTGCCAGATCATCATTGCATGTTGCATGTTGCACAACCTGGCTTTGAGATGCCAGGTGTCTTTTCTGCAGGAGGATGTGCCTGGAGATGGTCTTGTGGCAGCAGTGGATCCTGTGGACAGTGAAGAAGAGAAGGCAGGGGAAGAAGATGTTAACAACAGAATCAACATTATTTAGCAGTACTTCCAGTGACACACAGGTAAGACACTCTAGGTTCACTTTACATTTCAGTTTTCTGTTGGACATTGTACATGGCAGCCTGATTTTCCTATGTGTATGGACACTGACTGTACCCTTGGGCCTCTCTATTTTCAGATCTGTGTGCCCCACTCTGGCTTCTGCTATGTGTACTGCTGCCCACCAAAGGACATCCTGTAGTATGCAGCATGCAACGAAGATCTGGCACACCTTCTTGGGTGAGTAGTACAGGGATCCACCTGTCAAATGGAGGCACTGGAACCTGGCCTTCAGGAGGCCAAAGGTTCTTTCTATAATCCTCCTTGTACGCAAATGTGCCTCATTGTAACGTTCCTCTGCCCTTGTCCTGGGATTCCTCACTGGGGTCAGTAGCCATGAGAGGTTGGGGTAACCAGAGTCACCTGTAAATATCGAGTGACAACTGTTAGACACACACAATCCCATATCTAGACATCAATATATACTGGGTGGGGACCTTTGGCTTACCTATTAGCCACACCTGGTGCCTCTGGAGTTGGCCGATCACATATGGGATGCTGCTATTCCTCAATATAAAGGTGTCATGCACAGAGCCAGGATATTTGGCATTCACATGGGAGATGTACTTGTCCGCCAAACACACCTTCTGCACATTCATCGAGAGATAGCTTTTTCTATTCCTGTAAACCTGTTCATTTCATCAGGGGGGACAAATGCTACATGTGTACCATCAATGAAACCAATGATGTTGGGGATATGTCCCAGGGCATAAAAGTCAGCCTTCACTGTGGCCAAATCCTCCACCTGGGGAATACGATGTAGCTGCGCATGTGTTTCAGCAGGGCAGACAATACTCTGGTCAACACGATGGAGAAAATTGGCTGAGACATCCCTGATGCCATGGCCACTGTTGTGTGGAAGGAACCACTTGCCAGGAAATGAAGCACCGACAGGACCTGCACTAGAGGGGGGATTCCTGTGGGCTGGGGGATAGCCGACATCAGGTCTGGCTCCAATTGGGCAAACAGTTCTTGTATTGTGGCACAATCAAGTCTGTATGATATGATAATGTGTCTGTCCTCCATAGTCGCAAGGTCCACCAGGGGTCTGTACACCGGAGGATGCCGCCATCTCATATTTTGCCTTATCGGTTGAAGCGTATGGAAGAGAACGGTGAGCAGATGGTCATATTCCAGCATCTATTGCACTAATGTTGATTTAATTGGCTTGGGGACATACTGGAAAGATCCGTCATCTATTCCAAAAAATGCAACGCAGATTCTGAAGGATGCATTTTGGTTTAATGCTCAATTTACACAATTGACTGCAGTCTCATCATCATCTATGACTGGCAGTTTTCTGCAAATCAAAAGCCACTATGAACCTGAGCGATACATGGATACATTACTTTCTCCACATGCATGTGCATTGTATATCAGATTTAGGATAGACTCTCTTCCTTTGCGCACCCTAATTTACAAATGGTCTAATACAAGCTGTAGCTCTAAGATGTGCCCGATGGGTTGCGCCTGGGAAGAATCCATAACCCACGTCCTCTTCCAATGTTTTGCATACCATAAACAGAGGGCTTCTTAGATTATTCCATTATGTAAAAAAATGGGTTTTATGAATTGCCTATCGGCTCTGAGAGTTTTTAAGTCTGATCCATCTGTTTTAGTGGCTTGCTGTTTGGCAAAATTTTTAGAATCTATTTGGCATTGCAGACTGAATATGTTAAAAAACAGGAAAAAATCCAACAACAGATGATGGGAGTGGTCACTGATGAACTTACTCGTGAATTTTAAAGTATGCATACACCAATTCTCTACCGTCTAATGAATTTTCCATGTTTTTATATTCTTATATGTCTTAAATGGAAACGTTTTCTATTTTTATCTTATTCATTGTTTCTAGTTAGGTATATACTTGATATATGATATTGATCACAAAACATTTTGCATCTTTCTACGATTTTATAATATGGTATGAATTTTTATAGGGAGAATGTTTTATATTCGAGGATTTTTACATACAGTTTAATGTTTTATATTTGAGGATTTTTATACATAGCCTGTTTTCTTGCAAAATTGTGAATTTGTGGTGTGCTTTTATGGTATTTATTTTTACCGAAATAAAGCTAACTTGGAACTTGATTTAATTACTTTACAGAAGCAGTATGTGAACTTAATAGTCAGTTGATGTGCCAATGTCTGATGTGACGCAGTTAGGTGTCATGCCCTGTGCCCCCCTGAAATGGAGGCTGCCTGACCTGTGAGGAGGGACAAGTGGAAATGAGGTAATTGCACTGGCGTTGTGCGCCGTCGTGGTAGGCGGTCAATGACCGCCGTGCAACTTTGCATTGGTTATTATTGGGCCCTATGGGTTCCAGGAGCCAATGGCGAAGTACGCCGGCGGTGACAGTACGCACCGCCACGGACGTGAACGCCATTTTCTAACTATTCACTCACTTGCTACCTGACCTTCAACAGGATAGGACCTACACTGCGAGTGCTGCTGTGACCTTTGTCTGGAAGTGACAATGGCTCATGTGTCGGGGGAAAGGGCCCCTGCCTTCACTGCGGAGGAGTTGGAGAAACTGGGGGTTGGGGTCCTACCCCAGTACACTTAACTCTACGGTCCGGCAGACAAAAAGGTGAGTACACTGTGAGCATGATGCGTGGGCCATAAATATATGGAGTGCTGTGGATGTTAGCCACATGTTGGGGGGTGCTGAGGCGTCAGGGCCAGAGTGCAGCATGTAAGGTGGTCAGTGTATGTGTGTCAGGGCATTGGTGGGAACTGGTGGGCAATGAGTCTGACGGTCCGGACGGGTGAGTAATTTCCTTTTCTGTTGTCTTGTCCCTCCAAGTCAGCGCCCACCAGAAAAAGGGTATTTGGCGTGCCATCACCAAGGAGGTGCGGACCGTGGGGTCTTTCAAAGGTGGAGCACCCATTGCCGCGAGAGATGGGAGGACCTGCGCAGCTGGTCAGAGAAGGCGGTGGAGGCCCAGCCCCAGGTCCAGCCCCTACGAGGAAGGGGTGCCCGTCGCACCATGACCCCCATGATGTTCTGCATCCTGGCGGTGGCCGATCCGGAGTTGGATGGGCACTTGGGGGCATCACAGCAGCCACAAGGGGATGAGTACAGATTCTGAAAGCTGAGTTTGCGCATGTTAGGAGGTACCTGGGGGGGAAATGTGGGTTTCCCTAGGCCAGGGCGATCATGGCAGGGTAGCTCCCTTGTTGGGCAGGCTCTGGAGCACTCCTACCCCAATGGTGTAAGTGGCCATCTACTACTGGGAAGGGTCCTGTGGGTTTCTAGTGTGCAGATGCTGGTGTTAGGCATTGTACTTCATGGGCTGGTGACTGTCTCAGTAAATGGTTGATCATGGCCTAGTGCATAGGGCTGATCCCTGTGTGTTGTGTACGCCAACAGTGGTGTTGTTGCTGGCACCACAGTTGCGTACACACCCTGTCCTTGTGTGCAATAGCATCATCTGGCGGAGGAGCAGAGGCACCGGCGATGGAGGGAGCTGCATCCCACATAGGCCTTGAGGCCGAATCCACCGAGGGTGAAGACACCAGTGGGACGGAGGACGAGGGGAGCACTATGACGGGGACAGGAGGGGAGACCACAGACAGTGATTCCTCCTCCTCCGATGAAAGCTCCTTGGCGGTGGCAGACACCTCTGTGCCCACCACAACAACAGGTAAACCGCCACCCCCCTACCAGTATCACTCTTCCAGGAGCCCCTCAGCGTGTATCCCCTGCCCGCTCACCCAGGAGGGTGGGCATCTCCTTTGCCCCAGGCACCTCAGGCCCTGCCCCAGTCAGCCCTGCTGCCCTCAGTGAGGAGGCTATTGACCTCCTGAGATCCCTCTCTGTTGGGCAGTCAACCATACTGAATGCCATCCAGGGTGCAGCAGGGCATTTGCAACAAACAAATGCATACCTGGAGGGCATTCACTCTGGCGTGGCGGCCCAACAGAGAGCATTCCAGGCTCTGGCCTACGCACTGATGGCAGCCATTGTCCCTGTCTCCAGCCTCCCCCCTCCAACTTCCTCTACCCAGTCCCAATCCCCTCAACCTCAGCCTATCCCAAGCACACCTTCAGACCAGCATTCAGCCAAATCAACACACAAAAGTGGCTCAGGCAAACATAAGCACCACACTTCATCTCACAGGCACTCACACAAACACAATGCCCATGCAAACACACTAACATCCACTGCCTCCACTGTGTCCCCCTCCTCCTCATCGTCCACCTCCCTCCCAGTAGCGTCTACACTCACACCTGCATGCACTACATCTTTATCCACTACATCCATCACCAGCACGCCCATCACAACACACCCCTCACGAGCAGTCACCACCCCCACAACCATGCACATGTCCCCTATGTCCTGTCCCAGTGTTTCTGTGACCCCCCTTCCAAAGTACACAAACGCAAGCACCCACCCACCCAACAGCCATCCACCTCACAACAGCATCCAGCCCATGCACCTTCACCCAAACTCAGCAGACAGACACCTCCTACATCCACTCCCTCTTCCTCCAGTCCCAAACCCTCTCTATCTTCCCGTTCCAGTGTGTCTAAAACACTGTTCCTGGCAAACACTGACCTGTTCCGTACGTCTCCCCCCTAACCTTCCCCTCGGGTCAGGGTGTCCAGATCCCAGGAGATCACCTCAGCCACTAAGTCGGCGAATGCTGTGGTACCTGCAACTCCCAGAGGATCAAGGGGGGTACCCGTCAGGCCTGGCAGTGTGCCACCAACCCCTGCAAAGGACCAACCCATTCTGCCACCTTTCAAGGTGAAGAAGGTACCAGCATGGGGCACGGCCAAGGAGCACGACCCACCCAGCAAGGCCTCCTCCAAAAATCCAGCTGCCAGTGCCAAGATCCCAGCAGCATCTGCCAAGGTGAGGAAGGGACAGAAAAGCCAAGGCAAGGCACTTCATGGCCTCAGAGGCTCCAGGTGAGGGCCTGGTGCCCACCATCAGAGCCGACAGCCCCGCCACCTGTACCGCGGTAAGCACCGCATCAAGCAGCGCCGCAAGCACCGCCACCTGCACCGCCACATGCCCGCCGCTGTCACCACAACTGCCAAAAGCAGCATTACCAGTGGGCAGCCTTCCGAGGCTGCAGGAGATGGCCTGGAGCCTCCTACCACCACTGGAAGCACCCCCACCAGCACTGGTATTACCACCAGTTTGCAGACTTAGTCGACGCAGGATGGAGTGTAGCCCTGCCTCCATGGAGTATCATGCTGCCTGTTCCCTGGAAATCTTGTGCCTCGAACACCCAGGTGAGGGAATGTGAACTGTCATACCCCAAATGCTGCCTCACTGGGCACAAAGGCCCCTCCACAACCAGTGGAGAAAGGCATCCACTCACCATATCCTTGGCAGGATGAAGCAGACTGGGCACAAGGCCCCCTCCAGAACCAGTGGAGAAAGGCATCCACTCACCCTATCCTTGGCAAGATGAAGCAGACTGGGTACAAAGCCCCCTCCAGAACCAGTGGAGAAGCCATCCACTTGAGGGACTTGAGAGACTGTGGCTTTGCACTCCCCAGGACCAAGCAGTGGGCAACCCACCCACTTGAGAGACTGCGTCCTTGCACTCACCAGGACCAAGCAGTGGGCAACCCACTCACTTGAGAGACTGTGGCCTTGCACTCCTCAGGACCAAGCAGTGGGCAACCCACCCACTTAAGAGACTGTGGCCTTGCACTCCCCAGGACCAAGCAGTGGACAACCCACCCACTTGAGAGACTGTGGCTTTGCACTCCCCAGGACCTCGCAGTGGGCATGGAGCCCCCTTGGGGGGAAGTGGCGTTATTCCTTCTTCCGGCTGAGGTGCCCCCCACTTCCCAGTCCCCCTGAGGTGTCTGTTTGTTTACAACCTGATGCCCCTGCTGTGTTCTCTCCGTATTGAGGCAGGAGTCAAGTGTGGGCTTGACCCATGATTTTTGGCCCAGTGGGCCACGAACATTTGCAAAGGACAATTTACGGCCTTCTGTACATATTGTATATATTTGTTTATACTGTTTTTCTATTTGTTAAGTATATCTGCATATTTCAAAATATCACTGATTTAACTCAATTCCTTTTGTCCTTGCGTTCTTCCAGGGGGTAACTGGGTGTAAATGTACTATTGTTGTATGTGCTTGTGTGTACGGTGTTGTGGGTGAGGGTGGGGGTGGGGGTGTTGCATGTTGCGTGTGTGTGTCACTCACTTTTTCCTCCCCCCCCTCCCCTGTGTGATAGGTGCAGTACTCACCGTGGCCGTCGCCGTCTTTGATATTCCTCGTGTATGAGGAGGTAGACCAGCATCGGCTGGAACTGCAGCTCGGGCTCCATGGCGTCCTGGTTCTTCATTGAGTGTCGAGATGTGAATGGTTTCCCTTCCAAAGGCTGTTTCCGCTGTGCTGTTTATCGCGTTGGTACCGCCTCAGAAAAGCTCGCGGATTGGCGGGTTGTAATAGGGTGGGCGGTACATTGTCTTCCACCTGTCTGTTGGCGGTGACCGCTGCGGTGTTTGTTGCTACCATGGTGGCGGTCAGAGTGTTAAAGTGGCTTTCTATGTTGGCGGTTTCTGCCGTGGTCTTGATCCCATTTGTTTTACCGCCGGCCTGTTGGCGGTATTACCGCCACTTTAACACCAACCGCCAGGGTTGTAATGAGGGCCAGAGTGTCAGGCCCTCCTACAGCATACAGCTCTTCTTCCTGGCAGAATGTCCTCAGTCCAAAAGTATTCTACTTTTGGGGTTTCAGAGGTCCAGTACTCATACCCATTTCTGCCTTTGAAGCAGGCTCACTTCAAAGAGAAGTCTTTTTAGTGCACAAGACTCTGCCTTTCCGTGCCCTAGAACCAGATACATTCCAGCCCTATTCAGGTGCAAGTGTTAGCTCTTCCCACCACTATAGCTCAGGAAGACCCATCAGGAAATGCAGGGCACACCTCAGCATCCTTTGAGTGACTGTCTAGAGTAAATCCACAAACAGCCAAACTGTCATCCTGACCCAGATGTTTTTTTTCCATAGACTGGAAGAGGCACAGAATGGTTAAGAAAGAAAATGTCCACTTTCTAAAAGAAGCATTTTCAAACTCACAATTCAAAACCCAACTTCACAAAAGTTGTATCTTTAAATTGTGAGTTCAGAGACTCCATACTCCACATCTCTATCTGCTCCCAATGAGAAATTACACTTAAAAGATATTTCAAGGCAATCCCCATGTTACGTTATGGGAGCGATAGTCATTGTAATAGTGAAAAACTAATTTAGAACATGTAAAACATACCAGTACATGTCCTACTGTTTAAATAGACTGCACCCTGCCCATTGGGCTTCCTTGTGCCGGCTTTAGGGTTGACTTACGTGTAGTAAAGAGGAAGGTTTGGGCCTGGCAAGTGGCTGAAATGACAGTTTGAAACTGCACACACAGACGCTGCAGTGGCAGGTATGAGACATGTTTACAGGGCCACTCATGTGGGCGGCACAAGCAGTGCTACAGGTCCACTAGTAGCATTTGACTTATAGGCCATGTTCACGCATAGTGTACTTTACTAGGGGCGTCTAGTAAACCAAATATGCCAATAGTGGAAAAAAACAATCACCAATACAATTTAGACAGAGAGCACTTGCACTTTAGCCCTGGGTTTCAGTGGTAAAGCGCCCAGAGTTCTAAGCCTAGCAAAAACAAAATTCAGCAGACAGTCAAAAACAGGAGGTCAAAGGCCAAAAATATGGGGATAACCCTGCAAAAAATGCCATTTCCAACAACCGGGAACACCCAGCTTTAGTAAATGTTCCTTGTCTGCTTCGCACAATGCACAAATTGATTTTCTAACCTCCTCACACTTTTCCATCACCTTTATTTACAGGCCATACTGTATAAAAAAAACTCTGTTGTCACACTTTTCCTGCTTCACTAGACAAGCAACTCTCTCATGTTTTCCTGCCTGCCACCTGGTTTTGGTGTTTTGAAGTGCCTAGCTGCCTTATACCTCCCTTATACATACTACTACCTGAATCCCGACCCATCCCTCTCTCAACCTATCCTGCCCATTGGCCTGTGCCACTTGTCTCTATATTCTCATGTGTCCTTGTGGCTCGCCATGTGGTTGACTGTCTTGTGCTATCATTGACTCTCACTGTCTGTATTGATTGCAGTCTCTCAAGCAGACTGACAATGTGTGGTAACCAGACTGTACATAGCTCAGTCGGTTACTGCTTTTGTGGCAGCGATCCTTTTGTTACTTGCAGTTCACATGTTACAATGCTTCTAAAGTAGCACATTAAGGGCCAGATGTAGGAAGAAAAATAATTGCGAGTCAGAAATAGCGACTCCTTGCGAATCGCTATTTCCGATTCACAAAATGAGATGCATGAAGATATCGCAAAACCAAATTGCAATTCGGTGCAGAGTCGCACCGCAATTTGCGAACTCGCGATTTGCGAATTCGCTATTTGCGAGGTCACAAATTGTACAAGGGTGTGGTCCGGAGTCACAAATTGCGACTGGGTCGCAAATTGCACGCAGGTGCAAAAAACCACACTTCCTGGTTCTGAGTGATGACATCAGAACCAGGAAGTACCCCCAAGGAACAGGGAGGAGCCTACCTAGCACAAACAGTAGAGTCACACCCAGCTGAGAGGAGCTACTACAACCATGTCAGCTCAGGACAAGGAGACACCCAGTGCTGGCAGGAAAAGGAAACTGAAGTTTTCTGAAAAGGAGCTGGAGGTCCTAACAGAGGAGTGCTGCCTGCACCATGATGTCTTGTTTGGTAAGGCAGCAATGAGTGTCCCTGACACCCAAAAGAAGAAAATCTAGCAGGACATCCTTACCAAGATAAATGCTATTGGAGTCAGCCATCGAACAATAGATGAGGTCCACAAAAGGTGGTACGACCTCCGGTCCAGGACCAAGGAAAGGGTGGCCAAGCGGATGAGGGAGATGCATGGCACTGGAGGAGGACCATCAGCAGTACCACCCCCTACAGCCATAGAGACCATGGTGGAGACCACTCTGGAGCCGGAGGCTGTAATCGGAATTGGAGACCTTGACAGTTCTGCTCCAAGAACATCCAAAAGTAAGTACCAAAATTCACTTATTTACACCACTCAATGCAGCATGCACACAACCAGAGTACACATAAGCATGCATCCTCTAGATTTGTTCCATGCCTGTATTGCAACCTATAGAACAGTGCATTATGGGCAATGTAGTACAGTTGTCCAACTTTTGAGAAATATTTATTCTGAGACATCAAACGTATGTGAGGCACTGACAGTGTATCCCCTGTGTCCCACAGGCCTCTAACAGGGACCCACCAACAACCCTACTGTGCAGGGAGATGAACCAGCCACAAACACAGCAGACGAGGCAGCCACTGTAACTGCTGGGGAATACATGAATACACCAGCCGTCCAACATGCACCAGAGAACATCGATGAGACTGATCTGGATCTTGAGGCAGGCAACCTGACACCAGGGCCACTGATGAGTGGGAGTCGGCCACATAGGTTAGCTGGGTCTGTGCGGAGACAGCAACGCCCAATGCAGTCAGCCAGTGAGGAGTATGTCACCGAAGAACAATTTTTAGGACTGGAGGCATCCTTACTGCAGTCACTGGCTGCAAAACAAACACATGCGGTTGATGAATAGGAACCTTAACAGACTGCAGCAGACACTCTCCCAGGGTTTTGCCAATGTAGACAACCAGTTTACTGCCATAAACACAAACAGGCAAACCTTACAAACTCCATAAACTACTTGATCAGGGAAATGGTGGCAGATAGGGCACATGCAAGGCGCAGAGAGCCCACCACTGCTGCCCATTTGGACCGACTGAGTCTATCAATTGGCCGCCTTGCTACCACAACTACCTGCCTGTCAAGGCGTACAGTGAAGCTACAGATGGAACTTGGCCATTTTGGTGGTGATGTGGCAAGAGGACTAGGGCGCATCAGCCATGCCGTGGACCTGAGAGAGACCAGCCAGGCAGCAAGGGGCATTGGCTATACCCCTCAGGATAGCGAGGAGATCTCCAGCATCAGCAGTGTATCTGCCTCTGATGCACGGATCCTGCGGAGTAGCAGTGCCCGGCAAGGATCAGGGGACCAACCTGGATTGGGCCATGGTGGCCCTAGTCGCAGGAGACTGTGAGCTACCAATCTGTGTTTTGACTGAGGCACATGAACGTAATGTGTCAGACATTATGTTTTGCTTTTTTCGTGCAGTTGAGTTGACAATATTTTCTGCATTATATTCCTGAAATTAAAGGGATAATGTGTTGTACTACACAACTGGGCTATGTGTGTCTTACATTTGTGAGTGTTGTCACGGTTGCCACGCACCTGCCAAAATAGTGGGTTGCAATGGGTTCCGTCTCTGTCTGCCCTCCATTGCGATGCTTCCATCCCCAGGCTGTCGGTGTGGTAGCTCTTGCTCCTCATCCTCCGAATCCGTGTCATCGAGGGTGAGATATAGCCCACGTCTGGTGGCAATGTTGTGGAGGATGGCACAAGTTGCAACGATCTCGCATGCAGTTTCTGGGGCATACTGGAGTCCCCCTCCACTTTTGTGCAGGCATCGGAAACGTGACTTCAACAAGCCGAAGGTCCTCTCAGTGACAGCTCTGGTCCGCCGATGTCCTATGTTGTACCGCCTCTCATTCTGATTGCCAGGTGTTAGGTATGGGGTGAGTATCCATGGTCTCAGGGCACATGCACTGTCACCTGTGTGACAAAAGAGCCAAAATTAGCAGGGCATCACAGGGTTACGCAGTGACATGTATTTGAGGCATCAGAGTGTACTCAACAGTACCTAATAAATATCCTTCACCAAACTCCCCACGTTCTAGACGTTGGTGTATCCCAGTGTGCCTGAATATGTACGCATCATGTGTACTCCCTGGATATTTAACCACAATGTCAATAATGACATTATGGGCATCACATACCACCTGGATGTTTAGTGAGTGGGTACATTTCCTATTGCGGAACACATATTCCAGATTTGCTGGTGGGCAAATTGGTATATGTGTCCCCTCCACACACCCGATTACATGGGGGAAGTTGGCAATTCTGTAGAAGTCCAACTTGGTGCTGTTAATTTCCGCCTCATTCCTGGGAAGGTATATATATCTGGACATGTGTGTAAGTATGGCATCTAGGAAACATCTGAAGCATCGTGAGAAGGCACTTTGGGATACCCCATCTGCCTCAGCAATCACCCCCTGAGAGCTACCCGAGGCCAAGAGGTGCAGTGAGCAGAGCACTTGCACATGTGTGGGGATGGAGCAGCCACGCATTGTCTAGCGTTCAAGCTGAGGTTTCAGCAGTTCAATGATCTCTAGGATAACTGCGCTGCTCAGTCTGTATTTATCATAAATCTCATCCTCAGTTTGTTGAAATAGTGTCTGCCTGGTATGGTATATCCTCTCCTGTCTCTGCCTCCTCCTCCTCTGTTGGGCAGCCTGGACTCTCCTCCTCCATGCAATCACGTATAGTGCAGCCATTTTGAGAAACCCAGCTGCCTTCTGGGTCTCCTTTTATACTTTGGTTCTGGTTACTACCTGTTCGGAATCAGTGCTAATCTGGGTATGCAAAACGGGCTTTTTGCGACTAGTCGCAATTTGCGACTGCCTTGTGCATTCGGTTTGCGACTCGCAATTTGCGACTTCGTAATTACGAGTCGCAATTTCAGGTTGCAATTTTTGCGAGTCGGTAATAATTCGCATCTTTATTTGGAACTCCGAAATGGCATTGGTACATACCATTTCACTTTTTGGGAGGTCGCAAATAGAGCTGCGACCCATTTGCGACTCGCAAAACTTTCGTACATCTGGCCCTAAGCTACTAACTGGCATCAAGGAGCTGCATGAAAACTATTAGGCATAGTTTTAGAATGTATTCTTTTTTTTCCAATCTTTTGTTATGCTAGCATTGCTGAACCAGTTCCGTTCATCAGACAGCCAGAATCCATCCAAAGCCACTGTGCTTATGTGCATCGGATGACTCCCTGCTGTCCACACATACACAGCCTGGAAGATCCTTCTGGTGCAGGCACCAGAGGGATTTCTTTTACAAAGAAACAGTCTCGGGAGCTCTCCAGCTCCCAAGGCTGTTTCTTTGTTTTCAGGGAAGTGACGATCACTGCACACGGCACGCTGATGTCAATGCTATGAGAACGAAAGTAATATCAGCTCATTTGACTTTCTCTGCATCAATGCTCGTGGGGCTATCTCAGACCCCGAGTACCTATCAAGAAGAGAACGTTATCAATGGAAAGGGGAGAATCTCCCCTTTCCAATGGTACCTTTCCCAAGCGGATCCCTGCTTGGGGATCACCGAAGCAAGGTGATCCCCAAGCACGTACACACTCCACTAGACACCAGGGAAGGGTCCCTTGGGCAGAGGCTTTTGCTCCCCAGTTTTATTTGGCATAATCCAATCTTTCTGCTCCCCCAACCCCTGAGGGAAAGATGAGAGCAATACCCCCATCTGCTCCCCGGGGGAGGAGGGCAGAAATCCCTCTAGCACACCAGGGAATATACTATTCAATGATTAGTGTAGGGGTGGGGGCTACCCATGATGGGCCTGTTATTGGTCCCACCTGTAGGAAGCTCGTTCTTTATATGGTATGTCAATAACTAGATATACCATGTAAATAGTCCAGGGTTCCCCACTGAGTGCTGTATTTGCAGGTAGTGTGGTCGAGCAGCCTTAGGCTCAACACAGAGGAAAACAAGACATCCACAAATATACACAATGGTCAATAAATGAGACATGCAGCTCAAAAAGGAGATCCACATCAATTTATAAAAATAGCAAGTATCTTTATATATGTTTAGGCATCAGAGAAAAATCATTCAGATATGCACGTTTTTAAATATAAAATTATTTTCACTTTAAAAAGTGGACACAGTGCAATTTCTGAGTTCTGCAATGTTATCCTATAGGAGTAAGAACAATTTCTGAAAACAGGGGGAGTTCAGTGACTTACAAGACCAATCTCCAGGAGTGAAGGTGAGTGGTGGGCAAGGTCCAAGGCAGAATGATCAGTACACCACCAGCACAGGGGCAGCTGGGTGCAGGGTGTAAAACGACGTCAGGTGCCCAATGCATTTCAATGAGGATCGGTAACTCCGAAAAGTGGCTGCAGACTCTGGCCAAGAAGCCAGTCGGGCTGACCAAAAGCAAGGTTCAGGCCTCAGGATGCTTGGACACCAGAAGGCATCTTTGGTCATCTTCTCTACGATGCAGGGGTGACGGCTGCAGAGGTGTCTTTAGGTGTTGGGTTTTCTTTCCTGGAGCAGTTGCAGTAGAGAGGGGGTGCATTCAGAGGTGGCAGGCGCCATCGAGGAGTCCAGGAGGGGTGAAACCACAATGGACTCAGACTCTGGAGGGCTAGGCAACCTTGTTGGCACCAGTGCCCCACTTCAACTCGGGCTTGAGGCGGCGGGTGCAATGGTGGCTTCAGGTGTAGGGTTTTGTCAGCTGTGGCGGCTTCAGAGCCGTTTCTTGGATTTTGAGGGAGAACAGGTCCACTGTTCATGGGAGGTCTTGAGTCTTTATTAAAGGAAGTCAGTCCTTCCAGGTTTCTGGAGTTACAGCTTCAGGTTGTGTCGACTTTGGTGAAGATTTCAAGGAGGGATGCCGACAGGCCAGCCAGGTTGGTGGAAGGTCAGCGGCTTCTTTTCTCCTCTTCTGCTTTTGTGGCTCTTCGGTGTCCTTGGTCTTCTTAGATCGTCAGTATCTCCTTCTCTGGTGCCAGGGGCTCCCCTAAATAGAGCACCTAATTTAGTAGCGTTTTGGGAAATGTAGGTTAGTAGACAATGGGATACTTACCCCTGGGGTCACTACACCCCCTATATGACCACTTCCTGTAGGGAGTGGTAAAAGCCCTGTCCCAGAATTCTTAAATCCGCCAACACCAAGATGGCAGATTCTGAAATGTAGTGTCCACATCAGGCAGCTCACCTTAGGGGTGGGACTGACCCAAGGAGTGGACACACCTCTCTGCATACTAAAGTTCCTGTCTGTCCAGGTGCCAAATGGACCCTGTGGCAGGGGGGTCGGCAACTCTTTTGACAGGGAAGCCAGATCTGCATACCAAGGGTGGTGGGCGTCTTTGAAGCTCCCCTCCTTGGAATTTAAACTTGCAGGTCATCGTGATGGGTAGGGGTGTGTAACAACCCTCCCAGAATAGGCTTTGTAGCTGCCCGTCCCGAAAGCAAAGTCTCTCACCTTAGGGGGTAAGTGTCTTGTCTGGTGGTGGCAGGCTGGCTCAAACTAGTCAGCAAGCCCACCAGAGGCTGGTAGGTTTTCAGGGGGCATCTCTAAGGTTCCCTCTGGGTACAAGTATTGATAAATCCATCACTGGCATCAGTTTGGGTTTATCAATACAAGATGTTTGATACCAGGCAACCCCATCTTCAGTGAAGCCATCATGTAGCTGGATAACTCGTATTGACCAGTGTCCAGAACATGCATTTAACCCCTTCGCTGCCAAGCCTTTTCCCCATCCTGTGCCAGGCCTTAATTTTGCCTATTTGGGGCAGTTTGCGCTTAGGCCCTCATAACTTTTTGTCCACATAAGCTAACCAAGCCAAATTTGCGTCCTTTTTTTCCAACATCCTAGGGATTCTAGAGGTACCCAGACTTTGTGGGTTCCCCTGAAGGAGGCCAAGAAAGTGGCCAAAATACAGTAAAAATTTAGTTTTTTTTTTTTTAAAATGGAAAAAGTGGCTGCAGAAGAAGGCTTGTGGTTTTTCCCCTGAAAAAGGCATCAACAAAGGGTTTGTGGTGCTAAACTCAGCAGCTTCCCAGCTTTCAGGAACAGGCAGACTTGAATCAGAAAACCCAATTTTTCAACACAATTTTGGCATTTTACTGGGACATACCCCATTTTTGCAATTTTTTGTGCTTTCAGCCTCCTTTCAGTCAGTGACAGAAGAAATGTGCATGAAACCAATGCTGGATCCCAGAAACCTAAACATTTCTGAAAAGTAGACAAAATTCTGAATTCAGCAAGGGGTCATTTGTGTAGATCCTACAAGGGTTTCCTACAGAAAATAACAACTGAAAAAGAAAAATATTGAAATTGAGGTGAAAAAAACATGAATTTTTCTCTACGTTTTACTCTGTAACTTTTCCCTGCAATGTCAGATTATCGAAAGCAATATACCGTTACGTCTGCTGGACTCCTCTGGTTGCGGGGATATATAGGGTTTGTAGGTTCATCAAGAACCCGATGAACCCAGAGCCAATAAATGAGCTCCACCCTGCAGTGCGTTTTCATTCTATACCGGGTATACAGCAATTCATTTGCTGAAATATAAAGAGTAAAAAATTGCTATCAAGAAAACCTTTGTATTTCCAAAAAGGGCACAAGATAAGGTGTTGAGGAGCAGTGGTTATTTGCACATCTCTGAATTCCGGGGTGACCATACTAGCATGTGAATTACAGGGCATTTCTCAAATAGATGTCTTTTTTACACACTCTCCAATATTTGGAAGGAAAAAATGTAGAGAAAGACAAGGGGCAATAACACTTGTTTTGCTAATCTATGTTCCACCAAGTCTCCCGATAAAAATGATACCTCACTTGTGTGAGTAGGCCTAGCGCCCGCGACAGGAAACGCCCCAAAGCGCAACGTGGACACATCCAAATTTTTGAAAGAAAACAGAGGTATTTTTTGCGAAGTGCCTACCTGTAGATTTTGGCCTCTAGCTCAGCCGGCACCTAGGGAAACCTACCAAACCTGTGCATTTCTGAAAACTAGAGACCTAGGGGAATCCAAGGAGGGGTGACTTGTGGGGCTCGGACCATGTTCTGTTACCCAGAATCCTTTGCAAACCTCAAAATTTGGCTAAGAAAACACATGTTCCTCACATTTCTGTGGCAGAAAGTTCTGGAATCTGAGAGGGGCCACAAATTTCCTTCCAGCCAGCGTTCCCCCAAGTCTCCCGATAAAAATTATACCTCACTTGTGTGGGTAGGCCTAGCGCCCACAAAAGGAAACGCCCCAAAGCGCAACGTGGACACAACATATTTTTTCACAGAAAACAGAGGTGTTTTTTGCAAAGTGCCTACCTGTGGAGTTTGGCCTCTAGCTCAGCCGGCCCCGGGGGGGGGCAGAAATGCCCTAAAATAAATTTGCCCCCCCAAGCCCCCCCCGAGCGACCCCTGCCTACGGGGTCGCTCCCCCTGCGTGACATTGGCGCCAAAAAACAAATCTCAGGTGCCTAGTGGTTTCTGCCCCCTTGGGGGAAGATTGACCTAAAATCGGCCAATCTGCCCCCAAAGGGGGCAGAAATGGCTTAAATACAATTTGCCCCCCAGGGGAGCGACCCTTGCCTGATGGGTCGCTCCCCATCTCTAAAAAAACAAACAAACAAAAAAAAAAACACAAAAAAAGATTTCCCCTGGCGCCTAGAGGTTTCTGCCCCCCCTGGGGGCAGATCGGCCTAATAATAGGCCGATCTGCCCCCAGGGGGGGCATAAATGGCCTAAAATAAATTTGCCCCCCCCAACTCCCCCCCCGGGAGCGACCCTTGCCTACGGGGTCGCTCCCCCTGCGTGACATTGGCGCCAAAAAACAAATCCCAGGTGCCTAGTGGTTTCTGCCCCCTTGGGGGCAGATTGACCTAAAATCGGCCAATCTGTCCCCAAGGGGGGCAGAAATGGCCTAAATACAATTTGCCCCCCAGGGCAGCGACCCTTGCCTGATGGGTCGCTACCCATCTCTAAAAAAAGAAACAACAAAAAAAAAAAAACACACAAAAAAAAATTGCCCTGGCGCCTAGAGGTTTCTGCCCCCCTGGGGGGCAGATCGGCCTAATAATAGGCCGATCTGCCCCCAGGGGGGAGAGAAATGGCCTAAAATAAATTGCCTCCCCCCCAGGGAGCGACCCTTTCCTAAGGGGTCGCTCCCCTTGCGTGAAATTCACGCAAAGAAAAAACTCCCTGGTGTCTAGTGGTTTCTGCCCCCGTTGGGGGGCAGATTGGCCTCATCAAAATATGGCAATCTGCCCCCAAGGGGGGCAGAAATGGCCTAAATATAATTTTCCCCCAAGGGGAGCGACCCTTGCCTAAGGGGTCTCTCCCCACCTAAAAAAAAAAAAAAAAAAGTAAAAAAAAAACAATTATCCCTGGTGCCTAGAGGTTTCTGCCCCCCCTGGGAGCAGAAAAGGCCTTCCCGAAAACATGCCCCCCCTGGGAGCGACCCTTGCCCAAGGGGTCACTCCCTTATGACAATATCAAAAAAAAAAAAAAATCCCTGGTGTCTAGTGGGGTTTCAAAAGCCAGATTGCAAGCAATACGGCTTTTGAAACCCTCGGAGAGACTTCAAAGGGAAGGAAATACATTTCTTTCCCTTTGAAGCCCCTCCGGGCCTCCCCCACGTGATTGAAAGAGAAATGCTTAGCATTTCTCTTTCAATCGCGCTGGAAGATGGGGGAGGCCCCTGTGACTAATCAGCGCGCGCTCGCGCGCTGACATCACAGGGGGGGTGGTGGGGGTCGGAAGGGGAAGGTCTTCCCCTTCCATCCCCGCCTTGGGGGGGGAGAGGGGTGCACGGGGGGCGCGCTAGCGCTCCCCCAAGTTCCCCTGTGCCTTGGACGAGATCATCTCGTCCAAGGCATAGAAGCGGTTAAAATGGCTTCCCTGTCCACTTACCATGTCTAGGAATCAACAAAGGCATGGAAATGGCATATCTGCTCTAGTAGATATGCCCTCGCATGTAATATAATGCATCCTGCCTTAGAGCTGTAAGGCTTGCTGTAGGGGTAACTTACATATATTGCATGCATTGTTAGGGGACATGGCACAGAGGCTATGTGCCATGTTATGTCTTCACTTTTGTCTGCACCAAGACACATAGCCTGCAGTGGCAGCCTCTCATGTGCTTGGTGAGTGGTCCCTATGTGTGGAACAATTTGCAGCCCTAGGAGACCCTCTTTAGTACTTCAGGCCCTAGGTACCAGGGGGACCATTTATTAGGCATTTACAGAGGGTCCTAAGGATTTGCCGATTGGGGGGAAACAATGGTGCAGTTCTGGGATGGGTAATTTCATGGCCATTCTAGGTAGCCCCAACCCTACAAAAATGAAAGAAATCCTTGGTGCTTAGTGGGCTTTCGGCCCCCACCCGGGGGGGGGGGCGGGGGAAGACTGCTCATTTTTTGGGGGTTGTGTATTGTCGGCATTGTCATGCCCATTCTGAGTAGCCCCCCACCACTAATAAAAAGAAATCTCTAGTGCCTATCAGGCTTTCTAGGGCTATTGCCCTCATCTGACCCACAGGGGAGCTGAATGACTGTGACCATATTTTTGGAGGGTTGAGCCTTCTTTTGATCCGTTCCTGTCACAGCACTAGGCCCAGCCACACAAGTGTGGCAGCGTTTTTATTGGCACAGGTGGGACTATGCAGAGTGGTAGGAATGTTGTGGCTTCCTGCAGATTCTGGAAGTGTCAATCACAGAAATATAGGAAAATGTGTGATTTCAGGGAACGTTTGAGGTTTGCTGGACACTGTGGGTAAGAAAACCTAATGGAATCCACTCAAGTCACCCCATTCTGGATTCTCCTAGGTGTCCAGTTAGCAAACATTTACAGGTTGGCAAGGTTTCCCTAGGTGCGGGCTGAGCTAGGTTTCAAAATCCAGAGATGCCCACATCAGAAAAAGAGGGCCAGTTTTCGGTGGAAAAATGCACTGCATACATCTTGTGTTTTGGACTGTTTCCTGATGCAGGCACTAAGTCCACCCACACGAGTGAGGTACCATTTATATAGGGAGAACTGGGGGAATGCCGGGTGGATGGAAATTTGTGGCTACCCCCAGATTTCAGAACTTTCCATTACAAAAATGTAAAGAAAATTTGTTTTTTTTAGTAAAAGTTTGAGGTTTGTAAGGGATTTTGGGTTAAAAAAAAACTGTCACGATCCATGCAAGTCAGCCCACCCTGAATACCTCTTAGTGTCTAGTTTATACAAATGTACAGGTTAGCTAGGCTTTCCTAGGTCGTAGCTGAGCTAGGGTCCAAAAGTTAGAGGAGCTACCCACATTGGAGAAAGGGTTCAGTTTTTGGTGGAAAAAATGTGATGTGTGATGTGCCCTTGTTGCTTTTTGGGCTGTTTCCTGTTACAGGCACTAGGTCTACCCACACAAGTGAGGAACCATTTTTATCAGGAGTCTGTTATTACCAATTGGATTTTGATGCATTTGTAGCTTTCAATTGCAAGCCAATGTACAAGAACGATGACATTTAGAAAAAATTCCCTTGAAATCATACGCTAGTACGGGCACCCACAAATTCAGAGATGTAGAAATAACCACTGCTCCTAAACTCTATATCTTGTGGCCATTTCAGAAACAGATAGGTTTTCTTGATACCCATTTTCCACTATGCCTATTCCACTATAAGAATTGGCCTGTACTCAATTAAAAAACATTGTGTGGTGCAGCTCAGTTGTTTGCTCTGGGTACCTTTGGTTCCTGGAGGACCTACAAACCCTATATGTCCTTGTAACCAGAATGGTCTAGTGGACGTAATGGTATATTACTTTTGTCAATCAGCCATTGTGACGAAACGTTACAGATGAAAATGTTGTCACAAATGCCCAATTTTCCTATTAATTTTCAATATTTCTTTATTGCAAAGGTTTTCTTTCTTTGGGAAAACTTGAGGAATCTACAAATATGACCCCTTGCTGAATTCAGAATTTTGTCTACATTTTGGAAATATATAGATTTTCTGAATCACCCATGAGTTTCACACTGTTTTCCACCACAACCTGAAAGTAGGTTGATGTAGGAAAGTACCATCTTGCCTGGCATGTTACCCCCATATTTCACTGTATATATGTTGTTTTAGTCTATGTGTCACTGGGACCCTGCCATGCACTGAGATTCTGAGCATGGAGGGATTGCCAATCGGCAGTCTTGTTGGACCTCTATAAAATGTGTTCCGCTGTTACCAAGATGTTGCTTTCCAGACAGTAGGCCTAAAGCTCTTTGCTAATTCTGTCAGCATCGTGGACCTCGGACTGCCGAAATGTTGTCCATTTTGAGGACCACAGAGCAACTTACCTTGTCCTGCATTCAACAGCAAATCGTGAAGGACCCTGCGAGGAGTTCCAGGCAATTGATGTAAAAATGTTGCTCTACAGATGATCATTTTCCTCCTGTGGACACACCACCACAGCTGGCACCCCAGCCCAGTCTGCTGGCACCGGAGTCGATCACCAGATTTGAAGTGGAGTAAAAAATGGCTCTCCCGTCCCAGGCCTCCATGTGGTCCACCCATCACTGCAGTTCGACCCTCGTCTCCTTCGAATTTAGAACCTTCGTTAAATATGCTGCACCCTGCTGAAGATACTGCACCTTCAAGTAGTACATTGCTCTATAATGGAGGGGACTGGGGAAAATCGCCTGAATGGACGATGCTAAGAGTCCCACCAGACAAGCCAGCTGCCTGAGAGATGGCTGGGACTTGGATATCATTTCTTGATCTCTTGACAAATCCTCAACATTTTCCTGCCCAGAAGGCTCAGGGTTAACACCCCAAAAATGTTGTTTTCTGAGACGGAACCCACAGAGACTTTCTCTCATTGATTACGAATCTCAGACTCTCTAGCAAATCCACCACCACCTGGAGATGAGAAGAGAGCGCACGAGGACACTGCTCCAGCAGGAGAATATTGTTGAGGTACACTTTATTCAAATACTTCTGGTATACAGGAATCCCACAACCGGCTTGAGCACTTTGGTAAAAAACAAAGGGGCAGAGGACAGACTGAAGGCCAATGTTCGAAACTCGAACACCTGATTGTCACAGAGGACCTCAAACACTGACGATGTGGAAGAAAGATAGGCACTGTGAGATGCACATCATTCAGATCCAAGCAGACCAGCCAATCCCCTGGATGTAGATGATCCCTCAGAAGATGGATTCCCTCCATCCTGAAATGGCAATAAATCAACCACTGGTTGACCTTCCTGAGGTTGAGGACAGCATGCTGATGCTTGTCTCTCTTGTCCACAATAAAAATGTTGCTGACAAAACCAGAAGGATTAAGTTCTGAAGGAGCGATTGATCCTTTTTTCAAGAGTTCTTCCACCTCCAGAGCTCCGAGGTCTGCCAGACCTTCTAAAAAGGACAAAGGATAGGGAGGACACCCTTGTACCAGAGTCTCCACGAATTCTAGACGAAAACCCTGATCATCTGCAGGACCCATGAGTCCGACGTGTGTAGGAAGGTGCCTCTTTTGACATGGTTAGCCCTACTTTTTTAACAGGTATTTGATGCGATTTCAACGTTGTTAGTACCCAGAGCCCCTGGTACCCAGGTCCCTGGGCCAGATCTCTTTCCCAAAACTGTTGTGATGCATTGGAACAATTGGAAATCCCGTTGGGTGCCACCATAAGTCACTAGTAAATGGTACTAAGGTACCCAGGGTATGAGGTACTAAGGGTAGGCCCCTGAGGTGGAAGCACAGCTTGTGCCACTCTTAGGGACCATTCATCCAAGTGCATCCAGGATTGCCATTGCAGGCTGAGTGTCCTGGTGCAATCCTAAATTGCAAAAAATGACATGGCACACAGCCTGTGTGCCCTTTCTACTACCCACTGCATGCAATATAGGTAAGCCACCTCTCTGGCAGCCCTAAGACCAGGTGCACTATACTGCATGTGTGGGCACAGACACGTGAACAATATAGCCATACTGTGTTCCTGCCAAACCTGGGGCATAATAAGTGAACAGAGCAGCCACTTTAAATGCATGTGCTGGACATTGATCAGTACAAGTTTCACAGCTACATGATGACCACTCTGCAACCTGGGTTGTTTGGTGTCAAACAACTCAGTATGATAAATCCAAACTGGTACCAGTATTGGATTTATTGCAGAAAATACCCATGGATCACCTTAGAGGTGCCCCCTGTAACAGCTAACTACCCTGGCATGGTTGCTGGCTGGTCATAACCAGCCTGCCAACACCAGACAGGATTTGGGAACCCTGGGGTGAGAGCCTGTGCTCTCTGAGTCCAGGGAACAAAACCCTTCCTGGGCACCTGGGCATAGGTGTTGCACATTCTCCCCAAGGAATGTGCCCGCCCTTGAAACTCAACCCCCAGCCATGCTACTAGCAGCCGATGACTGCCCTCCTTGCAAAACCCCACTTTTAGCGGAAGCAACAGTGGGAAAATGGACAAAGGACAGGGGGAGTGGCCACCCCCAGCTTGCACTGCCACTAAGGTGCTGCATGTGAGGAGACCTCTCCATTTCATTTTTCTCCATCTTGCATGGATAGGGAAGTGACCTCTGCCCACAGGAACCTCTGCCTGCTGCGTCCTGGACTTGACAATCTCAGCTGAGTAATTGCTCAGGTATCAGAAGGACTCTAAAAATCCCCAAATCCACTCTTAAGAAAATCACCAAAGATCTCTCTGCAGAGTGAAGGCATCACTCATTTGCAAAAAAAGACCAAAAAGCAGCGAAGTCCAACTCACTTCCTGGCTGGTGACCAAGAAACTGGACACCATAGCCGGACCAATTTTCACCCAATGGACCCAGTGGACAAATCTAGCAAATGTGCCAAGTTTAGTGGCACTGCGATATCCAGTGCCTGAGCCATGCAATAGCCCGTGGTACTGGTAACTGAATGTTGGACACCCAGAAGGAAAGTCCACTCTGGACTCCAAAAGGACCAGGAGAAAGCTCGGGTCGAGGGACTTCAGAAAACACCAGAACCACCACCAGAGTGGCCCTGCTGACCTGCAAGTGACCCTCAAAGTGACCTACCTCCTGCTTCCAAAGGCACGTTTGCGCACAGCTCTTGGCTCATCATTCTGCTCTGTACCTGACCTCCCTGGGCCCTGCACTGGAGAACCAGCTATGCTCTAAGGGTCGCCCACCCTTTGCGACCTCTACACTCCAAAGGGACTCACCAGACTCACCTTGAAGTCCACATGTGCACTGCTTTTCCAAGTGGTCTACCGCAATGGTCCTGCACCAGTTCCAAGGACTTTTCAGCAGTTCTTCCCACCAAACCCGGGACCCGCCCACAGGACTTCTTGACGACCTCGACCTATATGCAAAAGGAGACATTGGTAAATGCATTGCCTGATCTTATATGTATTTTTAAAGATTTCTCCCATTGATTCCTATGGTGCGTAATTATGCACAGAAACAAGACATTTTCTAAATTTTGAAAAATCATAACTTAAAAAGTACATACTTGATTTTGATGATCTTGGTCTTAAAAAATATATAAAAATCATAGGTATGTTTTTAAAGTGGTCTTGAGTTATTCATTTAAGTGTGTTTCTTGCTTTATTGATACTGTGCGTACATCAAATGCTTTGCACTTTTCCAAGATTGGCCTAACTGCTCAATCAAGCTACCATAAAAATTAGAGCATTAGGTGGTCTAGTTTTTACCTCTGTAAACCAACGTGTGGTTGCCTGGACTCTCTGCACAGTGTGCCTAGTTTTGCAGACTACATAGAGAGCCAGCCATCTTCATGGTGACCTCCATCCAATTCTGCACAAATAATGCCAATCGTCCCCCTACCTTTACCAGGGATGTCCAGAGAGTCCTTACCTTGGGCAGATCCGTGAACACATCAACGATCAATTCCTCTGCCACGATGGAAGCACTGGAATCTTCTGGTGGGATAAAGTTGCTGAATCTTGTGCCGTCTTGATATTGCCCATGGCAGAAGCCTTGGCCTTTTGGAGAGGCATTGCAGTTAGAATGGCTGGACGAGCACCCCTTTCTATGCCTGGACCTGGCAAAAATCTTAGATGAGAAAATCTTTTTGATTAAGGCTTGTGCCTTATCCAATGAATTGTACATGGCCATAAGCTTGTCCAATTCTTTAATGAAGGAGTCTCAAAAACAAACCCCCTTGCTCCGAAGCGCCTTCCTCAGAACTCGCCAGATCCTCCAGTTTCGGATCCACTTTGACCAAGAGCGAACGCCGTCTCGCCACCAAGAGCGTGCAAAAGGACTGCTCTCTGGGCCCACCCGGAAAGGACTTCAGAAGAAATAAGATCATTCAACTGCTTGGCTTCCTCAGCCATATCCAAAGACTTTGTGATCAGCCCTGTAAGGTCCAGAAGTTTGTCCTGACTCTAATGTATTTCGCTAAGTAGGTGACTATGCGTTCATCTATATCGGGGTTCAAGCCACTTTGCCTTCCAAGTAGGGGTAAAGGCATTTAGCGTGCATGGGGGCCTGAACCTCTTTGTCTATAGGTTTGCACAGCCTACCTGCGACGTATGTCGCCACCTTCTGACTAGGAGACCACAGGACCGACTTAGGGGGGATCAACTCATCTGGGTCCAGCATATCTGTCACTAAGCAATTCGTGGTGGATGAAGGATCTTTGGGATTAGAGGATTCATCAGGGGATGGGTGCCATGGCCTAGAAGACCCTGCTCCCCATCTGAATCGCTCTGCGAGTCAATATCCACTGGGGGGAGGGCAGAGGTGGAATCAATGACCTTACCACAAGTGTTGGTGGCGCAGCCTGCACAAATGGCCTTTTCAAGCAATTGAAAGCGTCCAAATCAAAGCCCTGATGAGCAGGGCGCTTAAAGGCTTGTCGTGGGGCACTGAACTACTCAGTGTGAGCCAGCTGCTCAATCATTTTCTCCAGAGGGGCCATAGCCACAGAGACCAACTGCTGAATGAATGCATCCATAGCCTCGAAAAACTGTTCATCAAAGGAGTGAAAGGAGCCCTCCACCTCCTCAACATACTCATCCTCCACCTCATGCATGGCCAAATAATTGAGGGCTAGATCGCTAGCCAATCTGCGAGTCTGAGACTCTGGCATGGGACCTACACCCTTCACAATTCAAAGAGGAAGCAGACTTAGGGCGGTCTCAGCGGTGCCGGAGGGTGTGTGTAATTAATTAACAAGGCCTGCAATGTATCAGGAGAACTCCTGTAGGAAGTTACCTCGCTTGCAGAGCTGCGTTTCAACAATAGGCCAGACAATAGTATAAACAATCCCTCAATGTGGCCGCAAGACCTCTGCTCTAGCGAGCAATCCACAACGGGATCAATTTTACAGACCTGACCCCCGGGGTGTGGCGGTCACTGCTCCAAAAGAAATGGAGCACAAGCGCTCCCACTTAAGACCCGGCAAGGGTATAGAGGCTTCCAGGCCACCCTGTGCAGCGTGATGCTGGCCAAGGCTCCCTGGCGTGAGGTGACACTCCGGCACTGCCAGAACACCGAGCAAGCCTTGTGGAGCCCAACGAGCTTCTCGCAAGTGCCTCAGCACCCCCTACAGGGTGGAGGGTTCTATCACGCACATGAGGCCTCTACACTCCAGAGGAGCTGTGTGAGGAGCGCTGAAATGCGCTCCCACAGCAGGCTGTAAAAGAAAGGTTAAAGAAAGCAGTAACACAAATACACTACTAATGCCACTACCAGAATAACATAAGGGCATGAACATTCACTGAAAACCACTAAAACCTGATGAGGCAAGAAAAACACAACTTAACTCACGGCTGGGCGCGATAAAAGGAGGGGGCATACACAGTGTCAATGGACTATATGCTACAAGCTGTGTGTTGATTGGTTATGATGTTTTTGCTTTCCCTCTTGGTTTCTTGGGAAAGGTAGTTGTGTTTTATGGCTGTTGTATGATAAAAGTGAAGAATGTTCAACATAATCCTCACCTCCAGTCAACACAGAAATTCGTTTTTTGATTCAGCTCTGCATGCTCCTGAAAGCTGGGAAGATGGCGACTTTGGTACAGCAAACTATTTGTGGATGCTATTTTTAGGGGAAAAACAACCCTTTTATCTGGAGCACTTTTTCCCTATGCTTCTCAAAAACATCAAAATGTTGCTATAGTTTGCCTATTTTCTTAGTCCTCTCCATGGGAATTTACAAACCGTGGGCACCTTTAGAATCCTCAGGATGTTTGGAAAAAAGGACGCAATTTTGGCACGGATACCATATGTGTACAAAACATTATGGAGGCCTGAGTGCAAACTACCCCAAGTAGCCAAACAAGGGCTCAGCAGTGGGTGGGGGGCCGGTTATGGGGAGCCCTAGCACCGAAAGGGCTAAAAGGGTTTTCTTTGGAGAATAATAAGTCATATTAATATGGACGTTCTTGCTATTGCAGTAAATCCTGACTTTGCGTGTACTTTCCATTCTCGGACTTCTAGTTGCACATTTTCAGTTATAAATGTCTGACTCTCAAGGCAAATTCCCATTGGCATAGCCCACACTCTCATACCTGTCAGATGGCCTCAGATTATGTATGATCCCTTCATCTAGTTATCCTTCAAACTGCATTTTGTGTTCCATAATAAACTCTCTCCCTCTCTCTCTATTTATTCCTTACCTGCAGTTCCTTTTCATTTAAATTAAACATTTAGGCACATGGGAGCACGGAACGTTTTTCCGGTAGTTTTAAAATAAAGCACAAAATAGACTCAAAGGTATTGGAGCGCTTTACATAAGCACCAGATCCTTCACAGTCCCAGGATAAACCTGAGAAGCCTGCTCTCCCACCCACCCGCCCTCATGTCCCTCTGCAAGCATGCGGGCCTCTTTTGGCCACGCCCAAAAGTCCACCTCTTCTGCAAAGTGGCTCATATAAGCGAGTGACTCGACACCCTGTCCAACGTTGTCACTGTGGTGGTTCTTCGGTTCTTTTTCAGCACTCATTACGAAATAAGGACTTGAGGAGACCTGCATCCCCTATGAGAGAAGGTAAGACGAGGATTCCTGATAGCCCCCGAGGTTTGTTTAAGCCTGATTAACACTCCTCTGAGAGCAGAAAGGGCGAGACCTTTCAACAATCCAAGAGAATTCACATACTGGGTTTATGGCACTGGATGGGCGCGCAGTAAATCCAAATTGTTTGGCAGCTTTCCAGTATTACGCATAGTGTACATATTCTGTAGCACCGTCGAACCACAGGTGACGCTTTTGTCCTCGTATCTCACAGTGCTTTAACAAGGTACGCATTATAAGTTACTTTCTTCCCTCGTGCCTAGCGGTCGAAGTGCATTAAAAATAATGTGGGAACTGTGATGCTGCATGCAGTGGGGGGCGGGTCAGTGAGCGCGGGGTCAAAAGTGTGCCTAAAACACACAATATACTATAAGTTTTGTTGTCTTTTTCCTTCAGGTTGGTACATATTAAATAATATACAGTTTAAACGAAAAATAAATTAAAAAGTTGTTACTCATTGTGAAATGCACTATAGTACCTTATGAAACCTCTCTTAGTTAATGCACTGCACAGGTCTGAATGTAACCAGAAAGCCAGTGAATTAAATCTTGGTTGGTGTAGTGGACACTAGTGGCTAGTTTATTTTTAGTGTTACGAGGTCACAGCCTGTGAGAGAAACCACTGTGAATATTATTTTAAGCTTGCATTACACACAATATAAATTAGACTACCACAAAATTAGCAGAAAGGGTTTAAGATAAAATGGCGCTTTCAAAATATAGGTTTTAGTAATACCCAGTCTGTATGTACTGCAATTTGTTTTTTACCTTACTGTCCCGTCAACACCTCGAGTGATAGTAAGCGCTGTTTAAATACAATTACAATTAAAAATACACACTTCACTGCACAGTTGTTAATTCTTTGCACTACTACTCAAAAATAATAAACCTTTGTATTCACAAAGGTTCCAGAGATTTGATCAATTAATGCCAGTAGGGCTCCCAAGCATCCTTTGAATTTGCAGATTACCTTTTACATTTGCAGATCAGCTCCTTGCACAAAATTGCATTTCTTTCATGCAAGTAGGCTCCCTGTCAGGAAGGCTTTTTAGCTGTCTGCCTGGCTTCCTTTTCATAGCACAGGAGACACACTGAATGAAACATCAGCTAAAGCACTAAAACTATTGGAATTAACTGTCCCAGGACAGTTGTCTTTTTACGAAAAGTAGGGGAACGTTTCTTCATAAATAAAAAAGTATGGGCAGGTTGTGCCCCTCCGATCTCACCAACTTTGACCTCTGCACATAGCACACACTTATCATACATATTACCCAGTAGATAGCATCTAATCTGAGACTGCACAGCGCCTTACATGCTTGTTATACATTAACAACAGTTTCTATTATATTACACAACACTTTACACACCAGTTACTCATTATATAGCATCTGTTATCCTTAGGTTCCATGGCGCTGTATAGTCTATTTACTCATTACACAGCACCTATTTTAGCAATTAACATCACAGCTTTTTACAACAAGCATTTTCAATGCAATGGGTTTGACATTTGTGAGAGTTAAAGCTATTTGTGTTGTAAATTACAATGTATTTACCCATGTGTTTCGGAGTGGAGTGGATTTATGTGGTGGAGAGTGGAATTATGTGGGTTGGATTGGAATTGTTAGTTGCAGAATTGTGTATGGTGTATTTGTGTAGTGTGGAGTAGATTTGTGTAGTGGAATTATGTGGATAGGGATTATGTGGTGTTGAGTGTACTGGATTTATGTGGAGTGTGATTGTGTGTCATGTAGTCTAATTATGTGGAATGGTATTTTGTGCCCTGGAGTGGAGTTTAATCATGTGGTGTGCTGTTGAATTCTATGGCATGATGTTGAATTCAGTAGTGTGGAATGGATGTATGTGGTGTGTTGTGTAATTCTGTTGTTGAGTTGAATTATGTGATTTGTTGTCGAATTATGTGGTGTGGAATAAAAATATGTAGAGTTGAATTGTGTGGCGTGGAAGTGTGTGACGCTGAGTGAAATCATGCTGATTGGAATTGCGTGGCATGATGTTGAGTTTATCTGTGTGGATTGTGCTACCAAGTTTAAAACCAAGGCCATTGTTCTTCACCCGTGCGTGAGCAGGCCCTAGGCAATCAGTAAGATGAGCTGAACTGATAGAAAAAAAAACAAGCGTCAGAAGTGAAGTTTCAGCTGGCCCTCCAAAAAATTAATACTTGAATCGCATCTGGAGCAGCAGATAGACACAGATTAAACTTGAATTAATCTGTGCTCGGTCTCTGCTCCACAAAGCGGTACAAGTGATGTGTCGGCTTCACTGGCGAATTGAAATGGTTGCAGAAAAGAGTGACACAGATAAAGATATATCATAATCATGGGCAGGCTCCAGGCCCTTTACTGTATACAACAGTGTCTCGCAAGCGAGATGCACGCGCTAACACGTGCACTCGCTGGCTCGACCCTAAAAAGGTGATGCATTTATCATCAGTTTATATGCTCAGACCCTGCAGCGCTTAACAGACCAGTTACAAATTAGTGAATACAGGCTCCAAACTCAAAATGAGCACAGCAGCAATAAATCATTGTCCAGCCAAATACTCACTTTTATAACAAAGGAAAGCATTTTGGCAAAGGCTGCCCCCAAAGGGTGCATAAGGGGCCAGCACCATAACCTCCTCCAAGGGGCAATTTAAGGAGGCAACACCCTGCTCATAACTAAAGTGCCAGCATTGTGCCAGAGTTGAGGCTAATGGGAAAGGGTTATCTTTCAACATCGAGTGTACATTAAAACACATGTGCACTGCTAGGATAAACGGAGACAGGCAGAGACAGGCCTAGTAGGCACTGCGGAGGCTGCAAGAGGCCAACGTTAAGAAAGCAAGCCGGGGTCAGCGACGCTACCTGGCAGGCTGTAAGGAGTAGAGGCAGCCAGAAGTGCACGGAGCAACCTGAAAAGAAGAGTGAGTCCAGGAAAGCCTGTTGAGACGATGCAACCCGGCTCATGCCCACAAGCATCATAAAGTGACCGAGGCCTGTTCTGAGCTAGCTGCCAAGCAAGGAGAAGGAAACAGCAGCACATAAAGTTGTGAAACTAACAAGCAGGCAAAGAGTGTGGGAAGCGACCAGAGGCAAGAAGAAACTAGTTCTAAAAGGGCTGGGGACAGCTCGACATGGGTGACGTGGCCCAGGCCCTAGCCACTGCTCCCCTCCCCCAAACTACATATTTCCAAAGATACCCACACAAAGGAAGAATAGGACATGAATACACAATTACACAGTCTTCCCCTGAGGTTTTTATAATCCTCTTATCAGCCCCATCTCCTTCCTGAGATGTTCCATTGTAATCTCTCAAGTAATCAAAGAGCATCATTTGAAGTGTACCAGGGAAGCCTCGTCCTTCTGTCCCCAATATCCCACCAAGCTTACAGAAATGCAGCAATTCACAAGTCTTTCTGGGGGGGGGGGGAGGCAGGAGGGGAGAGAGGCAGAATCTCTCTACCTCCACTCCATGTTACATTGTGCAGGCCTGGGTCCCAAAATGGAACCCAGGACCCTCCATGCATTGTTCCATCCATAGGTACATATTGTAGGAAAGTACCATCTTGCCTGGCATGTTACCCCCATTTGTCACTGTATATATGTTGTTTTAGTTGTATGTGTCACTGGGACCCTGTTCACCAGGGCCCCAGTGCTCATAAGTGTGCCTGAATGTGTTACCTGTGTAGTGACTAACTGTCTCACTGAGGCTCTGCTAATCAGAACCTCAGTGGTTATGCTCTCTCATTTCTTTCAAATTGTCACTAACAGGCTACTGACCAATTTTACCAATTTACATTGGCTTACTGGAACACCCTTATAATTCCCTAGTATATGGTACTGAGGTACCCAGGGGTATTGGGGTTCCAGGAGATCCCTATGGGCTGCAGCATTTCTTTTGCCACCCATAGGGAGCTCTGACAATTCTTACACAGGCCTGCCACTGCAGCCTGAGTGAAATAACGTCCACGTTATTTCACAGCCATTTTACACTGCACTTAAGTAACTTATAAGTCACCTATATGTCTAACCTTTACCTGGTAAAGGTTAGGTGCAAAGTTACTAAGTGTGAGGGCACCCTGGCACTAGCCAAGGTGCCCCCACATTGTTCAGGGCCAATTCCCCGGACTTTGTGAGTGCGGGGACACCATTACACGCATGCACTACATATAGGTCACTACCTATATGTAGCTTCACAATGGTAACTCCGAATATGGCCATGTAACATGTCTATGATCATGGAATTGCCCCCTCTATGCCATCCTGGCATAGTTGGCACAATCCCATGATCCCAGTGGTCTGTAGCACAGACCCTGGTACTGCCAAACTGCCCTTCCTGGGGTTTCACTGCAGCTGCTGCTGCTGCCAACCCCTCAGAGAGGCATCTGCCCTCCTGGGGTCCAGCCAGGCCTGGCCCAGGATGGCAGAACAAAGGACTTCCTCTGAGAGAGGGTGTTACACCCTCTCCCTTTGGAAAATGGTGTGAAGGCAGGGGAGGAGTAGCCTCCCCCAGCCTCTGGAAATGCTTTGTTGGGCACAGATGTGCCCAATTCTGCATAAGCCAGTCTACACCGGTTCAGGGGACCCCTTAGCCCTGCTCTGGCGCGAAACTGGACAAAGGAAAGGGGAGTGACCACTCCCCTGACCTGCACCTCCCCTGGGAGGTGTCCAGAGCTCCTCCAGTGTGCTCCAGACCTCTGCCATCTTGGAAACAGAGGTGCTGCTGGCACACTGGACTGCTCTGAGTGGCCAGTGCCACCAGGTGACATCAGAGACTCCTTCTGATAGGCTCCTTCAGGTGTTAGTAGCCTATCCTCTCTCCTAGGTAGCCAAACCCTCTTTTCTGGCTATTTAGGGTCTCTGCCTCTGGGGAAACTTTAGATAACGAATGCAAAAGCTCATCCGAGTTCCTCTGCATCTCTCTCTTCACCTTCTGCCAAGGAATCGACTGCTGACCGCGCTGGAAGCCTGCAAAACTGCAACATAGTAGCTAAGACGACTACTGCAACTCTGTAACGCTGATCCTGCCGCCTTCTCGACTGTTTTCCTGGTGGTGCATGCTGTGGGGGTAGTCTGCCTCCTCTCTGCACTAGAAGCTCCGAAGAAATCTCCCGTGGGTCGACGGAATCTTCCCCCTGCAACCGCAGGCACCAAAAAGCTGCATTACCGGTCCCTTGGGTCTCCTCTCAGCACGACGAGCGAGGTCCCTCGAATCCAGCAACTCTGTCCAAGTGGCCCCCACAGTCCAGTGACTCTTCAGTACAAGTTTGGTGGAGGTAAGTCCTCACCTCGCTAGACTGCATTGCTGGGAACCGCGACTTTTGCGTGCACTTCCGGCGGAAATCCTTTGTGCACAGTCCAGCCTGGGTCCACGGCACTCTAACCTGCATTGCACGACCTCCTAAGTTGTTCTCCGGCGACGTGGGACTCCTTTGTGTAACTTCGGGTGAGCACTGTTTCACGCATCCTCGTAGTGCCTGTTTCTGGCACTTCTCCGGGTGCTACCTGCTGCTAAGAGGGCTCCCTGTCTTGCTCGACGTCCCCTCTACCTCCTGGTCCAATTTGTGACCTCCTGGTCCCTCCTGGGCCGCAGCAGCGTCCAAAAACGCTAACCGCACGATTTGCAGCTAGCAAAGCTTGTTGGCGTTCTTTCGGCGGGAAAACACTTCTGCACGACTCTACAAGGCGAGAGGGATCCGTCCTCCAAAGGGGAAGTCTCTAGCCCTTTGCGTTCCTGCAGAAACCGCAGCTTCTTCTGTCCAGTAGAAGCTTCTTTGCACCCGCAGCTGGCATTTCCTGGGCATCTGCCCATCTCCGACTTGCTTGTGACTTTTGGACTTGGTCCCCTTGTTCCACAGGTACCCCAGATTGGAAATCCAGCGTTGTTGCATTGTTGGTTTGTGTCTTTCCTGCATTATTCCTCTAACACGACTTCTTTATCCTTAGGGGAACTTCAGTGCACTTTGCACTCACTTTTCAGGGTCTTGGGGAGGGTTATTTTTCTAACTCTCACTATTTTCTAATAGTCCCAGCGACCCTCTACAAGGTCACATAGGTTTGGGGTCCATTCGTGGTTCGCATTCCACTTTTGGAGTATATGGTTTGTGTTGCCCCTATCCCTATGTTTCCCCATTGCACCCTATTGTAACTATACATTGTTTGCACTGTTTTCTAAGACTATACTGCATATTTTTGCTATTGTGTATATATATCTTGTGTATATTTCCTATCCTCTCACTGAGGGTACACTCTAAGATACTTTGGCATATTGTCATAAAAATAAAGTACCTTTATTTTTAGTATAACTGTGTATTGTGTTTTCTTATGATATTGTGCATATGACACTAAGTGGTACTGTAGTAGCTTCACACGTCTCCTAGTTCAGCCTAAGCTGCTCTGCTAAGCTACCATTATCTATCAGCCTAAGCTGCTAGACACCCTATACACTAATAAGGGATAACTGGGCCTGGTGCAAGGTGCAAGTACCCCTTGGTACTCACTACAAGCCAGTCCAGCCTCCTACATTGGTTGTGCAGTGGTGGGATAAGTGCTTTGAGACTACTTACCACTCTTGTCATTGTACTTTTCATAAGAGAAAAATATACAAAACAAGGTCAGTGTATATACACATAGCCAAAAAGTTTTGCATTTCCTCTTTTCACTCTTTTCTAAGTGCTGAAAAGTACTTCTAAACTTTCAAAAAGTTCTTAAAAGTTTAAAAAGTTTTTTTCTGTCTTTCCAAAAAGTTCTGAAAACTTTTTTCTCTTTTTCTATCACTTTTAACTCTCTCTAAAAATGTCTGGCACAGGCCAAAATGTTGATCTGTCCAAACTTGCATATGATCACCTTAGCTGGAAAGGAGCAAGGAGTCTCTGCATAGAGAGAGGTTTGAGTGTAGGGAAGAATCCTTCCTTGGAATTGTTGCTTAATATGCTTAGAGAACAAGATAAGGCCAAAGGGGCCACATCTGTTGAAAAAGTAGCTAATGGTTCCCAATCTGATCCAGGGACTCCCCCAGGAAAAGATTCAGGAAAGAAACTTCCTAGCCTGCCCATTACTAGACAGTCTAGCATAGTTGGTAATGATGGAGAGCCACACCGCACAAATAGTGTTGTCTCATATCATAGCAAAAGCATTTATTCTCACCATACTGGTAGTGATGTTTCTGTTAGCCAAGCTGTTAGGGTGGCTTCTGTAAGGGACAGGTCTCCTTCTGTTCATTCCCATCATACCTCTGTATCTAGGAATGTCCCTCCCACCAACCCTGATGACAGAATGTTAGAGAGGGAACTCAATAAGTTGAGGGTGGAACAAACCAGACTGAAGCTTAAAAAGCAACAGCTGGATTTGGATAGACAGTCTTTTGAACTAGAGAAGGAAAGACAGAAGTTGGGTTTAGAAACCCATGGTGGCAGCAGCAGTATTCCCCATAGTCATCCTGTAAAAGAGCATGATTCCAGGAATCTGCACAAGATAGTTCCCCCTTATAAGGAGGGGGATGACATTAACAAGTGGTTTGCTGCACTTGAGAGGGCCTGTGGTGTACAGGATGTCCCTCAAAGGCAGTGGGCTGCTATCCTATGGCTATCATTTAGTGGAAAAGGTAGGGATAGGCTCCTTACTGTGAAAGAAAATGATGCTAATAATTTCCAAGTTCTTAAGAATGCACTCCTGGATGGTTATGGCTTAACCACTGAACAATACAGGATAAAGTTCAGAGAGACCAAAAAGGAGTCTTCACAAGACTGGGTTGATTTCATTGACCATTCAGTGAAGGCCTTGGAGGGGTGGTTACATGGCAGTAAAGTTACTGATTATGACAGCCTGTATAACTTAATCCTGAGAGAGCATATTCCTAATAATTGTGTGTCTGATTTGTTGCACCAGTACTTGGTGGACTCTGATCTGACCTCTCCCCAAGAATTGGGAAAGAAGGCAGACAAATGTGTCAGAACAAGGGTGAACAGAGAAGTTCATACAGTACAGGGGGTGACAAAGATGGCAACAAAAAGAAGGATGGTAAGTCTTCTGACAAGGGTGGGGACAAATCTAAAAATGAGTCTTCATCAGGCCCACAAAAACACTCTGGTGGGGGTGGTGGGCCCAAATCCTCTTTTAATCAGAACAAGGAAAAGAAACCATGGTGCTATTTATGTAAAATAAAAGGCCATTGGACAACAGATCCCAGTTGTCCAAAGAAAAGCACCAATGCTCCTACCACTACAACCCCTACTGCTACCCCTAGTGTCCCTACTAATAGTAGTGGTGGTGGGAGCAAACCTACTAATAGCCAATCCAAGGGAGTAGCTGGGCTCACTATTGGTAACTTAGTTGGGGTTGGCCTTGTTAGGGAGGCCACAGAGGCTGTGTTAGTCTCTGAGGGGGCTATTGATTTAGCCACCTTAGTTGCTTGTTCCGTTAATATGGATAAGTACAAGCAGCTACCCCTAATAAATGGTGTTGAGGTTCAGGCCTACAGGGACACTGGTGCCAGTGTGACTATGGTCATAGAGAAACTGGTCCACCCTGAACAACACCTACTTGGTCACCAGTACCAAGTAACCGATGCTCACAACAACACACTTAGCCACCCCATGGCTGTTGTTAATCTCAACTGGGGGGGGGGTTACTGGTCCAAAGAAAGTTGTGGTAGCCACAGATTTACCTGTAGACTGTCTACTAGGAAATGATTTGGAGACATCAGCTTGGTCAGATGTGGAGTTGGAGGCCCATGCAGCAATGCTGGGCATCCCAGGGCATATTTTTGCTTTGACAAGGGCTCAGGCCAAAAAGCAAAAAGGACAGGGAAGCTTGGATCCTGGAACAATGGACCAAGTGCTCCCTAAAGCTAGGGCTAGTAGAAGCAAACCACTTCCTACTATCCCTCCCTCTACAGTGGATTCAACTTCTGAGGAAGAAGAATTCCCTCCCTGTGCAGAACCTACACCAGAGGAGCTGGAAGCAGACACTGCTGAGCTTTTGGGTGAAGGGGGGCCTGCCAGAGAGGAGCTGAGTGTGGCACAGCAAACCTGTCCCACATTAGAGGGTCTCAGACAGCAAGCTGTCAAACAGGCTAATGGGGATGTCAGTGACTCTCACAGAGTTTACTGGGAGGACAACCTCTTGTACACTGAGCATAGGGATCCTAAACCTGGAGCTGCCAGGAGATTAGTGATTCCTCAGGAGTACAGAAAGTTCCTCCTAACCCTGGCACATGACATTCCCCTAGCTGGGCATCTAGGACAAATGAAAACTTGGGACAAGCTTGTTCCCCTGTTTCATTGGCCTAGAATGTCTGAGGACACAAAGGAATTTTGTAAGTCCTGTGAAACCTGTCAAGCCAGTGGCAAGACAGGTGGCACCCCAAAGGCACCCCTTATTCCACTGCCTGTGGTTGGGGTTCCCTTTGAAAGGGTAGGGGTTGACATAGTTGGCCCCCTTGACCCTCCTACTGCTTCAGGCAATAGATTCATCTTGGTGGTAGTGGACCATGCCACAAGATACCCTGAAGCTATTCCTTTAAGGACCACTACAGCTCCTGGAGTGGCAAAGGCCCTCCTGGGAATATTTTCCAGGGTGGGCTTCCCAAAGGAAGTAGTATCAGACAGGGGAAGCAATTTCATGTCTGCATACTTAAAGGCCATGTGGAAGGAGTGTGGGGTAACTTACAAGTTCACCACACCCTATCATCCACAAACAAATGGACTGGTTGAGAGATTTAACAAAACTCTCAAAGGCATGATTATGGGTCTCCCTGAAAAACTCCGCAGGAGATGGGATATCCTTTTACCATGCCTCCTTTTTGCCTACAGGGAGGTACCCCAGAAAGGAGTGGGCTTTAGCCCCTTTGAACTTCTTTTTGGACACCCTGTTAGGGGTCCACTAACACTTGTAAAGGAGGGTTGGGAACAACCTTTAAAAGCTCCTAAGCAGGATATTGTGGATTATGTACTTGGCCTCAGATCAAGGATGGCTGAGTATATGAAAAAGGCCAGTAAGAACCTTCAGGCCAGCCAAGAGCTCCAGAAGCAATGGCATGATCAGAAGGCTGTTTTGGTGCAGTACCAACCAGGACAGAAAGTGTGGGTCTTGGAGCCTGTGGCCCCAAGAGCACTCCAAGATAAATGAAGTGGACCCCACACAATTGTTGAGAAAAAGGGTGAAGTCACTTATTTAGTTGACTTAGGCACTGCCAGGAGTCCCCTCAGAGTGCTCCATGTCAACCGCCTGAAACCCTACTATGACAGGGCTGATCTCACCCTGCTCATGGCAACAGATGAGGGACAGGATGAAGACA